>NW_004443950.1:1629085-1693015 GCF_000243295.1 Trichechus manatus latirostris
CAACAGTGTGCTTGCCCTGGTGTTGGGTACCAAGCCTGTGTTAACACAGTGGCAGACATCTTGGGGGGTGGGCATCCTCATATCACAGAGGAGACTGAGGCTCAGAGAAGTAGGCAGGGGACTTTCTCAAGGCTACATAGCCAGCGCCATTAAGGCAGGACTGGCCCTGGGATGCCCAGAGGGCTCTGTGCCCCTGCCCTGCACCAACTGCCTAGACTTCAGGGTATGGTATGCCAGCAGCAAGGACATTTCATTTCTGCTCTTCTGTCCATCTGCAATGACCTGAGCGAAGTCTACCCAGAGGGTAGGAGGGGTGTGCTTGTCCCATTTTACAGAGAGAGCTGAGGCTGAGAGGTGCCATGGTACCATTCAGGAATGTGCACGTTTTTGAAGGTCTCTAAGGGAGGATCCTAGGGACAGCTGTGCTGGGGAAGGGTTGAGTGGGGACACCACGGTGACACCCTCAGACTTCTCCAGCTGGGTAGGGCCTGGCTCTTGTCCCATCCTGGCCCCTCAGGCTCTTCTGGGAACGGCCTCTGCTGCTGCCCCCGCACCCCCTGCTCTGCCCCACCCTTCCAAAGCCCAGGAGCACCAGGGTAGATGTGCCCCTCTGTGCTGGCGCTGGAGGGGGACTGGTCCACATGGGGAAGATGAAGATGTGGGGGAGCATTACCAGGCCCTGTGACTGGCCTCTGGCCCTTCCTCTTTTTCAGAGCTCCTATGCTCATGCTGGCACCCCCACACCCCTCCCCAAACGGCCAGGCTGGGCACGAACTTGCCCAGGACCTCTGTCTCTGCACCTGTGCGGCCAGCCAGTGGCCGGCTGGGCTCTGTCCCCCAGATACAGCCTCCTCCCTACCCCCACCCTGAGCAGGAATGCGGGAGGGGCCCCTCTCTGGAGCCGTTGCCCCCAAACATAGGCTTGTTTTCGAGACGGCGTTGCTCCAATGTCCTCTCTGCATTAGTCAGGACGCCTCGGTCTCCATGGAAACGGTTGCTGGAGCAAGCGACAGCTGTCCCGGCGCCCCTCCACCCATCAGGCGGGGCCGCCTGGCGGAGGCTGGGCCTCGTCGTCTTGGCTCCGCCCCACATCTTCCGCACGGCGCCCTTCCTTGGCTTCGTCCTTTCCTGGTTTCTGTTTCTTCACCTGCAGCCCTTGGGGGCGTAGCTGGGACCCGTCCTCCGTGCTGGGGTGCAGGCCTAGGCCGCTCTGCAGTGACTGCCTAGACTTCAGGGCCAGATGTGCCAGCAGCAAGAGCGTTTAATTTGTGCTCTTCTGTCCATCTGCAAATGACCTGAGGGAGGCGTACCCAGAGGGTAGGAGGGGTGTGCTTGTCTCATTTAACAGAGAGAGCTGAGGCCTCCGGCTCGTTCGCTTTCTGGGGCTGGGTCGGACGCTCCCAGGGTCGCTGTGAGGATCAGCAATTTCACAAGACACAGCTCACCCATAAGCCTGCTCCCGATTCCCCACCACCTACTGCCTTCCGTTTAGGGGTAGGGGTGGAGGAGACCGGGGCACGCTCCTCCCGCATACCAGCGTTCACCCTCTGTAAGGATGAAAGGTGCCCCCAGGCTCACAGGCTGGGGTGCACACTCGGGCCTGTGAATAGCTGCTCACCTCCCAGCCAGGGGAAAAATTTGGTTCAGAGGCTGGAGCTCTGGGAGGGGCCAGAAGCAGGAGAGGGCAGCTCTGAGCCCCTCTTCCCCACCTCCCACCTCTGCCCAGCGCAGTTCTAGACTGGGAGTATTGGTCCATGGGGTTGGGGAATTCCTGGAGGAAGTGGGGTTTCACTAGATAAAAGGAGGATTGCGGGGATGGGTAAGGTCAGCAATGGATATTTTGAGCCTCAGATCTTTTAAGCAGAGGGGTTTAGGAATACAGCCCTAGTCCTTTGTGCCCAGACCTCACACAGAGGCCAGGGAGGGTCATGCCAGGGACTGGATGGGCTCAGGGACCAGGAGGCCCTGGATGCACACGTGGCCTCCCGGCCTCCCTGACCCCCACCTTCCCCAGGAGATGGAGTTCTACGTGCGGACTTTCAGCCATGTGCGCCGGGAGCCCCCTGGTCAGGCCAGGCCCACAGCAGTGAATGTCGAGTGAGTGCGGCCTGGGCCTCTCCCATTAGCGTGTCAGGGCCGTACAAGGTGGGAAAGAGGACGGTCCAACGCATGGGTCTGGGTCCATCCACTTTCTGTCTGTCTGCTAGGGAGGCAGGCTTGTGTCAGGACCACCAGCGGGGAGGGGTTGGGGGAACCACCGCAACTACCTCTTACTCTCCGGCTTCCTCCTCAGCCCCTCCCAATTCTTTGCCACCCGCGGCCAAGCGGAGCCTGCACCGCCCTCGTCGCCCGAGGCTCTTGCGTTGCCCCCCCGGATCCGACCTCAGGTAGGAGGGACAGTGCTGAGCCCCCTATGCAGATGGAGGGGAGCGGGAAAGAAACCTGTACCCTGCTCCCCCACTCCGCTGCAGCTTTTTGGCGTTATGGGGTCCTGGGTAAGTGTCGCCCAGTCTCCCCTGTGTCTCCGCAGAAAAAGAGGAAGCGGCGCGTTTATAAAGTGCCAACTTCTGGGACCCTGGACCCGACACCCCCGCGGCCCAGGCTGCCCGGTGAGTGTCCCTTCCTGTCCAGATCCTGCTCCAGGCGCTCCATGGAGGGAAAGGTGGGGCCCCGAGCGAGTCGCAGCCCCGGTCTCACGTTCCCCTCGATCCCCGCAGGGTCCCGGGCTTCGGGCCACCGCTCCAGCTCTTCGTCGGATTCCGCTGGCGCCAGCCCGGTGCATGCCGGTGGTCCTGCGGGCGCCTACCATTCGGCTTCGGCCGAGTCCATGGACGAGATTCTGGTGGCGCAGACGCACCTGGGCAGCGCCGCCCTGGCCGCCCCCGGGAGCAAGGTCCGAGAGCTGGGGCTGGGGCTGGCGCTGCAGGCCCGAGTGCCCGCGGTTTTCGTGAGTCCTAGCAGCGGCGAGCCCGGGGCGCCCGGCGGCCCGGAAACCGGCCTAGCTTAACCCACCCGAGAGGCAAGAGGGCCGAGGGGGAGCGGCCGGCTCAACTCTATGCAACAGCCCACCCTCGCGCACCGAGTGCACTTTAGGGGCCCCTAAGGCCGGCGGGGCCCCCCTTCGCCTACTCAGCAATACCCTTGCCCCCCCCCCCACCTGCCATGATGCTTCAATAAATTTTTTTATGCTTTTGCGGACTAGTCCTTACTTTCTTATGGCGAATGCCATGGGCCCTCGGGGAACCCGACCGTCTCCAGTGGACCCTTGTACAATGGGAGGTTACCCAGGTTGTCGTACGGAGGCGCACGAGGAACCAAGGCGCTCAGGGGCAGGACTTCTGACTAGGAAAGGTCTTGGAAGGCTACTTGGAAGAGGATATTTTTCTTGAAGATAGGATTTACTCTTGGAGAGGGGGCAAAGAGGAAAGCAGCCTTTAGGCTCCAGAGGCAGCAGAAGCAGCAGAGGCTGCGAGGCCGGAATCAAGAGGGGTGGGAATGACGGGAAGGCACCGACCCTCGAGGTCCAGGAGCTTTTTTTCTGGCAACGGGAATGCTGTCGGGTACTAGGACTCTGGGGCTAGGCATGCATGATTTGCTCATTGTCCCTTCCCTGACCCCAGTGCTCCGAACGCTGGACCCTACCCAGAGAACGCTGGAGTTGTGGCCTGGAGATACCACACGTTCAGCTGAGAACTGTTTTCTAGAGTCAGCTCCAGACCCCAGGCACGTAGGGAAGGAACCTTCCCACCACGCCCTCGCCCCAGTTCTCAACTGGCCTTTGGTTGGATCGCCCCTGGAGGTGGGGGCTCGTTTTGAACTTTGCGCTGAACCCAGGTCAGGGGGCTATTGGAAGACCTCTTCCCCAGTCGGGAGGGCACCCGAGCTGCCCCAGAGTGGTGGGATGAGGCTGCAGGAGCAGCTCCGCCCTGGCGGAACCCAGAGCGCGGGGTGGGCGGGGACTTGTGGGCGGGGCCAGCGTGACCTTGGTCACTCTCCCGCCGAGACAGCCCCGGGGGTGGGACTCGCTGTCTCTATGGAGACGGAGAAACAGGGGATAATACGGCGGAGCCGCCCGGGCTGCAGTCCCGCCCCGGAGCCGGCAGGGAGCAGAACTGCGGAGCCGCCTTGTCTCACGCGTCTGTCGGTCAGTTCTTGCGTCCTTCTGTCCATCCGAACGCGCACTGCAGGAGCAGCCACGAGGTAGAAGCCGGTATGAGACCCCGGCGCTGACTACCCTAATCAGTACCCTGCATGATAAGGGAGTGGGGGAGGAGCGGCCTGGGAGGGTCCCAACCCCGATGATACCGAGCAGGGGACGCCAGCTGAGCGGCGCTGCCCAGGCCTCAGCGTTCCCCCCAACCCCCACCCTCACCTCCTTGCCTGGCTGATTGAAGACTCCAGCTGTCTCGACGGGAGCGAGCAGGTGGCCCTAGTCCACGGGCGTGGCCGCTCCATCCATGGCCTGCAGACCCCTGGGAGGACAGTCTACGACCTGGCTCCACCTGATCAGCCCCAAGAGTACCAAGACTCCATCTTCCCACAGAGAGGAGCACTAGACCAGGACCCTCCCAGTCCCGTGGGACATGCATCCTGTGTTCCTAAGCTCCCTAGACAAACCAAATGCTGTGCTCCGGGTCCCTGGTGGGAGGTTGCAGCACAGGCAGGAGAGGGAAGGGGAGTACAGTGCAGACTGGGGTTGTGGTCCCACAGAGCTCACTGTACTGGAGGAGCTATGGATGCTCACAGACCCAGAAATAGCAACTTAGGGACGAGTTTGTGTGGTCACTGGGGGAGGTGTTTTCAGTGTTGGGCCAGTGGTAGTGGAAGAGGGGGTAGCAGGGCAGGGCCCCAGGCCATGGACACTAGCGGCTCTAGGATAAAAGGCAGAGGTAGAAGATGGTTACTGAGGGGTCTGCAGGGCAGGACTGAGGTGTGGTCAGGCAGCTGCAGTGGAGGAAGTGGGTGTGGGCAGGGGTGTTTCAACCCAGTGGATCTCAGCATAGTACCTGGGAGTCTGGAAATGCAAGCCTGTGGGTGTGGTCACTGGTGGCTCAGTGTGGGGCTGAGAGTGTGGTCAGAGGGTCTCAACACAGCGCTGTGGGTGTTGGACAAAGGTGGGTTTTCTGAGGGTGTGGTCAGGGCTGCGGGTATGTGGAGAGAGAGTTATTGAGGCGATAGTTAAGGGTCCCAGTAAGGGCTGCAGGTGTGTGGACAGGGTGTCTGTCATAGGGCTGTGGGGTGTGGATGGAGGGTGCTGCAGTGTGGGGCTGAGGGTGTGGTCAGGGAGGTCTCAGTACAAGGCTACAGTATGTAGAGGAGAGTTTGCAGTGCAGAGCTGAGGGTGTGGCCAGGGGACTGCAGTGGGGCTGTGAGTGGGTATGGAGAGATACTTTAGTGCAGGGCTAAGGGTATTACTGGGGGGCCTCAGGTCAGGTGTAGAATAGATGTGGAGGGCATGGTCAGGGGCCCTCAGTCACAGGGCTGTGGAAGTGTGGATGGAGGACACTGCAGCATGGGCTAAGGGTGTGGCCAGGGGCCTGCAGTGGAGAGCTGTGGGGGTGTAGAGGCTGCACTTTAGCTGTGAGGGTGTGGTCAGAGGGCTTCGGTACCAGGTTAAGGGCGTGGTCAGAGGGTGCAAGTCGAGGGTGTGGAGGACCAGCGCTGAGTGCGTGTGGGTGCAGTGCAGGGCTGTGGGAGTGTGCCCTGGCATAGCGGTACTCAGGTATGGTCAGGGGGCCTCAACAAAGGTGTGAACACTGGGGAAGGCTGCTTCAATGCAGGGCGTAGGTGTGAGGATGACAGCACCAAGGCACAGTCCCACTCTCCAACATACCTCTTGGGGGCTGGTAATTCTACAGCCCTTACCCAGGGTAGCCCCCCAGTCTTCTTCTCCTCCTAAACTCCACAGACCAGGTTACAGCCCCAATGGGTGGCAAGGGACCAGGAAGCCACGGTTGTGCCCCAGGCACTGGGAGTGCTGGCTTGCCCCACCCGTGGGCCCCTGTTCCCCAGCCCAGCCCAGCCCAGCCCAACAGCACTGGGAGCTTCTCCCTGAGCCACCCTGACACCATCCTGCCCTTAGCAACGTTCTCCAAGCAGCACCACCCTCCCTTAGCAACTGTCTCCAGGCTTCACAAACTGTGGCCAGGCCAGCCCCAAGCTCCGGCTCCCCTCATGTTTTTGTTTAACAGCAAATAGTAACAAGGTCCCGGCTGGGCCAGCTGCACCTCTGCCTAGGGCACGCACCCCAACCCAGGCTCTGGCTCCCTTCTCAGGCCTGGGCTGGGTCTTGCTGGGTCCTCGTGACCTTACAGAGACACTGTCCTGACTAAATACCTGCCCAACCAGCAGCCTGACCCTGACCCAGCTCAGCATGGAGCTCCCTGGTTGGGGGTGGGGGGGACACCCTGCCTCCCTCACTTCCACCCATGCAGGCCTTGTGCCAAGGCCAGACAAAGCCATGGCCCCAACTGCTTCCCTCACAATCTTTCTGAACAGTATCACTCTGTTCCCAGCCTGGTGTGGGCATCATGATTTCATCTTCTAACCCTACTCAGAGCCAGGGCTGGCACTAAGCAATAGGACGTTTCCTTTTGGTGCTCTTCCTAACCCCCTCTTAGGCCCTGGGGCCCAGGGTGACACTGCCTGCTGGCCCTTCTACCCAGGTCGCTTGAACTCTGAGGGTTTGTAGCAGAAGTGCCTGCAATTCAGTTTCTGTAGTAGAGACAGGAATGTTCTGTGCCTTGGGGAGGGGAGAGGCAGCTTGGTTGGGAGGTGACTAAGGTGGGTCCCTACAGGGTGGCATGGCAGTGAGCACAGACGTGGCTGGGCTGGAGGAGAGCTTCCGCAAGTTTGCCATCCATGGCGACCCCAAGGCCAGTGGGCAAGAGATGAACGGCAAGAACTGGGCCAAGCTGTGCAAGGACTGCAAAGTAGCTGATGGGAAGGCCGTGACAGGGACGGATGTCGACATTGTCTTCTCCAAAGTCAAGTGAGCCCCAGGCAGCCTCTGCTTCTGATGTCCCCAGAAGGTGGGGAGTTGGGAGGCTGGAGCCAGGGAGGACACAGAGAAGGGGAAAACTCATGATGCCCACACACCTGGCAGGGGGAAGTCAGCTCGGGTCATCAACTATGAGGAGTTCAAGAAGGCCCTAGAAGAGCTGGCCACCAAGCGATTCAAAGGAAAGAGCAAAGAGGAAGCCTTCGATGCCATCTGTCAACTGGTAGCAGGCAAGGAACCAGCCAACGTGGGTGTCACTGTAAGTGCTCTCCTGGTCTAGGGTGGCCCCTGAGGGGGATGTGGAGAATCTCAGCGGGTGGTGGGAAGGGCGGGGCTCCCTCACTAGGTGCCCCTGGTGGAACCCTGTCCCAACAGAAAGCAAAAACAGGGGGTGCTGTGGAGCGGCTGACTGATACCAGCAAGTATACAGGCTCCCACAAGGAGCGCTTTGATGAGAGTGGCAAGGGCAAGGGCATTGCTGGACGGCAGGACATCTTGGATGACAGTGGCTACGTGAGTGCCTACAAGAATGCAGGCACCTATGATGCTAAGGTGAAGAAGTGAAGCCTGAGAAGGCCCCCCAGCACGGCTGCCCCTGCCAGAGGCTCAGTCCTGGGCCTAAGGGGCACGTAGAGCAAGAGAGCTGGTCCCCTACCTGCCAGACCAGCCACTCAGAGCTACTCAGCCCACCAGGCCTCTGACCCAGACTGCTATGCACCCTCTTCCTCCTCTTTTTCCTCCACCCCCCCCTCCCCACCCTACAACTTCTGTCCCTCTGGGGATAGTCTGTGCCTATAACCTCACCACCCCAACCTAGCCCCAAGCATGGCTAACCCTTGCCTGCTTGACTTGTATTTTAAGCTGCTGCTCTGGCCAAGTGCCTAATTCTTCCCCAGACCTCAATAAAGACACCTTTTGTACCAATATGGCCTGATTGGGTATATGACAATGAGGGTAGTGACGTGTATACCCTAGAGACCCCTGAGTAACAGCACCCCCATGTGCCATACCCTGCTGATCTCTCTCTTCCACTGGCAGCCCTGCACAAAAAGAGACAATACTCGTCCCTTCCATTAGCACGGAGCCAGACTGCCCAAAGATGCTCCTTAGGGAACCCAGAGCCTTTTAACTCAGCCCTGATCCAGAGTCCTAACATCATATCTTACCTTCCCGCCATTAGGCCCCTCTCCTCTCCGATAGCAGGCAGAGGGATGAGACAGCAGACTTGGCCTGGGCCAAGCCTTGGCAGGGGCCCCAGTGCCAGGCCTTGGCTCTCAGCCTTCTGACAGGCCCCCAATTCAGGCGACTACCAAGGCAAGTCATCTTGGGCTCCAGCTCAGAAAATCAGAGAATGCAGGGCCAGGGAGAAGCTTAGAGGGTAGACGGTCCCATTCCCTAATTTTATAAATGAAGAGACGGCTTCTGCAGAATCGAGGCCAAAACTGTACCTCTGTCTCCCAGGCCAGGCTTCTTCTAGCACAGAAGTCCCCAACACTGATTTCCAAAAGTGGGGCTAGGTGGCTAGTGATGGAGCCTGGCACCCAATGCCAACCTTTGGCAGGTGGGTAGGGTGTTCATCAGTGAAGGGATCCCCTTCCAGCTGTTCAACATCCCAGGTTTAGTGGGGAGGATGATCTCTCTGGTCCTTAGGACTCCTGGGCATTTGTAGAACAAGCTTTCACCCCTCTGAGGAGCTAGGTGTTAGGTCAGAGCTATTCTCACGCCTAAGGCTTTGGGGCCAACTCTCCTTACTTCTTGCTGTGACAGGGGGCTGGATGGGCTTTAGGGCCTGCCCTGGTGATGGCAGCTCCCATGGGTGCTAGAAGAGGCTTGGAAGGCACATGTTCACAAATACTCAGCTCCTTTCCTGACCCAGATAACAAGGCAAAGCAGCACAACTGTTTGTTCACTCAGTCCACAGGCTGTCCTTCTGGGATGTTCCTGCCCCAGGGGGCTCCTGAATCCAACTTCACGTGGGGGTGGGGGTGTATAGGGATAGTGTGGCTCAGGACAGGGATTCTGGGGAGGTGAGGTGGGAATTCTAGGGAGGCAGATAAATACCCTGGCCACAGCAGAGCCCTGCTGTCCCATGGACAGCTGTGGGACCCTTATACGTGACTCCTCCTCACTCAGCTGACCATGTTCCTTGTACTGCTCAGGAAAGAGTTTCAGAGAGTTCTACTTTCCCACCAGCAAATATTAAGAGGAATGATTTTTCTAGGCTTGGGGAATCTGTTTGAATTGCAAGATTTACTTAAATAAGCATAACAGGGGTGAAACCCAAATTCTCTGGCTTTCACTTTCTGAAATACCTCATAGTGAAAAGAATTTAACTGCATTCCAAACTGGGCCAGGCTTCCAGCTACAGGTGAGCAAACCATCCAGTGCGTAGAGGTAGGAGCAGCTGGCCATTCCCATGACTACTAGTGTGGCTTAGACGAACCCAGAGCGAGAACTGGCTGAGTTCCAAAGCTCTACCTTGTAGGAGTAAAGCCCCCCTTTCTTCTTGAAAAAAAGCCCTGGTGGCGAAGTGATTAAGCGCTTGGCTGATAACCTCAAGGTCAACAGTTCGAACACAAGTTCTCTCCACGAGAGAAAGATGTGGCAGTCTGCTTCCATAAAGATTTACGGCCTTGGAAACCCTATGGGGCAGCTCTACTTTGTCCTGTAGGGTTGTAATGAGTCGGAATCAACTCGACGACAATGAGTTTGGATTTTTTTTTTGTGGGGGGGGTCTTCTTGAAAAGTAGTTTTGGTGCCTGAGGGAAATCAAGGCCCACCCAGAGCCAGAAAGACCCTTAAAGACCGAATGGGTCTAGCAGACTCTGGCAAATGGCAGCAGCTGATCAAACAATGCCACTTCAGCCCCTATTATCACTGTTCCATCCTCCACGGCCTCACCATGGGGTGAAGCTTTGGGAACCTTGCTAGCAAAGCCAGGCTGGACAAGAAAGAGAGGTGAGTATCTGTGGGATAGAGCTATTCAAAAGCTTCTATGTCCAGCAGGGGAAAGTCCAAACCTGTCAGAATGGCCCTACCCCTCTCGTTTGGGCACAGAACTTCCCTGAAGACCCAGTCTCCATCCCAGACGTGTTTTCTTTCTCCCAGTTGTGTTAGGCCTAAGGTGAGGAATTCCTCTCCACTTGTTTTCTACTTGTTTCAGGGGCCTCCCCCTCCCTGTGGGGAGCCACTCAGCCCCACAGTACAACTGTTTGGCTCTTGCTGACACCCCAACCTCTACCCCTGCCCCCTGGACCACGTGCCTGCCCACACAGAGAAAATCAGAAACACAGTCGACTTCCCCAGGAGTGGCCAGCAACCTTAGAGAGGCGCCTGGCCTGGGGACCCCTTTCAGTGACAACAGAAAAAGGGGTGAAGAAGGCTCAGTCTGCGTCAGGCTCTTTTGTTCGTCCTTAGAGGCGCCCTGAACAGATGTCCACAGGGGGATGAAGGATGAACTGAGGGTGTAGAGGGAAGTGGCTTATTTTCTCCGACAGTCTGTCCAGTAGGTTGGCCTGCGCACTGGGCTAAACCAAACCAAACCCACTGCCGTCGAGTCGATCCCGACTCATAATGACCCTATAGGACAGAATAGAACTGCCCCATAGGGCTTCCAAGGCGGTAATGTTTACGGAAGCAGCCTGTCACATCCTTCTCCCACAGAGCGGCTGGTGGGTTCCAACCACTGACTTTTCGGTTAGCAGCCAAGCCCTTAACCACTGCGCCACAAGGGCTCCTCATGCACTGGGCTGGGACTCCGAAACATGACAACTTAGGGCTTCAAGGTCACAGGCCAAGGCTCCCTTACCTGGGCAAAGCGTAGGCTCTTTGGAAGCCTCTCAATGGGGTAAAAACAGGCCCAGGAGAGTGGTGGTGGGATGAGAGAGCGGGGTGCTCTTCTTGCTGACAGTCCCACTGAGCGTGAGCTCACTCTAGCTCCCTCAGAGCCATGCAGCTCAAAGAAACATACGGCTCCTCTGTACGTGCTCCTTTCAGAAAGCCAAGGGACCTTCCTCTCCACATAAAATCCAGAGGTCTGTGGGTTTTATTCATAACTTAGAAGTAGGTGATCTTGGTTGTATCTCCAAGTCTCATTATCATGGCAATAGCTCTCCTTCCCTGCACAGCACCTGAGTCAGGGGAACAAATAAGTGTCTAACCCTTCCACCTGTCTCTTTCTCTGATGTGCCTCGGAAGATGAGAAGAAGCACAACGTGGCATCAGGCTGACAGTCCCTTGCCCCCCTACACACTCTCTGGCAACAGTCACTACTTGGGAAACATACCTAGAACTTTTATTATTTTTCCCACTGCTTTTTAAAATACCCAGCCAAGACTAAAAGAAAATTGTGCCTTATGATTGTCCCTGAAGTACAGGGTACTTATATGTAACATAAAGAGCCTTGGTGGCTCAATGGTTAAGTACTCAGCTGCTAGGTGAAAGGTTGGTGGTTTGAACCCACCCAGTGGCTCCGTGGGAGAAAGACTTGTTGCTCTGTTCCTGTAAAGATTATAACCTAGAAAACCCAATGGGACAGTTCTACTCTGTCACGTGGGGTAGCTATGAGTTGAAAATGGATGCTGAGCCCAAAGCTAACATCTTCAGAAGTTGCATTTCTAGCCTGAACTGCGCCAGCCTCCTTTCTGGGTCCTCTAGCTCCTCTTTGTTCTCTCCCACCCCCCACCCAATCCCCTTTTCTTACAGAGGAATCTTCACAAACAAATCTGTCACCCCTCTGCCTTCCCAGTCTAAAATCTTCAAGAAGCCATGTGACCTGAATGGAGCCTGTTCCTTCTCATCTCAGGGCTTTTGCCTTTAACCTCCTGTTCTTCTCAGGTCTCAGTTGAAAGATCACTTCCTCAGGGAATGTTTTTCTGACACCAGGCTCCCCTGTTACATACCCTTATGGTACCATATACCATTCCTTTTTAGGATTTACCATAATCATAATTAATTATGTACATTTTGTTCAACACCGGTCTTCCCAATTAGTCAACACCCCCAGAGGCTAGACCAATGCCTGAATAAATGAATGTATGAATGAATATATTGCTTGCCAGTTAGATTGTCTCTCCCCCTCCCCCATCTCAGTCAACAGGCCACTGACACCCCTCAGAAGTGCTCCACTTGCTGAGTACCCAGCACCTACTAATGGCACTGTCACCTATCCAGGTCCAGTGCACAAAACCTTGGGCCACTCATCGCATACTACTAATCACCAAGTTCTGGTGATCCATCCTGCAAAATAGTTCTCAATCCCATCCTGTCTGTCTACTTCTCATCTCTTTCCTGGGTACACTGCCACTGTGTCTCCCCTGCCAGTCTATCCTCCACAGATACTGGCTACTGAGCTAGAATTTAGATCAGGTCCCACACCTTCTGGCTGTACCATGACCCCTCTGGGAGGTCCAGGCTCTTGTGCTTTGCACCCTTGGCCTGGGAGGCTCTGCATCCCGTCCATCTGCTAACATTCTACTCTTCTGACCAGCTTCCACTCAAACAACAAGTCTTCTTTGAAGCCTTCTCCAATTCTCCATAGTAGAAACTACTTTCCCCTTCTCTGGAGCACCTTTAGGCTTTTGTTTAGCCCTGTTTGGTACCTATTATAAGCTTTGAGCTCCATCACTTGTGGAGCTTTGTGCTTTTCTCCCTGACTAAATTGTTGGCTGCTCCAAGGCAGACACTGAACTTTGTCACATTTTCACTAAAGTGGAAGGAAACTCAAAACATGTTTGATGAATGAGTAAATATGAATTCTCTAGCATTATTCTTCTAACACAAAAGACACCATGGATGCTCTTTTTTAACCTTCTACTACACAGTTTCACATGACTCTGGAGAAAAAGGTCTAGTGTTTGTTTATTTTTTCCTTTTCAACATTTTCAGCCAAATGTTTCTCTGTGATATAATGCCTAGGACCAAGTGCCAACTATTTCTGTGGGCAGAAGGAAACAGACTTGATGGGAGGAGATAAAAGATAAATAAAAAAGAGGACCAATACAATGTAACCAGAATAAGTGTTTTTCTTCATCTTTGTGGGTAAGAACCACCACACTGGGGCAATGGCACTGAAAGCCCTCTATGACCGAGAGGGAAGCTGCAGTGAAGGTGTTAGCTCCACAAACTAGGCTCTGGGACAGCATTTGAGACACTCTGTATTAGATACTGACCAGTGTCATTTGCCGCTGGTGAAGAAGAAGACAATGTGGTTTTCCCGAGGGGCGATGATCTCCCCAAATGATGACTCTTCTCAGGAGGCAGGAGTGCTTTCCCTGAGTAACCTTTTTGCTCTTTATTCAGCTGCTGCAGCAGATACTCATTAGTTACCACCAGGGATCTGAAACAAGGGGGAAAAAGTCAGTCATGAAATCATAAAAGCAAAGTAGAAGCCATTCAAAACTGAAATGTTTGCTAAAGACAAATGTAAAATGACGTAACATCTTAAAATAGAAAGAACTGTCCAATTTATGAGTGGGTTATTTTAAAAGCAGGCCTACAGTTTCTTTCTTCATTACAGTTGTGTTTGATTATGCTCCAGACTGACTGCAGCAATAATATATTTCATATTTTATATAGTGCTCATTCTAGTCTTCCCAAAGCATTGTCATGATGAGGTAAGTGGAAGCACTGGCAGGTTGGCACCTGACCAGACCTCCAATTTCTACCTTAATTTAACTTCAACTTCTAATATAGCCTGCCTTTGAGATTAATTAATGGTGCTAGTCATGACTGTATTCTTGGACTCTGTATTATCATATAATGTTAAAAGCCATGCAAGTACTGGCAAAAAAAATATGTACAATGCTAGTCATTTAAGTACTATTTGTAATAGCAAAATACTGTTAACTCAAATGTCCGTCAATAGAGACCTGATTAAATAAACTGGTACCATCTACACAATGGAGTACTACGCACCTGTAATAAGGAGTAAAAAGGAATAAGAACTAACTCTACAAACCACTGTGAATTGATTTCCAAGATACCATATTAAAGCAACATTACGTATTATATGTCTCTTTTTAGCTAAGAAAGGGGGAATCGAAATACACACACACACGACAGAAAGCTAACGGGAGGGAAGGAAAGCTTAGAGGAGACAGAAAAGGAAGGTAGACTTCTCTGAAGGTATCTTATTTTGTAGATTTGACTTTGGGACCACGTAAATGTTTTACATAATTATAAAACAAGATTTAATCAAAATCATTTTTTAAAAATTTCTTAAGAGTCAAAAGCAAATTGAAGCACAGAGGAATTATTTCAAGTTACCTTACAATACAGTAATTTGACTGTACATCCCCCTAAAGAGATATACTCTAATCTTCTCAAAGTATGGTCCACAGACCTGCAGCAACAGCATCACCTGGAAAATTATTAGAAATGCAGATTCTTAGTTTTCAGCCTAGACCTGCTGAATCAGAAACTGAGGGTAGGGCCCAGCAAGTCTGCATTCCAACAAGTCCTTTGGGTGATTCTGTTGTACACCCAAGTCTGAGGACCATGACTTTATGCTGTTCTTTCTACTTCTGTATATGTTTGAGATATTATAAAAAGTTTTTTTTAGAAAGCCATATAGAATGGATCTGGGTCTAAGCCTCTGAATATGAAGCTGTTTCAGTGAAAATCAGGATGCATAGTTTGGAGTTGTAGGTTTAGGGATGAGGTTCTCATCTCTGAACTTCACTGAAAGTCCTAGTAAAGGTGTTTGGCAAATTAAAATTTCAAGACCTTCCCTAAATGTATCAATAGTCTTGAGGTCTCTTCTGATGTTTTTTCTAGCCCGCTTCCTGAGTGTGCTGTTCTTTGAAGAGGCTGATGCTGCACTGAAGAGAACATGGGTTCTTTCCCCATCACTCTGCTTAGTGCTCTTGATATCCCTTCTGTGACCAACTGCAGGCAGGCACTTTTCAGAGGAGCCAGGGGGCTTATTTTAAGGGGACATAAGTGAACAAGGAAGGCTAGCTGACCCAAAGAAGGGTCCTGTTAGACCCAGTGTGAAACTTTTTTTTTCTTTTTATTGTACTTTAGATGAAGGTTTACAGAACAAACTAGCTTCTCATTAAACTATTAGTACACATACTGTTTTGTGACATTGGTGACCAACCCCATGACATGTCAACACTCTCCCCTTCTCGACCTTGGGTTCCCCATTACCAGCATTTCAGTCTTCTCCAGACTTCTAGTCCTTGCCCCGAGGCTGGTGTGCCCCTTTAGTCTCATTCTGTTTTATGGGCTGTTTGATCTTTGGCTGAAGGATGAACCTCAGGACCAGCGTGAAGCTATTAATTATTGAACCCACCAATGCCAGCAAAGACATATAGTCTCTGGTGTGTCCTGGAAAGCAGTTCTCTGGTCACTGAGATAACTAACTGCCCTAGATACAGGAGGTTTACACATAGAATGGAGTTAGTTTGCCAAGTATATAGATATTAACTCGCCAAGTAAACCACAAGGAGATTAAGTAAACATCTACCTCCAGAAGCCATCTCCTACCTCTGACTTTCATGGAGAAGGGCCACTGTCTCCTCCAGCTTTCTCAGCTGGGCAAGCTCCTGGCTCAGGCAAGCCACCTGCATGTTCAGCTGTTGGTTTTTGTGCAGAAGATCATCTATAAAGGGTACAGGAGCCAAGAGTGAACAGGATTCCAAGCTGCTAGTCTTTGAGCAAAGCTTAAATGATCAGGTGGACATCTTAAAGAATTGGGGCTTCACTGCACCCACCCCACACTCCAGTCACCATTCCCTCCCTTGGAGACAGCAGATATAGTGGCAAAGGTATGGGGTTTGGCAAGAGACAGATCTGAATTAAAATTCAACTACTTAATATTATACACACTAATTCATTTTTCTGAGTTTCACTAGAGCTGATAACCCCTGCCTCATAGCACTGTTATGAGGATTCAGTGAGACACCTGTCCCATTTTAGCATAAATTGCCATCAAGTTGATTCCGACCCATAGCGACCCTAAAGGACAGAGTAGAACTGCCCCATAGGGTTTCCAAGGAGCGCCTGGTAGGTTTGAACGCCGACCTTTTGGCTAGTAGCCATAGCTCTTAACCACTCCGTCACCAGGGTTTCCAATTTAGCATAGGCAGTCAACAAATATTAGGTCTTTCTTTCATTCTCCATTTCGGTTTGTGAATGTATGTCCTTCATTCCTTGTGCAGTATATGAAAACACCTAGAACTGTGTCAGGCACATAGTGATAACTCAACGAGTGCTTGCAGAAACTACATTTGTAGCTGAGACATTCATATTTAGCTCTCCAAATATATTACCACTGCCTGCAATAATGAAGTAGATAAAATCACAGGAATTTGGGTTCTAAGGAAGTCAGTCTTTCAAAACAGTGCTTCGTAAGCTTTAATATGCTTACAAATCCCCCGGGGATCTTATTAAAAATAGATTCTGATTCAGTAGGTCTGAGGTGAGGCCCGATATTCTACATGTCTAACAAGCTCCCAGGTGATGGCAATGCTACTGATCTGTGATTCACAGTTCGAGTAACAAGGTTCTAGAAGGTGGAAAACGGTTGCAACAACTGCATTTATCCACCAGTAAGTCAAAATACTGTATTGGAACTCGTGGCTGATTGAAGGTAGGTATCTAGCAGACAAACACCAACTTATTTTCAGAGTAGGTAACTGGAGACCTGATGCCTAGATTTTTCAAGTTTGTGAGTATCAGATAGTGCTGAGATTAACTCTGGAAATACAGTGCTGACTTCCAAATCAAGTTCCTCATATAAATCCAAATGCCTCTAATGTTTGCTTAGGGGTGCTGAGCTAGAGGTTTAAAGTAGAAGGCTGACTTTATATAAAACACTGGCCTAAACTGTAAGTAGTGCAAATCAAGACTTAAATGGGATATTATTTTTCACTTATTACAATGTCAATTTTTTTTTTTTTTAAATACCCAGTGTTGGCAGGAATGGAGTGAAAAGGGCATTCTAATACACTGTTGGCGTGAGTGTAAATTGAGACAACCTTTCTTGAGGATAATTTGGCAATATGTAACAAAAGCCTTAAAAGTGTCCATGTCCTTTGACCCACTAATTCCATTTCTAGGAATATTTCCTAGGAAAATAGTCTAAAATGTACACAAAGATTTATGTACATAGATACTAATAGCAGCATTATTTATAATATTATAAATATTGGGACTCTCAGCTCCATCAGAAGGGAGGAAAGTCAATCCTAGAGAAACATTTAATTTTAGAGTCTTTTCCATTTCAGGTCTTTGTTTGGAATGTTTAGAAATTCTTCAGAATTATTTATAATATCTATAGTTGTTTCTGACGTTTGCTATTATAAAGCTGCCATAATATAAATAATGGCAGCTTTATAATAGCAAACGTCAGAAACAACTATAGAGAAAACTAGATAGATAAATATGGTATATTCATGTGATATTACTGGAAATGCCTATACTTTTAAATTAATGACATTAGGATATAACCAGATCAGTTAGTGCCTGGGGTGGAGGATGGGAAAAATGACTGCAAAGGGGTATGAGGGAGCTTTCCGGAGTAACAGAAATGTTCTATATTTTGACTGGGGTGGGATTACAGGAATGTGTACATTTGTCAAAGCTCATCAAACTTAAAATGTGTACGTTTTATTGTATGTAAATTACTTTTTAAAATCAGGGCACGAATTTAAATTTTGAGTTAAAAATAGATGTATGGAGGTAAGGTGGAAGAAAATATACCAAAACACTAACGGTAGTTCACTGGGTAGTAGAATTATATTTCCTTACATTTTTCAAGAGTCCCTGGGTGGCACAAACGGTAAAGCGCTCAACTGCTAACCTAAAGGTTGGTGGTTCAAACCCACCCAAAGGTGCCTCAGAAGACAGGTCTGGCGATCTGCTTCCAGAAGTCCACAGCCTTGAAAATGCTATGGAGTACAGTTCTACTCTGCACACATGGGGTCACTATGAGTCGGAATCAACTTGACAACAACTAACAATGACAAAAAATTTTTCAAACTTTCTATTAAGCACATGCTCTATTGCTATAATCAGAAGAAATAAGTGTCAGTCTCAAATATAATGACATGACTAAAAACATCTGTACATGCTTTACATTGACAAGGAGGTTCATCTGGCAACTCAAGTCACCTGCATGACAACTCTGAGGCAAGATGATTACTTACATTTAACTGCCGAGTAAGCCAAAGGAAGCCCTGTCTTTTCTTGATTATGAGCGCTTGATGTTGAAGCTTATTAAACAGGTCATCTTCAGGCAAACAGTGGTCTTTGGATACACAACACATGGCTTTCCTGAACTTACCGTAAGCATGGGACTGGTGCCCACTCACAATAGAGGTAGCAGCACCTTCCTCCAGCTGCTGAATTTTTTCTGACAAAATGAGGTTTTCCTCTAGCACTCTGACCAGTTTTTGCTTCAAACTTTCCTTTAGATGAGAAAACAAAATGCAAACACATAAAGAACCTGAAATCCTGAAGAGTGCTTTTAGAGGATTGAGAGAAACTTTCTTCTATTTAGGAAACCCTGGTGGCGCAGTGATTAAGAGCTATGGTTACTAACTGAAAGGTCGGTAGTTTGAATCCACCAGGAGCTCCTTGGAAACTCCATGGGGTAGTTCTACTCTGTTCTATAGGGTCACTATGTGTCAGAATCGACTCGAAGGCAACCAGTTTGGTTTTTTTGGTTTTCTTCTATTTAGTGGCAAACTCAATGGACATCAGCATCTCTATGACGTATTAGAATTTGAACTCATTGGTAAACACAGCTCCAGTGCAGCAAACAAATTTATCACATGCAGTCCAATCTTCCCTGTGAGTTATCCACTACTCTAGTAGAACAAGTGGTTGTTTTTACAAGTAGCCAACATTCTGAGTCACTTCTCTAAAGTTTCTAGAATTGACTTGGTATCTGATAATCTTTTTATGTTAAGGAAAGGGGGAAAAAGCCTGGAGATATGAGACCCTTCTTCCTCTCCCAGAGCTAGGGCCAGCAGCCTGATGCTCTACAAATGGTTCCTGGTTTAGGACTCTCAGCTCCATCAGAAGGGAGGAAGGATAATTCCAGATGAATCCACCACCTTCTCTCATTGGAATCAAACTATTACCTTCAAGAACATGATCTTAAACATTTTTTACCCTAAGCTTTTTCTTTTTTTTTTCTATTTCAAGTCTTCCTTCAGAATTTTTGGATTAGGGTTGAGCTAGGGAGTGATGCCTATAGAATTTCCAAATCGTCCCTGTCCTGGCAAGTTTTGTGCTCCGATTTGCCCAGACTGCCTTCTCTATATTCTGGTTCAGGAATGTCTGGTGCTCATGGTGATGATCTTTAGGGCACAGAGCTGTTCTAGTTCTGCTACTCTGTCCTTTTGTAGTAAAGGCAGCATAGGAAAGGAACACGAAAGAGGCATACCATATCATTAGGGACCAGCTGCCCAGCTTCCTTCAGGTCAATCTCCCTCCTGCGGAAGGCTTTTGAAGTGTCTTCAGTATGTGCACGACACCACGGCTGAGAAGGAGCAGGGACTACCAAACTCAGAAGCAAATCTCGGGCAGGACCTGCCAAAAATTCAGGTTGAGTACACAGGTCAATCTTAAAAGCTAAAGCACAGAATTCCTAGAGAATAACTACCAGCTCTGTAAGACAAATAGAGTAATCTAATGTCTCCTTCTCATAAGAATTTAGTATTTGGCTGCAAGAGGTGTTTTAGAAAGGACAAAAAATCATATACTCCACCTTCTATGGGAAAACAACAACAGACCCTTGTGAGTTCGAGGTCTGCGCACTACTCAATGATGACTAGCAGCTCCAAGGGAGAATTTTCTACAAAATGAGAGCAAAGGGTCAACATGGAAAGGAAAATAACTGGGTCAGGATTTCTTCTCCCTGTGTGTATCTTTAGAAATTAGGGGGGAAGAATCAAGCCCAAACAACTTTCAAGTTTCTAGTGTTTAAAAATTTACCTCCACCAAATCTCTTTGAATTTTCCTTCCATTAAACAACAAATAAACACATGGGATAGGGGCCAGCATTTGCAAAACTGTTTTTCCTCATTTTTCTAATAAAAAAACGGCAACAACAACAAAACACACACACACACAATGAGAAAAGAGTCCAGGTCATTTTACTCATTCTAGTTTTTCAAATCATAACATTTCAATAGTCATCTCAGAACTCTGATGATCAAACCCAATGTCTATTGTATTCTTGGCACTTTCCCAAGGATCACAAAATCTTTTTGTATTCATTAACATGACCACTCTCAGTGTTACACATCTGGCCACTCTATTACCCAGAGACTACCAAAAATCATAGCAGGAGTAAAACAATTGGTGCATAAAGAAAGAGAGCTGATTAAAAACAGGGAAGAAGAAATGCAGAGATTCGTTAACGACAGGGGTTCCTGAGAAGTTTCGGGAAGTGATCACAAGAACCATGTTCCTTGCGTGCTAAGGCAGCTAAATGGCTCAGTGGAACACAGAGCAGAGGCAAGGTTGAAGCCCTTCTCCAGGAACCGTGAGCACTCACCGAGGAACTTCTTGTTGAGGAGGAGGGAACCAGAGCCGTTCCAGTGCTTATCCACAAGCTCTAGGAGCTGTCTGAGGACAGTTGCCACATGAGAGGTTCTGGCAGAGATTGGGGGACTGTGGTTTCCTGGCAAACCATGCAAACTACCCAGGTCACTAGAGAGAGGCTCGAGGAAAAAAAAAAACCCACTGTCATTCTTACACAATAAGGGAAGTAAGAACCCAGACAGAAACTTAAAGCGTTAACACTAAAAAAAAAAAAAAAAAAAAAAAAAAGATCTTTTCACCTTTCAGTTTGGATTTGAATAGCGTTTTATTTACAACCAAGGCAAATACAATAAGATAACATTTCAAAGGTAACAGTATCTTCTATCATAATTTTCTGTAGGGATTTTCAGAAGAAAACCAAAAGAATGTTTAGCACCTATATCTGTGATTTAATATATCGTGTTATATAACATGGAAAAGTTAAACTGCAGAACATTTTTTTAAAAAGTATTATATGTCATAAAATAAAAATAGGGAGTAATTTAATAAAAATTCCACAATAAGCTTACATTTAATATATTAATATGTAATAAACACAAATGTCCTATAACATTTTAAATGTTATTGTTGGACCAGTACTAAATACACTTTTATTCAGTAAGAATCATACAGATGCGTATCTGAATGAATAAAAAACAACTGTGAGTTTTACTGTACAGATCTATCAATCTTTCCTGTAGAGTGTCATGGACTTTAAGAAAACTGATATAAAGAACAGCCAAATTATTTCTCAATTTTTAGCAATTTTCTGACTTACTCCTTTCTAGAAACTGAACAATATGTTTCTTTTATATTTATATTCAAGCAGCTCTTTTAAAGCTGTCAATATAGAGAAAAATATGTCTAATAGGAAAAAAGAAATGGGAGTTTTAAAGATGATTTAGGAAATAATATTGGAGTTACTATTCCCTCTCCTTGAGCATACAGAATGTGACCCAGGTGGAGCTGGGCTCACAAGGACTCACAGGGACTCACAAGGACGCATCAACTGAGCCCTGAGGTATAAAGACAATAGCTAAGATAATCTTAGAAAATCCTATGTTTTAGGGAAACTTTCACATAAAGACGATCAAACACAACACAAAAGACTTTCCACTCTTATCTTTTTCTATTAGCATTTAGTGAATAGGAATTTGTTGGACCAGTGAAGACCCTCCTGACTTTTGTTACTGAAACCCGTACCAATGATTGTTAAGAAAGATGATTTAAAAAGTAAGGTTACAATTTCTAGCCAATCAGTGAAAAGGTGACAATTTCAATGATTCTACCCATTTTGTGATGTTGATATATATTGATGATTCTGTAACCTTCTTTGGACTCGGGCAGACATGGCTGTGGCAGCATGCTTGTCCGTTTTCCCACTTTTGTCCTTTTCCAAATAAAACCTTCTTTTTTACTTTACTAAACTTTGTGATATTTTTCCCCTACAACAAAGACAATCCAGAAAAGAACATTTTTAGAATGATTTGAGATTTTAATTGTTATTTTAACAACAGGACATGAAACAGACATGAAAAAATTTCTTAGAACATGACTTATTAATATAGTATCTCAAATATCCGAAGTGTTGCTGTACCTTCACCCAAAATGCATGAACACATAAAGTGCTCTTATCTGGTAAAGTAAGCATCAGTGGCTTAAAATGAGGGGAGAAAAAGACCAAAAAGCTAAGGAAGTATTACAAAGTATTACAAGACTGCCCTCTTTGGTATACAAAAATTATAACCACTCCCAATCTCTGCCACACCTCTAAAGTTCTGAAAACTGAACAAAAAATATGTAAAGAGGAAAAGAAGCTATAAACCCATCCCCCCAAAAGATTTCCAACAACTGAAAAATAAATAACTGGAAATAGTTGCTTTTGACCAAATCCCTTGTTTCTTATAGGGTAGTAAATGATCAAATGACAAATGATTCATATGACAAAGGATCATGGGAAGTCCAAGGGAAGAGAAGGCCCTAACAGCTGTGGTTTCTCTAACTAAAGAAAAGAAAATTTCATGATGGAAACAGGACCTGAAGAATAATTAACATTTAAACAGATAAGAGAGAAGAGTGGAAGACATTCTCCACAGAGGAATGTATCCAAAGGCAGGCGCGAAAGTAAGTACTTTACAAGAATACTAATGTTTTATCAACATAAGTGCCCTATAACATTTATAATTTAGTTATTGGACCCATTACTTATAATACTTTTGACTCAATAAGACAAAGTAGGCCATTTTTTAATTAACAAAAATTGTTAATTAGTAATAACCGAATAATTATGAGGCTTTATTGTACAATACTATCACACTACAATTTTACAAAATGGCAATGATTCTCAATTTTGTGTTTTTTTCTTTGAACCACCTTCTGCTGAAAGCCCCTTGGATAATCTAATTTATCTTCTGCTTGCCACTAATGAATTTCTAGACAGAATAGCATTGCTTTTGTCAAAAAATTACAAACAAGTTAGTCATTTGTGGCAGAAACAAATGTGTAAACATATTATAAACATTAAAGCTACAAAGATCAATCTTCAGCTGACCCTGAGGCTCCTGTACCTCTCCTCCAGCATTCCTTCCTCTCAGTAAACACTTGTCTAGCACTTCTTATCACCAAAGTACTTCCCCACCATGATTACACTCCGGAAGTAGATCAGGGACAGTTCTCCCTGTGACAGAAATGAGGAAATAGTGACAGAGGGGGAATGACTTTGCCCAGTGCAAAAGAACCACAGGCTTTGGCTGGGCAGTAGTAACCACTGGCCTCTGAAAACACCTTTGAATTTCTAGCACTTTTGGTCAGAACCACCATTACACCCAACAGAACCCCATTCTGGTCTTAGACCTGATATGTTTAGTGCCCAAGCACAAATAAGCCAACACTTGCCTCGCTGCCTGTAGCCTCTCTGAAACCATGCTTTGGGTTCAGGGTGGCAAGGATATTGTCCTTCCGTTTGAATCCTCTCTTCGATGGGCTTGATGACCTCTTGGTCAAAATCTCTCTGTCTTCTGAAGTCCCAGAAGGCAGCATCAGTGTCCGAAAAGAGTTTCCCAGGACAGAGTTGTTTGAGAAAGAACCATGTGCTGATGTTAAGTCACTGAGGCTGGTGGGTAATTGCTGCTCTACACTGACCAGCAGAGAAGGGTCACTGTTGAAATGGGTTGTGGCGTACAGATCTGTGGAGGAAACAGGCCAGGAGATCAACCTGCCCTTCAACTCCCTCCTGTCTCACTTCCATCCTTACCCAGCCCAGAGTCCAAGAGTCATACATAGTAATAACTCCCTAGCATATGCCCTCAACTCCCTGGACCCTTTCTCTCTCCCTTCACCTGACAAAACCCCAACTCTGGTTAAAACCAACTGTCTGTCTACTCCAAGCCTACACCAGAGTAGTGGAAAGTGACTGGAGAACAACATAATGTCTGTTTGACTATCCTCACTTTAAGTTCATGATCACTATCTTAACTGAGCCCTTAGTACTGCCCAGCTATTCTAATATATTACTCTAGTCAATTTATTCTTCTATTCTCTGAGATGACTATTTCACATATCTTTTCTTCTCAAACTTTCAATACCTTCTCCATCCTCCTCACTGTCAGTTGCCGACCTCTTTTATTTCATTGAGAAAACAGAGGCAATCAAAGAGAATGCCTGTAAGATCCCACTATTAAATCTACCAACTCACCTGTATTTGTACCCATAAATTCTCTATCTTCCTCCTAGATGAAGGATGAATAGATGAACTGTCTGTGCTTCTTAGGCCAACCTCTCCACTGGTGGGCTAGATTCCATCTCCTCTTGACTACTCAAAGAATTTTTCTTATAATTGTCCTTTCTCTCTCCTGCGTCATCAGTCTTCCCTCTACTAGAACACTTCCATCAGGATCTCCTTGACCCCACACTCTACTCCAGGTACAGTTTCATTTCTCTGATCCCCTTTACTGCAAAACTCCTTAAAGGGGTTGTATATACTCTTTAGCTCTATTGCCTCTCCTCCAATTTTCTTTTGAACTCACCTCAGTAAGGCTTTTATTCCCATGCTTCCCCTGCAGCTACTCACTGATGTCTTCTGCGTTGCCAAATATCATAATCATTGCTTGGTCTCAAGCTCATTTCCACCCTATCATATGCATCTCACATAGTATCGATCACTCCCTCCTTCTCGTAAAACATTGTTTACTTGGCTTCCGGGATACCATTTTCTCTTGACTTTTTCTTCTCCTACCTAGCTGGCTGTTCCTTTCTTGGTCTCCATACTGGTTTCTTTTCGTCTACCCAACTTCTAATGGTTAGAGGGCCAGGATCAGTCCTAAGATCTCTTTTCTATCTATATTCACTCCCTAGGTGAGAGCCCATCCACTCCCATAATCTTTATGCCATCCATACGCTTGTAATTCCCAATTTTTTATTTCCAGTACCAACTTCTCCCCTGAACTCCAGACTAATATGTTCAATTACCAAACTATAGCATCTCTGGGAAGCTTTAACAGCTATCTCTAACTTAAGATGTTTAAAACCAAACTCTTGATATCTACCCTAAAACTTGCTCCTCCTCCCCAGTCTTTTCCATTTCAGTAAATGATAATTCCATCTTCCAGTTGTTCAGACTCGAAACCATCTTTCTCTCACACCTCACCTTCAATCCATCAGCGAATCATGGGATGTTACCTCCAAATATATTCAGAATCTGACCACTTCTCACCACCACCACCACTCTCTCTCATCCGGATTCTAACCTCTTAAAGTGTTTTCTTATTTTTATCATTGCTCCCCACAGTCTATTCTCAACCCAGTAACCAGAGTAATTTTTAAGTCAGATCGTGTTACTTACTCCTCTGCTACAAACCCTCCAATGGCTTCCATTCTTACCTAGAATAAAAGTCTGATTACCTCTCTGATTTCATCGATACACTTCACCTCACTCGCTCTGCTGTAGCCACACTGGCCTCATTATTCTCTGAATACGTCAAGCATGTTCTAGTCTCAGGAATTTTGTGCTTATTATTTCCACTGTCTACAGAATTCTTCCTCCAGTTATCACCATGGTTTGTAGTCTCACTTTATTCAGTTCTCTACTTTTATAGTGCCTCACCAGGGAAGCTTTCACCAACCACTCTTACCTAAAATATTACTTTATTATTCTCTATACCCTTATTTTCCTTCACAGCACTTATCATAACCTGACATATATTTATATGTTAACTTATTTTTTATCTGTCCTATCCTGCTAGAATGTAAACTCCATGAAAGTAGGGACTTTTATTTTTTTTGCTGCTATATCCCCAGAGCAAGAAGAGTGTCTGGCACGTGGTAGGTGTTCAATAAATTTGTTGAATGAATTAATAAATAACTGAAGAGAGGTCTCCAGCACTTTTCCTGCAAATAGCCTCTTCTGAAAGTAACTCAGACTAGAAGTGACTGTGACCAGAGAGGACTAGATGTTGCTGGAAATGTGTCCCAACGTGTTACTTAACTAAAATAACATGTAGTTACGAAGCTCATATTTCTATAAACTTTTTCTATCATGTTACATTCAACATTCACACCCTGCAGATTTCTGGAGGTTCTATGGACCACTGGTGACCCTGAGATGCAATTTAAGAAATGCTAATATAGTTTAAGAAATACTAATTCCAAATTTTCTAGTTATACCTTGTATCTTCACACCTATGAAACAGATCTGTAAATGGACAGGAAGCTATTACCTGAACTAAGTTTCAAGAGCCTTCTGGCGTTGGAGTCAGGATTAGACAGAGAAGTCAGTAAGTCTCCACAGGAATGGGATGCGGTGGCCTTCATGTCATTTGAAGTCTTTATGCTATATTCTCGGTAGCTCTTGCTTCTCTGAGGCCTTTTACCAAGACTTTCATGCAGGGAAAGTGTCTGAGGATAATGACTATCACAATTTTCCAGACTAACTTCTGAAGGTAACTGATAGGAATGGATCTGGCTAGAATCCCCCACATCCAGGCGTTTACCCAGTGAGGCATCGTGGATAAGCTGGTATGTATCAGGTTTTTGTTTTATGTCCTTTTCTGGAGAAGAATCTGACGACTTACTGTCCAAAAAAGATACTCGGTAGCCTTCTCTAGCCATCTTCTCTGGGGATCTGACTCTGGACTGATGAGGAGAGTAACGTCTGAATTCTTACCACCATCAAGGGGAAACAAAAACATGATGAGAATTCTTGGCCTAGTTGGAGTACCTCTGTTCACTGGACATACTCTCTGTCTACCAGAAAAAGTTCTTAGGGGAAAAGATGATTTAAATTTGATAAATGGTAGCAAAAAATGATAAAAAGGACTTTCATATGGAACAACAACAAAAGCCATGCAGAACATCTGTAAAACAGTAAAGAATCTGTAACATTCTAGAGACAAATTTCATGTCAATCTAATCCCCTGAGAACTCCTTCCTAAAACTGTGGTGTCAGAGTTTTCTAGATACCTTTTTTACATTTAAAAAATGGATGCACTCGCCCCCACATGATAATAGTTGTGATTTTATGTATTGAGTCTATAGACTGCAGTTAGTAGGTCTATGATTTCACAGACTCCTTGCAATAAAGCTAAACCCACTCCCATCCCCAAGCCCCAATCAGAGGTCCTAGGGTTCACCCATTGGGAATCACTATCCTGGACCATTCAAATGGTAGGAAATGCAAAACCTATAAAAATCCCTGGCCTAAGTACTGTCCCAGCTATATAGCATTTCTCTCAGATAGCTGTATCTGTCATCTCCAAAAGCCTCAAAGTGGGGCAGGTAGAGCAGCAGCCAAAAAGAGAAGGCTCTGTGCTCTTTGGTACTTTCAGAGCTTCACATTCTTGAAGGGCATCCTTAGGAAACAAAAAGTACTATAACTGAGTTAGTCACATTAACTTAAAAAAGAATAGAATCAAGGTACCTTTTAACTCTCAAGGACCTAGAAGAACACCAATGTTTTACCCAGGGTCAGCATATACAGTGGGGGAAAAGTTGTAGGATAATATCTTTAAATAACAAACAGAAGCTAAGAATCTAAGGTATCCGTTAATTCTGTTTCAAGTAATGACAAGTGAGATAATTCAGACGATTCCTCCTGTTGAAGATGAAAGAGCTAAAGGAATAGTGAGGAATTTCCAGGACAAAATCTAGGAAACAGCAAGAACACAGAAAGGTAAATCTAGCACTCAAAGCCACTTTTACCATAAGGCCTCTTAGGATGGCAGGGACCAAAGTCAGAGTACAGGTTCCGTCCAAGGTGAGGAGTGTGACTCTCCTGCCCCACAAATCTTGAAAGGGATACAATCTTCAAAGTAAAGGTAAACTAGAAAAAATTCAGCCCTTGTACTGATTGGTAGCCCAGGTTTGCCTCATCTGGGTAGTCCAGGGAACCTCAAGTCTTGAACTTGGATTAAAATGATCACAGACTGACAGTGCTCCAGGCACCTGGTAGAAACAAATGAAAATCTATTCTGAAAAGATACCTTCATACAAGGCTTTAAATTACTCCTACAAATAATTTTTCTAATATAATGACCAGCAAATGACCAAACCAAACCAAAACAAAAAAAAATTAAGTAAGACAACATGCATGAGAACCAGCAGAAAAAAGGACAGCAAACAGACTCACACAAAAATCAGATACTGAAATTAACAGAGATAGCCTATAAAATAGCTATACTTACTATGTTTAAAGAAATAGAAAATAAGCTGGAAATTTTCTGCTTATAAGAAGTGACTCAGTGGTGTCTGGGATCTTAAAAGCTTGCAAGAGGCCATCTTAGATGCATCAATTGTTCCCAACCCACTTGGAGCAAAGGAGAATGAAGAACACCAAAGACACAGGAAAATATTAGCCCAAGAGACAAAAGGGCCACATAAATCAAAAACACATTAGCCTGAGACCAGAAGAACTAGATGGTACCCAGCTACCACCAATGACCACCCTGACAGAGAACACAACAGACAGTCCCTGATGGAGTGGGAAAAAAGTATGGAGCAGAACTCAAATTCATGTAAAAAGACCAGACTTAATGGCCTGACTGAGACTGGGGGAACCCCCAAAGCGGACGCTCTGTTAACCCAGAACTAAAACCATTCCCAAAGTTCACTCTTCAGACAAAGATTAGACTGGACTATAAAACATAAAATAATAATCACGAAGAGTGTGCTTCTTAGTTCAAGCAGATACACAAGACTAAATGGGCAGCTCCTGTCCGGAGGCAGGATGAAAAGGCAGGAAGGTCAGGAGCTGGTTGGATGGACACAGGAAACCCGGGGTGGAGAGGGGGAGTGTTCTGTCACATTATAGGGATTACAGCTAGTGTCGCATAACAATATGTATATAAATTTTTGTATGAGAAATTAACTTGAGCTGTAAACTTTCACCTAAAGCATAATAATAATAATAATAATAAAGGGACTCAGCAGATTCGAAAAAAAAACAAAACGAACTCCCAAAATTGAAAAATTCAACATTTGAAATTAAGAATTCATTAGACAAAAACCCCAAGAGTATAGCCCCTGGACACCCTTTTAACTCAGTACTGAAGTCACTCCCAATGTTCACCCTTCAGTCAAAGATTAGACAGGTCTATAGGCCAAACCCTGGTGGCATAGTGGTTAAGAGCTATGGCTGCTAACCAAAAGTTCCAATCCACCAGGTGCTCCTTGGAAACCCTATGGGGCAGTCCTACTCTGTCCTACAGGGTCACTATGAGTCAGAATTGGCTCGATGGCAACAGGTTTGTTTGTTTGTTTTTTTGTTTAACAGGCCAAAAAATAACACGTGAGGAACGTGCTTCATAGTTCAATCACATATATGAGACTAAATGGGCACACCAGCCCAAAAGCAAAGACAAGAAGGCAGGAAGAGGGCAGGAAAACTGGACAAATGGAAACAGGGAACCTGGGGGGGAGAAGGGGAGAGTGTTGACATATCACGGGATTGGCAACCAATGTCACAAAACAATTTACGTATTAATTGTTTAATGAGAAACTAATTTGCTCTGTAAACTTTCACCTAAAGCACAACTTAAAAAAAAAAGAATTCAACAGCAAGCTTAACAACAGATTAGATACAGCTGAAGAGAATATTAGTGAACTGGAAAATAGGTTAGAAGAACTTATCCAGAACACAGACCAGAAAGAAGATAAAAATTATAAGACAGAATAAGAGACAAAGACGACAGAGTGAAAATCTAACATATATTTATTTAATCAAGGGTCCCAGAAGGACAAGAGAATAAGACTGGAACACAAACAATATTTGAAGATTTTTCCAGAATTAATGAAAGACATAATCCACAGATTCAAGAAGCACAACAGATACCAAGCAGGATAAATAAAAAGAAATACACACCTTACAGTAAAACTGCAAAAAATTGGAAAATCTTAAAAGCAGCCAGAGAATAAAAAACAGGTTACCCTTAAAGAAGTGACAGACTTCAGCTGACTTCTCAAAAGCAACCACAAAAGTCAGAACACAGTGGAATATATTCTGAAAGAAATAACTGCCAACTTATAAATCTACACCCAGCAAAAATACTCTTTAAGAATGATGGTGAAATAAAGGCATTTTCAGACAAAAATGAAAATAATTCACCACCAGTAGATGCATACTAAAGGAAATTCTAAAGGAGGAAAATGATCTCAGAAAGAAAGTCTTGGATGAAAAAATGAAATTAAGAGTAAACAAAGTACTTAATACATGGATAAATTTAAATGAATATTGACTATAAAAATAACACCTTGTGGGTTTTAAAAAACAGAGAGAGAGAATTAGAATTCATAATAATAGTATATAAATCAGGAGGGATTAAACGAAGTAAAGTGCTCTAAGTTTTTTGCTTAGAGTTAAGGTATTGGTGAATTTTAAAATGTTTAAGTTAAGGACATATATTATAGTTTTTAAAGTAATACTAAAATTACAGGAATAGTGTATACCTTCCAAACCAGTAGAGGGGAAAATGGACCAATAAAAAAATCCAAAGAAGGTAAGAAAGATAAGAAAAAGAAACACAGGATAGTCAGCAAATACAGAAAGTCAAAAACAAAGGAGATCAGAATACCCACTCTTTAAGCAGAAAAGCTTCACGGGTCACTAAGCATCCTAGGGAGCTCCTCATGAAAGCAGGAAAGAGTTGACCAAATAGGGCCCAGGACTGAGACATCTTCATTTCCTCCCAAATCCCATTACAACCAGATTTCTCTGATTAGTGTGGGGAAAACAGGCTCAATGAGCAAAATACTTACCATCTTCCTGATGATTGTCACTTGACATCTCCCCTCCTGCCACTTGCTGCATCTAAAAGAAGTTTGAAAGTTTGGGTAGAAGAGAGTCCATGGGCATTCAGATGTGACCTTATTTAGACTAAGGGTTCAGAATATTTCCCTATTAATGAGGAAGTCCATCCTTGCAAGCTAGGGAAACAGATCTTGAAACGATGGTCCAGATCTAAGTCTATAAAACAGTCACACTACAGGGATTCCAGAGTTGCTTTAGACTCTTTGAAGATGCAAAATATCCTTAGAAGGTAAAGGATACTACAAGCAGTGAAAAACTGTTTCCCTGCTTAAGATAGTTCAGCACAGGAGTTTTTCTGATGGCAGACAACAACAACAAAGCTGAGATACCACAGAAGCTACTGGGAGATTTAATTGGTTGAAAGTTAAGCTGAGGCCTAACTAGGCAAGGACTGAAACAAATGAACAGCATCTAGGGTTGGTTGGTTTGTTTTAATTATCTTATTCAGTATCTTTTTTGTAATCATGCAGAGAAAGACATCCCATTTCCTTATTTCTTAAACTGAACGGATATATAGCAAGCTATTTAATTTCCTTTTTCCTCTTACTTCAAAAAGTGATTTCAGAGACTTTTTTCTTCTTGATCTAAGAAGTGCTACTTAACTTTAAACTTTAAATTGGAGTATTCTTTGTCTCCATTTTCATTAAATAAAAGGTAAAAAATAGTAATTGAGATCATTTCTAAGGCATCTACACAGTATCTCCAAAGACAAGGAAATCTATTACATGCTATTCTTGTCTTTCTATAAGATGAAAGTATTATATACTCAAACTGAAAAAAATTCTTATTAACTTTTTACTAGTAATAGTATTAATTATCCAAATTGTGAATTTGCTTCTTTTCTTTCTCTTTCATCTACTACTTTTCAAGCAATTTCACTGACTGTAAATTTATCAAAGAAAAAGTAGACAAAGGAAGAAGCTGAATATACAGTATTCAATTCTGTTCCTTGTATCATATTCACTCATACAGGTGAATGGTTGCATCTCCTCTCCCATCAATATTTTTACTAAAAACGTGTTATTTTAAATTTTCTCTCCATCATACATGACCCCTACCTCCCTACCACCCACCACTTCTATCCTTTCTTTACTCCTCAACCTTCTTTTTTTTCTGTTCCACTAAAGAGCTACCTCTGAGATGTAAGATTTAGTAACTTAAAGGCAGAAGTAGAAAAATGTAGGCAGCAAGGCAACAAGAGATGGAGATATTGAGCACAGAAAAGAAATTTTAAAACCAGCCCAAAACTATAACTGTTGCATCCCCGTTTGAGGGCCAAAATACCTAGCATAAAATGTGCTAAAGTTATATGCATATTTTCTTATTTGATGATAGGTTAATGGGAGAGAGGGAAAGGAGAAATTAAAATTAATCCTGTCCTGCCCTTTCCTAAAAGGGTCTAAAATGCCTTCATCAAACAAGTCCTCTAGACCTTCATAAATAATTTAGAGCCCACTGAATTATTAGTATTAATTACTGACCAATCAATAGATGATCTGGACAATGAATACATTACCTGTGTCACCAGTGGGTAAGTGTCTAACTTCTGATCTGGTATACTGTTGCCCTGGATTACAGAATTACTCGTTAGGGAATCCTTTATTTCCCGGTTGGGGAGGGGAATAAAAAGTCCTTTGTTTGAGTCTGTGTTAAAAGAAAAGGCATCCAATGAAGACAGATGAGACTTCAAAGGCAGCATGTCTTATGGAAAGATACTGGAAAGGAAGTCATAAAATTGAAATCTAGTTTTGGTGCCACCACTTGGAAACCATGTGAAGATGGGCAAATCAGTTAACCTCTTTGAATCTGTATTCAGATTTGTAAAACAGCATTTATGGGCTGAATTGTGTCCCTCCCCCCAAAAAAATATGTTTTGGAATCCTAACTCCTATACTTGGGGGTGTAATCCTGTTTGGAAATAGGGTTTCTGTTGTTATGTTAATTAGATTACACCTGAGTACGGTTGGTTCTAAATCTAATCACTTCTGAGTCATAAAAAGAACAAATTAAGACACAGAGACAGGCACGCAGACACATGGGGAAGACAAATGCTATCTGATGACGGATACACATGAATCTACAAACCCAGGAACGCCAAGGATTGCCCGCTACAAGAAGCTGAAATAGACAAGTAAGGACCTCTTCCTAGAACCACATCCTGAATTCAGACTCTTAGCCTCCTGAACTGTGACAAAATAAATTTCTGTTCTTAAAGCCATCCCTTGTGGTATCTGTGTTATAGCAGCACTAGGAAACTAAGACAAACAGTGACGATAAATTCTTAGGGTTGAGGTGAGGTTAAAACAAGATAATGGATCTGAAAGGGCTTCATAAATTATCAAGTGTTTAATAGAAATTAAGAGAAAGGCAAATATTTTGCACATTTCTTCTTTTTTTAATTGTGCTTTAGGTGAAAGTTTACAGAGCAAATTAGTTTCTTATTAAACAGTTAATCCACAAATTGTTTTGTGACATGGGTTGCCAACCCCACAATGTGTCAACACTCTTCCCTTCTCGACTTGGAGTACCCCATTTCCATTCATCCAGTTTTCCTGTTCCTTCCTGCCTTCTCATATTTGCTTTTTGGCTAGTGTGCCTGAACATTTTGTAAGAGAATAAATGATGAACTTTTACACTAACTCAACAGTCTCTGGCTACAGATGCTGGGAATACACTCCTGGGATTATATACATCTCCAAGGCTCTAATGAGTAATCTGCACTGATTCATCATTTCAAACCAGCCTCTTTCTACCTCGATTTCTTTATTTGAAAAAGAGAAAGAATAATCAGGCCTGATTCATACAGAAGAATGCTAAATCCTTAGTTATCCCAGCATTTTGGTATATGATTAGAGAAACAACTTAAAAATAAAAACAAAAACTGTATCCTAGTTCTGGCTACCCCAGAAACTGTTACCAAGAAGAGCGAGTTAGTAATTCTGTTAGGTTGTAACACATCTGTACGTTCTTGATAAATATTTATTAATTGTAGAATTCTGGGATCTGAGGTCTTCTGGGGTAACTTGGATGAAAATAAGAATTTTGCTTTTGTTTAGGGAGATTTTTCTAACAGAACTGAGTAAGAGTTAAGATAGTGTGTTAAAAACTTGGGCCTTAGTCAAACAATGTGCTTGTCTGCTAGTTCTCATCTGCTTGCTTTGGCAACAGAAAGCTGCTATAAGTCAGTGCAACTGAGAATTCAGAGTGAATAAAGCCAGCCTCTGAGAACCCAGCCCCTCACTACACTTGGGGCTCCAAAACATCTCAGGTCTCAAGTTTCTGAGTTGCCTTCTGGGACTAAAATGTCCTACTTAAGCACAAGCTGCTCCTGTGCCATTATACTTGATGGAACCATTCTCCTCAAAGTGACAAATACTCTCAAACCTTGTTTTCTTGTCCCCTTCACAGTAGCACCACTAAAAACACAAGATGGAACAGAAATTGCTGGTTGTAACTGACTATCAGCAAAAAATGAGAATGTTAGTAAACAGTGGCTTTGGGTTCAGACCTCCTTTTATCGTCATCCTGTAAAACAACACCTCCATCCTACTCCATTCTGGTTTTTCTCCCACTGAACTGACGCTCTTTTCCAGATTCACAGGTTCTTTTTTCCCAAGCTATCTCTTGGTATAAGTAAGCCCTCCAAGGTTCAAACTCTTGGCTGAGTGCTATTATACCTTCTCCTTGGTTTCATATATATGATTTACAAATATTTTCTCCTAATTGTCAGTTGTCTTTTCACTTTCTCGATAGTGTCTTTTGAAGCACAAAAGTTTTGAATTTTAGGACTAGAAGGCAGGAGGGGACAGGAAAGCTGGCGATAGGGAACACAAGGTTGAGTAAGGACAGTGTTGACATGTTATGGGGTTGTTAACCATTGTCATAGGACAATATGTGTACTGTTTAATGAGAAACTATTTTGTTTTGTAAACCTTCATCTAAAGTACAACAACAACAAAAAATAATTATCTATGTGAGATCAAATTGACAACAGCAACTCAAAAGGTTTGATGGGAATCCTAGGTGACAGTGAGTTGAAGACAATGGTGATGGAATAATTTGGAAAAGGATAGTGAAAATAGCAGCACAACTGGAAGAATGTGATCGATGTCACTGAATTGTACATGTAGAAATTTTTGAAATGGTATATCTTTGGCTATGTATATTTTCACCAAAAAAAATAAATAAAGTCCTCCAAGGTCGAGAAGGGAGAGTGTTGCCATGTTGTGGGATTGTTAAAAAATGTCATAAAACAGTATGTGTACTGACTGTTTAATGAGAAACTATTTGTTCTGTAAACCTTCACCTAAAGTACAATAAAAAAAAAAACTGATAAAAAAAATTTATATACACACACACAAAAAAAGTTTTGAATTTTTATGAAGTCCAATGTATCTATTTTTTCTTTGGTTACTTCTGCTTTCGGTGTCATATCCAAAATATAGGATCACTCTTGAAAAAGAAAAGCTGACATCTTGCTCTGCCTCCATTATGACTAAGCATATTATATACCATAGTCAGAAGAAAAGAAGTAAATTAAATTGAGATAAAAATTTAAAAGCAGAAATAACTTGTCTAGCACTAGTCCTCAAAATAAATGAAGCCTTGAGCCATTTCCTTTAAGCTGCTAATTCCCCAATTAAAACAACTCAGTCTCTGAAGTTTGCAATATTATATGATGACCACCGCAGATATGATAATCACGAAAGCACATTGATGGGTTTTTTTTTTCCCACCATAAACAGACTGTCTATAACCTTCGTAACTTTGCGTCACCCCCTTAAACATCTGTTAGGTCCCTAGGTGGCACAAACGGTTTGTGCTCGACTGCTAACCTTAAAGGTTGGCAGTATGAACCCACCCAGCGGTACCGTGGAAGAAAGGCCTGGAGATCTGCTTCTGTTAAGATTACAGCCAAGAAAACCCTGTGGAGCAGTTCTACTCTGTAACACATGAAGTCGCCATGACGGCAACTAACTCAGCAACAAATATCTGTTGTGTCGTTTGAAGTTTGGACTCCCTAGCAAAACACTGCAGGTAAAAATACTTAATGTTTCTTTCTAGATATTTCTTTCATATCCTCCAGGAGTGAATTAATCTGTACTTTCTCATTTGCTTTGTCCTAGTTCAGGACAGGTCTTCATTATCTCCCACTTGGACTCCTGTCTCCAGTTCTTGTTGCCACCTAACTGAATCTAGCTTGAGCTATCTTTCTAAATCATGCTTCCCATCTAAAACATCTTTAATTGCAAAAATGATTAGTAGCTAGTTTGGGAAGTCTCTACTATTTTCAGCCAACTTTCACCCAACTAAAACACCATCATGGCTAAACCAAGAAAAGACAAGGATCAAAAGGTTAAAATGGGATGGATTTCAATTAGTTACAAAGAAGACCTTCATATGTCTGCTAGACACAGGAATGAGACACGGAGGGTGATTGTGGTTAATTTTTCTTTGCCATTTTAAAATAAGATGTTCATTAGATCAGTAATTTTAGGTGTGAGTCTATTAAAGGCAAAAGAAATTGGCTAAAAGAGTGAGCAGGGTCCCTTTCAACTCACAGAGCATATGTGTGCTATATACAAAGTTAAGTCAAAAAGTATTACTATTAGGGTTCTAGTTCATACATGCATGGATTTATTCCAAACAAAACATGTTTAAACATGTCTCTGCGATCAGTGGATGGCTGTAGACAAGTTCTCTCAGTAATACACTTGTCTTAGTCTCGTTAGGGTGCCTTCAAAAAAAAAGGATACTTTCTGTGCCATGGAAGAAAATGATCTTGAGATCAGGGCTAACATCAAATTTTTAACAAAACTCAAGCGGACGTCTTCCCAAATCACTGAAGCTTTGCAACAAGTTTATGGGAATGCTGTCCCACATAAAACAACAGTTTGTAGATGGATCAAGCGTTTCAAGGAAGGTCAGGAAGGTCTCAAAGATGAGCCAAGAGAGGCAAGACCACACAGAAGGTTATGGTGACTGTTTTTTGGGATTCCAAAGGGATAATCTTTTTTTTTTTTAATTGTTGTGCTTTAAGTGAAAGTTTACAATTCAAGTTAGTCTCTCATATAAAAATTTATACACACATTGTTATGTGACCCTAGTTACTCTCCATATACTGTGACAGCATACCCCTCCCTTCCATCCCGGATTTCCCGTATCCACTCAACCAGCTCCTGACCCTCTCTGCCTTCTCATCTCGCCTCTGGACAGGAGCTGCCCATTTAGTCTCATGTATCTACTTGAGCTGAGAAGCACACTCTTCACGAGTATCATTTTATGTCCCATAGTCCAGTCTAATTTTTGTCTGAAGAGTTGGCCTCAGGAATGGTTTTAGTTTTGGGCTAACAGAGAGTCCAGGGGCCATGCTTTCTGGGGTTCCTCCAGACTCAGTCAGACCATTAAGTCTGGTCTTTTTACTAGAATTTGAGTTCTACACCCCACTTTTCTCCTGCTCATTCAGGGACTCTCTGTTGCGTTCCCTGTCAGGGTGGTCATTGGTGGTAGCCGGGCACCATCTAGTTCTTCTGGTGTCAGGCTGATAAAGTCTCTGGTTTATGTGGCCCTTTCTGTCTCTTGGGAAAATACTTTTCTTGTGTCTTTGGTGTTATTCCCAAAGGCATAATGTTGATAGATTTTATCGAACGACACAGAACTATCACAGGGGCTTATTATGAAGAAGTTTTAAGAAAATTGAAAACTGCATTGGTGAGAAAAAGGCCAGGAAAGTTGCACCAAGAAATTTTTTTCCATCATGACAATGCACCTGCCCATTCTTTGAGGGTAGAATTTCATTGGGAAACCTTACCCCATCCACCCTACAGCCCTGATCTTGCCCCTTCAGACTTCTTTTTGTTCCCAAAACTCAAAGAACATTTAAAAGGAACATAATTTGAGTCCCTTCAAGGATGCCAAAACTGCCATTTTGACGTGGTATAAATTGAAAAGCACAGAATTTCTTTGGGGAAGGGTTAGAGAGATGGAAACACTGCCTTGAGAAGTGTACAGACCTAGATAGAGGATATGTTGATAAACAACAGCTTCACATTTTGATATTTTTGTTTAATAAAGGTTCCTATGATTTTATAGCAATACTTTTTACTTACCGTCCTACATGTGCTTACAGGATAAATGTAAATTATCTTTAGTAAGTATTGCTCTCCAATAATCTAACCTTCTACCCAACACAAACCTTCTACTTAAACCACATCACTCACTTAACTTTTCCACAACCTGCCGTACTCATTACCACTTTCAGACAGCTGTTCATGCCAATCCCACCAGCCAGAAGGCCCTCCTCCTCTCTTCTGGACATCCCAGTGCTCCACACAGAACCTTTAAGGTCTGATGTTTTCATATCTTCCACAACCTTTCCCATCTGCTCCTATAACACTCTGAGCTTTTGTAGCATGTGACCATCCACATCTGTGTTTCTCAAGTTTGATATTCTCATAAATCCTGAGAATATGACCCCAGCTTGAGACACTGCAATTTAAGAACCTATACTCATTACCAGGGATGGGAGGAAGGAGGAAGAGGGGGAGGGGGTGTTAACAGTGATGGAAAAATTGCATTGACTAAGGGTAGGATTGCACAGCTGATTATTGTAATTGCCATTAATAAGCTGTACACCTATAAAAAGTTGAATTGGCATAAGTTGTGTGATATACTTACAACAATGACCAAAAAAAAAAAAAAAAGAGTAGCTGCTGAGCCTGCTTATGTTAAACCAAAAACCTCATGGGATTTGGTTCCTTGGTTTGGAGGTTTAGGGTCATGGTTTCATAGGACATCTCAGTTATCTGGCCTAATAACATGTTTAGTGCTTCTGTTCTACCTCCTAGTTCATTGATTAGTGCCTGGGGTCTTAAAAGCTTGCAAGTGGCCATCCAAGGCACAACAATTGGTCTCTATTTACCTGGAGCAAGAGAGGAAGAGGGAGAGTCAGGAATAGGAGGAGGATATGGAATGTGTGGCTAATTGCTTCCAAGAACAACTGCCACCTTTGCCATGAGACCAGAAGAAATGGATGGTGCCCAGCTACCATTATTGAACATTTTTTCAAGGATTCTATAGCAGAATATTGATCAAGAGGGGGAAAATTCAGAACAGAATTTCAAATTCTCATGGACTCCAAACTTTCTGGAGCCATGGAGGCCGGATGAACCCCTGAAACTACTACCATGAGATAATCTTTAAACCTTAAGCCAAAAATATCCCCTGAAGTCCTCTTAAAACCAAACAATAGTTTGAGAAACAATAGTTTAGCTAGTAAAAAAATGTCTGCCTTGAGCATTATGCTTTTTTAAGAACTATCTATATGGGATCAGATTGATAACTCGTAACTGCCCCCTTGCCATTGAGTTGATTCCGTCTCATAGTGACCCTATAGGACAGAGTAGAACTGCCCCATAGGGTTTCCAAGGAGTGCCTGGTGGATTTTAACTGCTGACTTTTTGGTTAGCAGCCAAACTCTTAACCACTACAACACCAGGGTTTCTAAACTGACAACAGCAACTCAAAAGATTAGATAGGAACTTTAGGGGGCAGTGAGTTTATGTAAACGGAGGAGGAACAGCTCAGAAAAGGAGGGTGAGAATGGTTGCACAACTGGAAGAATGTATTCAACGTCACTGAATTGTACATGTAGAAACTGTTGAATTGGTGTATGTTTTATTGTGTATATTCTCAACAATAAAAAAATAAATAAAATTTTAAAAGAAGATATATTCAGTCTATGAAAAGATTTTTTTTTAAAGCAGATTATTACTGCAAAAGAACTGTTATCTCTTTACACTTTTAAAATACTTTTTATAACTGCCATCAAACAAAAACACAAAATTAAAGAGTCTCACACTGCCTGTGGACCTCTGAGATGTATCCTTGAACTAGGGGCCAGAGTCCTGAGTTTGAAGAACACTAATCTGCATCATTCATTTGACATTTAGATATATAATGGCTACAACTGTGTTACTTTGCTCTTTCATGTTTGTCCCCTTTTCCTAATGATGCTGTAAGTGCTTCTGGGAATGCCTGCATTTTCTATTTACAGAGTAATGTACAAGAAGATAAATTATGTGGGTGTGCAAAAAAAGGGAAAAATCTTTTTTTTTGGTTAGGGAATCAAAATAGGTTTCACTCAAAGGATAGACTGTGAGCTGGGTTATAAGGATTTTGATTGAAGCATTCCAATCAGAAGCAATAGCATTAGTTCAGGGACAGAGGAGGGAGAAAGGAGAGCCTACTGGTGGAGGCCCTGGTGGTGCAATGGTTAAGAGCTCAGCTGCTAACCAAAAAGTCAGCAGTTCGAATCCACCAGCTGCTCCTTGGAAACCCTATGGGGCAGTTCTACTCTGTCCTGTAGGGTCACTATGAGTTAGAACTGAATCGACAGTAGTGGGTTTGGTTTTTGACTTATCTGTGGAGGAGTGAGTGGCTTGGTTTGGAGCATTGGGCATGTGTAATTGAGAAAACAGGAGATGAGGGTTCAGATTAGGCTGAAGAGATGAATTGTGGTCAGAACTCGGGGGCACCTTGTATGTCAGGTGAAGGAGTCTAGACTTAATTTTGTAGGCGAGTGAGAGCCGTGGAAGTTTTTGAGCAGGCAAGCACAATTAATTATCACAGTGGTGTTTTAAGAGCATTAATCTGGCAGCAAAGTACAAAATGAATTGAAGGAAGAAGAGACTGGAGGCAGCATTGTGTAATGTTTAAGAGGGCTTTGATGGCAGATGGACTAGAGTTTGCATCCCAGCTCTGCCATGTATTGTGTAACTAGGGCAAGTTATTTCACCTCTTTGGGTTTCAGTTTCCTTACCTGTAAAACAAGTATAATTTATCACTACCTTCAAGGTTGTTGTGAGGATTAAATGAAATAATGAAGAGTGCTGGGCCCAGAGTTTATACTCAGTAAATAATAGCAATTAAGCCAGCCTCTTAAGAGGCTATTAGGAAATGGAAAGGAAAGCTGTCAATTGTGGATCATGCTACACAATATGAACATTCAGCTGGGCTTCAAAGGAGGAGCAGCATCAAATCCCAATCTCATCCTGAGCCCAGGTAATGGGGCAGTGGTAGTAACACTGATGGAAAGAAACCCTAGGAGCTATTTAGGGCTGGTTCATTTGTTTTTTGTTTTGTTGGCATGTTTAGCTTGAAGGGCTAGAAAGTTATACAGTCGGGAGTCCGAGTGTATGTTACCAGTTAGTCAACAGAAATGGGGGGGCTGGTGCAGAGAAAGACTGGTGTAGGTTGTCAAACCTGGACCAACATATTTAAGAGTCATCTATAGGCAGGAAACAAATGAAACTGTGGAAATAGATGAGATCAATATGGGGCAAAGAGTAGAGAAAAAATAGGAGAACCTGCAGACATAACCTAGATATGCTTATCTGAGGAGTCTGGGAAAAGAGAGAGGAAACTTTGAAAGAGTTAAAGATCACATGGTTAGGGTTAGGGGGAGAATCCAAGATAGCGGAGTTTCCCTGCCCATTCTAAATGACTGGTGAGAAAGAATTATTTTGAACTGAGCTAGTGAGAGCTGTTCTCCAGAAGGTTTTCTCCTAACCTGTGGTATGACCATTAATATGGCATAACTACTTTAATCATATTGGATTACCAAGAGTGCTTACAGGCAACATTCCCCAGGGATCTCGCACAAATACAATTTTTAGTAGAAAGCAAAGCTTGTTAACCTTTCAAAGTGGCAAAATAGATTTTTATATATATATATTAAAAAAAAAAATCCAAGCAACAGCTGGAGCTTCCAAGGACCTTTACAAATGGCCATCTGTCTGGTAAAGCAGTTTGTTCTCAGTCGAGATAGCACACTTTAAAACATTTTAGCTCATGGAGTGAATCTTTGCGTGTGCTAATGACATAAGGTGACATAAATGAAGTCTAATTCAGCTCATACAAAAAGAGGTAGTCAAATTATGCTTCAATGTATCTTTCTCTGTCTAGAAATGGATGTATCAGTGCTTGTACCTATAAAAAAGATTGGAAGGATATATACCAAAATATTAACTGTGATTCTCTTTAGGGGGTGGGATTATGATTAAAATCTTGTTCTTCATGCTTTTTAGTATTTTCTAAATTTCTTATGATAAAATTGCATCAACTTTGAAACAAAAAATTCTATGTAAAGTGAAATAAAGCAATCCACGCTCCCATGACTTACATACACTAAGACTTCCGAGAAAGGAAAATAAAAATCACACCTGACTCTTGCTAATTTTATCATGAAACACTATGACAATGACTTGTCAATAAATGTCCATATAGATAGATAAGAAGTCAGGAAAATAAAATGCTACATGTTATAATAAACTGAAAACACTTAATGTCTAAACTATATATTCAATCTATTAAAGTTACTGCTGGGATTTTAGAGATTGATTTTTAGAGTCTGCATATAATTCAGTAGATCCTTCAAAGGGAGAGAGGCCTTGAGACAGAAGAAAGTTTTCTCAAGTAAAAGGTCATCTGATTTATCTGATAGGAGAGTGTCAGGTTAACCCACAAGAGTACATTGGAGGCCAGCTTTTCTGGTGGAAAGCTTTCTCTTAGCCTATGGCACGACCATTAATGTGGCATAACCACTTTAACCATATTGGATTACCAACAGTGCTTACAGGCAATACTCCCCAGGAATATAGCCCAAACACAGGAGAGATTCTGTAACTGCAAAGGTTTTGGTGGGGAAGCCTAGAAGACCTAGGGTGTGAACTACATAAAAAGAGATGAAACACAAGCTTCAGGCTAATAAATGAATCAATCACCTTAGCAAGACTAAGAGGCACATACAGACAGGCAATGTCATTCTCAAGGTATGCTAATGATGTAAAGAGATATCAACAAAACTGAACTAAGTACAGTTTGTGCTTTGTGAAAAATACAATCAGTAAATCTGTGCTTGCTTCAAATCTATGTTATTTCTCAACTGTTTTGTCTTTATCTTACCCAAGATTGGCCACGAAGCTGAAACAACTAATGTTTTAATTATTTTATGATCATGGAGAGGAAACTTACCAGTTTCAATCCTGCTATCAGCATCAGAAATAACTTTTGATGCAGCCCTCTCATCTGTCACACAGTTTTTCATTGTCTTCTCCCTAGAGCTGTCACATAATTTATTTAATAAATAAATAATTTAGTAAACTTATTTATGTAACACTCAAAAGAAGGTTTCTGAAATCACCAGTAAATGCTATTTAGAAAACATTAATTCATGGTGCTCAGATTTTTTTCAAATGTTCTAGAATATATTCATTTAACTGTATTTCACAAGTATTTGTCCTAATTGAGAAATACTGGGAATCATGAAAGAACGAAGGACACTATCATTTAGCCTTAAAGTATGAAAGCCAGAAAATTCAAATCTTAAGACACTGTTTTCTTGATACAGACTTAAGTCTAAATGCTTAAGGGAGTAAGATATTTTCTTATGAAATGAAAAACTCACAATTAGGACACAGAAAGGAAGATGTTGCTGCCAAGAATTATAGTAGAGACGACGGTAGCCATTAGTTAGAAAAACTGACCACAAAGGCAAGCATTTGCACTTGACTGATGTAGGTACCTTGGGAAGCACAGTAAGTACAGGAAGCCTAATCTATGTGCCAGGCACTTTACATCCACCATTTCATTTAATCATAAACCACCCCACCTCCCTTAGCTATTATCTCCATTTACAAGTGAGGGAACTGGGAATCAGGAAAGTTAAAAAAAAAAAACAAAAAAAACACCCTCCCCCAAAGTCAGAGAGCTTGTAAGATATTAGTGTTAATACTGGGTCTGTGAGTAAACCTCTGGTTTTGTAATCACTGGCAGTCTGCTTCCGTAAAGATTAAAGCCTTGGAAACCCTATGGGGCAGTTCTACTCTGCCCTACAGAGCCTATATGAGTCAGAACTGACTCCACGGCAACGGGTTTAGCTTTTTTTGTTTTGTTTTGTTTTGTTTTAGTAATCACCATATATAGTAACCCATGTCTGTCAGTTTGTTGTACTGTAGGGGCTTGCGTGTTGCTGTGATGCTGGAAGCTATGCCACCGGTATTCAAATACCAGCAGGGTCATCCATGACAGACAGATTTCAGCTGAGCTTCCAGACTAAGACTACGAAGAAGGACCTGGCAGTATACTTCTGAAAAGAAATAGCCAGTGAAAACGTTATGAATAGCAGTGGAACACTGTCTGATATAGTGCCAGAAGATGAGCCCCTCACGTTGGAAGGCATTCAAAATACGACTGGGGAAGAGCTGCCTTCTCAAAGTTGAAAACCAAACCAAACCAAACCAAACCCATTGCCATCAAGTTGATTCCGACTCATAGCAACCCTATAGGACAGAGTAGAACTGCCCCACAGGGTTTCCAAGGAGCATCTGGTGGATTCAAACTGCTGACCTTTTGGTTAGCAGCCATAGCTCTTAACCACTATGCCACCAGGGTTTCCTCTCAAAGTAGAGTCGACCTTAATGACGTGGATGGAGTCAAGCTTTCGGGACCTTCATTTGCTGAGGTGGCACGACTCAAAATGAGAAGAAACAGCTGCAAACATCCATTAATAATCGGAAGGTGGAATGTATGAAGAGTGAATCTCAGCAAATCGGAAATTGTCAAAAATGAAATGGAACACATAAAGATGGATATCCTAGGCATTATTGAGCTGAAATGTACCAGTATTGGCCATTTTGAATCGGGCAATCATATGGTCTACTATGCTGGGAATGACAACTTGAAGAGGAATGGCATAGCATTCATCATCAAAAAGACCATCTCAGTCTATCCTGAAGTACAACACTGTCGGTGATAGGATAATATCCATACATCTACAAGGAAGACCAGTTAATACGACCATTACTCCAGTTTACACACCAACCACTAAGTCCAAAGATGAAGAAACTGAAGATTTTTACCAACTTCTGCAGTCTAAAATTGATCGAACATGCAATCAGATTGCATTGATAGTTACTGGTGATTGGAATGAGAAAACTGGAAACAAAGAAGAGGATCAGTAGTCAGAAAATGTGGCCTTGGTGACAGAAACGATGCCAGAGATCACATGACAGAATTTTGCAAAGCCAACGAATTCATTGCAAATACCTTTTCTCAACAACATAAATAGTGACTATATACGTGGACCTCTCCAGATGGAATACACAGGAATCAAATTGACTGTGTCTGTGGAAAGAGACTATGGAAAAGCTCAACATCATCAGTCAGAACAAGGTCAGGGGCCAGCTGCAGAACAGACCATCAATTCCTCATATGCAAGTTCAAGTTGAAGCTGAAGAAAATTAGAACAAGTCCACGAGAGCCAAAGTACAACCTTGAGTATATCCCATCTGAATTCAGAGACCATCTCAAGAATAGATTTGACTCATTGAACACTAATGACTGAAGAGCAGAAGAGTTGTGGAATGACATCAAGGACATCATAGATGAAGAAAGCAAGAGGTCATTAAAAAGACAGGAAAGAAAGAAAAGACCAAAATGGATGTCAGAAGAAACTCTGAAACTTGCCTTTGAACATCAAGTAGCTAAAGCAAACAGCAGAAATGAGCTGAATGGAAGATTTCAAAAAGTGGCTCAAGAAGACAAAGTATTATAATGACATGTGCAAAGACCTGGAGTTAGAAAACCAAAAGGGAAGAACACGCTCAGCATTTCCCAAGCTGAAAGAACTGAAAAAAAAAATCAAGCCTCTGAGGGTTGTGGGGACCATGGTCTCGGGGAACATCTAGTTCAATTGGCATAACATAGTTTATAAAGAAAATGTTCTACATTCTACCTTGGTGAGTAGCGTCTGGGGTCTTAAAAGCCTGTGAACAGCCATCTAAGATACTCTACTGGTCTCACCCCTTCGGAGCAAGGGAGAATGAAGAAAAGAAGATACAAGGGAAAGATTAGTCCAAAGGACTAATGGACCACAACTACTACGGCCTCCACCAGACCGAGTCCAGTACAACTAGGGGGTGCCTGGCTACCACCACTTACTGCTCTGACAGGGATCACAATAGAGGGTCCCACACAGAGCTGGAGAAAAATGTAGAACAAAACTATAACTCACAAAGAAAGACCAGCTTACTGGCCTGACAGAGACTGGAGAAATCACGAGAGTATAGCCCCCACACACCCTTTTAGCTCAGTAATGAAGTCACTCCTGAGGTTCACCCTTCAGCCAAAGATTAGACAGCCCTATGAAACAAAACAAGACTAAAGGGGTACACCAGCCCAGGGGCAAGGACTAGCAGGCAGGAGGGGACAGGAAAGCTGGTAATAGGGAACCCAAGATCCAGAAAGGAGGGTGTTGACGTGTTGTGGAGTTGTTAACCAATGTCATAAAACAATATGTGTACTGTTTAATGAGAACCTAGTTTGTTCTGTAAACCTTCATTTAAAGTACAATTTAAAAAATTCAAGTCTCAACCTCAAATATTGAAGGATTTTACAGGGAAAATATTAAATGATGCAGGAAGCATTAAAAGAAGATAGAAGGAATACACAGAGTCACCATACCAAAAAGAACTGGTCAATGTTCAACCATTTCAGGAGGTAGCATAAGATCAGGAACCTATGGTACTGAAGGAAGAGGTCCAAGCTGCACTGAAGGCACTGGAGAAAAACAAGGCTCCAGGAATTGATGGAATACCGTGGAGATGTTTCAACAAGTTGGATACAGCACTGGAAGCACTCACTCACCTATGCCAAGAAATTTGGAAGACAGCTACCTGGCCAACTGACTGGAAGAGAGCCATATTTATGCCTATTCCAAAGAAAGATGATCCAACAGAATGCAGAAATTATTGAACAATATCATCAATATCACACACAAGTAAAAGTTTGCTGAAGATCATTCAAAAGCGGCTCCAGTAGTTTGACATGGAAATGCCAGAAATTCAAGCCAGATTCAGAAGAGGACATGGAACCAGGGATATCGTTGCTGATGTCAGATGGATCCTGGCTGAAAGCAGAGAATACCAGAAAAATGTTTACCTGTGTTTTATTGACTATGCAAAGGCATTCGACTGTGTGGATCATAACTATGGATAACATTGCCAACAATGGGAATTCCAGAACACTTAATTGTGCTCATGAGGAACCTGTACATAGACCAAGAGGCAGTCATTCAAACAGAACAAGGGGATACTGAGTGGTTTAAAGTCAGGAAAGGTGTGTGTCAGGGTTGTATTCTTTCACCGTACTTACTCCATCTGTATGCTGAGCAAATAATCTGAGAAGCTGGACTATATGAAGAAGAACGGGGCATCAGGATTGGAGGAAGATTCATTAACAACCTGCATTATGCAGATGACACAACCTTGCTTGATGAAAGTGAAGAGGACTTGAAGCACTTACTGATGAAGATCAAAGACTACAGCCTTCAGCATGGATTACGTCTCAACATAAAGAAAACAAAAATCCTCATAATTGGACCAATAAGCAACATCATGATAAATGGAGAAAAGACTGAAGTTGTCAAGGATTTCATTTTACTTGGATCCACAATCAGTACCCATGGAAGCAGCAGTCAAGAAATCAAAAGATGCATTGCATTGGGCAAATCTGCTGCAAAAGACCTCTTTAAAGTGTTAAAAAGCAAAGATGTCACCTTGAAGACTAAAGTGTGTCTGACCCAAACCATGGTGTTTTCAATCGCCTCATATGCATGTGAAAGCTGGACAATGAATAAGGAAGACCGAAGAAGAATTGATGCCTTTGAATTATGGTGTTGGCAAAGATATTGAATATACTGCCAAAAGAATGAACAAATCTGTCTTGGAAGAAGTACAGCCAGAATGCTCCCTAGAAGCAAGGATGGCGAGACTACATCTCACACACTTTGGACATGTTATCAGCAGGGATCAGTCCCTGGAGAAGGACATCATGCCTGGTAAAGTAGAGGGTCAGCAACAAAGCGGAAGACCCTCAACAATATGGATTGACAGAGTGGCTGCAACAATGGGCTCAAGCGTAACAACAATTGTGAGGATGGCTCAGGACCAGGCAGTGTTTCATTCTATCGTACATGAGGTTGCTGAGTCAGAACTGACTTGATGGCACCTAACATCAACATATAGTAACTAGGGAGCCCTGGTGCAGTAGTTAAGCGCTCAGCTGCTAACCAAAAGTTAGTTTGAACCCACCAACTGCTCCGCGAGGGAAAGATGTGGCAGTCTGCTTCTGTAAAGACTTATAGCCTTGGAAACCCTTTGGGGCCGTTCTACTTTGTCCTATAGGGTTGCTATGATTTGGAATTGACTCACCGGCAACAGGTTTTTTTATATGGCCACCAAATAGAAAAAAGATGGAGCTAATAATCTGCTTTGCTAGAAGGTTTTTTTAGTTATACATTAATTCACCTCTGTATTTCTATAATAAACACCGTACCCTCAATGCATTTAAAATAGGAATTAGTTTATAAAATACACATACAAATAAATTTTTAGAAACATTCAATTTTTGTCTATAGCAAGAAACACCTGTTGATAATCATCTAAAATGGAGAAGTAACCCAAATATTCACCAACCAATGAATAGTTAATTGTGGCACATCCATACAATAGAATATTACTCAGCAATGAAATGGAAGAAACTCCTGATACATGCAACAACACAGATGACTTTCAAAAGTATTATGCTAAATGAAAGGAGCCAGACACAAAACATTGCACACTGTATTATTCTATTTATATGCCACTCTGGAAAAGGCAAAACTATAAGAAATCAGATCAATGGTTGCCAGAAGCTGGGGGCAGAGAGAGGAGACTGACTGCAAAGGGTCCTGAGGGAACTTTTTGGGGTGATAAGGATATTTTAGATTTTGATTGTGGAGGTTTACTTGCCAAAACTCATAGAACTGCACACCTTAAAAGGGTGAATTTTGCTCTTTGTAAATTAACCTCAATAAACGTGATTTTTTAAAAATAGGGAACTAAGGATGATCTCTGAAGGCTACACTATAAAACACATAATGGATCAGAGCAGAGATAAGCAATATTGCTGGAAAAGAGAAGGATCCCAGGCCAAAAAGCATTGACTTCACTCATTCATGCAACATATTATTTCTTACCCCCTTCTGTGTGCCAGTCACTGTTCTAGGTACTAGGGATACTGCAATAGACAAGCTAGACAAAGTCCTTGCTCTCATGGACTAGTGAGGAGGTGAAAGCCATAAACAAGTAAACAAATAAAAAAAACTCATTCTGGAGAAGAATAATGTTGTGGGGATATGTTCATGATATCTTGTGAATTTAAAAATGGTATTTATAGGAAGCAAATTACTGTAAAATAAATATTGACTATATATATACACGTCTTATGCTGCTATCACAAAAATATCACAATTGGATGACTTTAACAAACAGAAATTTATTTTCTCACAGTTTAGGAGGCTAGAAGTCCGAATTCAGAGCTCCAGCTATAGGAGAAGGCTTTCTCTATCGGCTCTGGAGGAAATTCCTTGTCTCTTCAGCTTCTGCTTCCTGGTTCCTTGGAGATCTCCATGTGTCTTGGCATCTATCTTACCCCATCTCTCTCTCTCTGCTCGTTTGTTTAATCTCTTTTTATGTCTCAAAAGAGATTGACTCGAGATCTACCCTACACTAATCCTTCCTCATTAACATACAAAGACAACCCATTCCCAAACGGGATTATAACCACAGGCACACAAGTTAGGATTTACATCGTATATTTTGGGGGGACATGATTCAATTCATAACAACATACATATACCTAAGACTAAAAGGATATTTGCCATAATATAAGAATGTTTATTTCTGGGTGGTAGGATTATGAGTTACTTATTTTATTCTTTGTGTTTTTTCAGTACTTTTCAAATTCTCAACAATAAGCATTTATTGCTTTTTTTATTAAAATATTTTATTGTGTTTTCAGTGAAAGCATGTATTACTTTGTCATCAGAAAAGAAAATATTAATGATACATCTACACGAGTCTATAGGTATGTAGATATCTGGAAGAATGTACACCAAACGGTAGTAGGATGGATATGAGGTGATTTTTGCTTTCTTCTCTGTATTTTTCTGCATTATTTAAATAGCTTATAATGGACTTTTATCTATTTTTCAAAAATAAAGTCACTGTTACAGATTGAATTGTGTCCCCCAAAAATTTGTATGTCAGTGGCTAGTCCATGATTCCCAGTATTGTGTGATTGTCCACCATTTTGTCATCTGATATGATTTTCCTGTGTGTTGTAAATCCTAACTCTATTATGTTAATAAGGTAGGATTAGCAGCGGTTATGTTAATGAGTCAGGACTCAATTTACAAGATTAGGTTGTGTCTTAAACTGATCTCTTTTGAGATATAAAAGAGAAAAGCGAGCAGAGAGCCGGGGGCGGGGGCAGGGGGTGAGGGCGGTGGGCAGGGGGCGGGGGCGCGCACCTCATACCACCAAGAAAGCAGCTCCAGGAGCAGAGTGCACTCTTTGGACCCGAGGTTCCGGTGCTGAGAAGCTCCTAGTCCAGGAGAAGATTGATGACAAGGACCTTCCTCCAGAGCCGACAGAGAGAGAAGGCCTTCCCCTGGAGCTGACACCCTGGATTTGGACTTCTAGCCTATTAGACTGTGAGAGAATAAATTTCTCTTTGTTAAAGCCATCCGCTTGTGGTATTTCTGTTACAGCAGCCCTAGATAATTAAGACAGTCACTTTTTTAAAAAAGTATAGGTTTTTGAGTACTTTATTTTGATAGGATTTAACAACCCAAAATGGAAAAATCAGATACTTCAGAGGCTCACGTTCTGTTTGCTTTGTACAGAAATGCTTCCTTTCTCTTCCTTTAACATTAAACACGTTATTTTTTGCTAACAACCTTGCTAATGGTAATGAAATCCTCCTAATTCAATAGGAAAAGACCATGTACTGATTGATAAGTCTACCAAGATAGGATTGGTAAGCCTTTATGAGTATGATAAATCATTCCATAATATCCTCTATCTATAAACTTTGAACGACAACTTTAAGGAATTTATAGCAATTACATCCAAAGCAGAACCAATAGTTCAAGAAAGCAGGAATGTACCCACAGAGGGCCAGATTCTCATCCCAGGTGAATCTCAGTATGCTAGATAGGTACTTTTATTCCTGATCTGATGATTCTTACAACTTGTGGAGAGTTGTGGAAAGTTAAGCAGAAATTTACTATTCCCTATGTCTAGAATCAAACCAAAAAAAAAAAAAAAAAAATTCCGAATCTTACCTTTTTTCCACCTCTAAGAGAAAATTTTCACTGTTGCCCAACTGACTAAAGTGCAGCTTGGCAACTTTTCTCTCACTGTCCCGTACAGTTCGGTCATCTGGAGGCAAAAACCAAGGTCTGAGCATGCTTTTTGTGGGTTTTTTTTTGGAGTAAACAGTAGTGGGTCAGAAAGTCATATTCATCCACTAAAAACTAAAGACCAGTCTTCTTTCGTTAGAGACAGGTCACAAAATAATGCTATTATGTTGTCACCGGAGCAAGCAGTAACTCAGGGAGACTACAAGGGATGCCATAGCAACAACTGCCACAGAGGTGTAACTACTTCAGGAAAGTAGAGCCTGGCCAGCAAACAACCCAAACGGGCCTAATGTTAAGGCTGAAAGTTAACACCATTTTCTAAAAGGGTTTACTTAGCTTCCCTTTATTACCACTGGGACAATAACTTTCCCAGGAGAATGTAAAATAGAATTTTGTATCAATAAGAAATGTATATTCAACAATAAAATTATAAAGTAATATAGACCAGCTCATTTGAAGGAATATTTATTGTTTCTTGCCAACTAAGCCCCAAAGAGTTATATTAGTTTTCTATTGCTAATACAGTTACAAAGTTGGGGCACCTGGAAAAATAAATCTCAACCTGGAAGCATTTGTGTTTGGGAGGAGGTGCTTTGGCGAAAGGTCAGTTGAAGAAAACTAAGCTGGAAGTAACTGATAAGATCATAGGATATCATTTAATAAACAAAAAAGGATTTATTTGCCATACATCCTGCCAGCATAGAACGGTTACATAAATACTGACTAATAAATATACTCTGCCAGTGCACACTCTGGGTCAACATCCAAAAAGTTAGGAGGCAGCTGATTTAAGTAAGATTCTGGGAGCAAGGAGCAGGGGAGGAGTGTCTCACCTAGTTTCTCCAGAGTTTGTAGCGTGTATACAGCAAAGAGCCTATAATCGGTATCTTTCCTGACAACAGGATTGAGTCTCAAATCTAGTTCTTTGAGAAAGGGTAAAGGCTGTAGGCGGGACACCTCCACTAATGAAGGAATGTTGTTATAATATAAATTCAGGTCTTGGAGTGAATGTAAATACTGGATGCCCTGCAAGGAAAACACTAAATTAAAAAACTGCACATTGGTAAAGACCAGAACTCTCACAGATAAAGGTGGAAATATATCTATTACTTTCCATCCTTAAACATGTAACCCAAGTTGCCCATGTCCTGTGAGATAAGCCGGGTTGGAACTCACATTCAGTTGCCTAGGCATAAAAACATTGCAGCCCACGGGTGTTCTAAATTTTAAATAATTCACATATATGATACATTTCCTCCTTTACAAAATCTGGTATTCAAATATCTGACACAATTCCCTACTTCTCTTGCTCCCCCATGCAATCCTTCCCAGTGGTAGACAGGCCAAGGACTCTTTTGCACTTCTCTCATCCTTGCCCCTAATCACTATCCTGACCCCATAGCACCTCAATTTACTATATGAAGAGAGGTAGGAAGAACAGCTGGTTCTGAGGAAAAAGGAAAAGGTTTTAAAAAATTGTGTGTATGCAAAATGTAACAATCTTTGTTGGTTACCAGGGATGGGAGGGGTTGGGGGAAATACTAAATAGGCAATAGATAAGTGGTATCTTGGGTGAAGGGTGAGACAGTACACAATACAGGGGAAACTAGCACAACTCGTACAAGCAAAGGTCATGGAAGCCCCTTAGACACATCCAAACTCCCTGAGGGACTGAACTACTGGGCGGAGGGCTGTGGGGACCATGGTCTCGGGGAACATCTAGCTCAATTGGCACAACACAGCTTATAAAGTCAATGTTCTACATTCTACCTTGGTGAGTAGTGTCTGGGGTCTTAAAAGCCTTGTGAGCGGCCATCTAAGATACTCCACTGGTCTCATCCCTTCGGGAGCAAGGGAGAATGAAGAGAACAGGATACAAGGAAAAGATTAGTCTGAAGGACTAATGGACCACAGCTACCAAAGCCTCCACCGGACTGAGTCCAGTACAGCTAGATGGTGCCTCGCTACCACCACTGACTGCTCTGACCAGGATCACAACAGAGGGTTCTGGACAGAGCTGGAGAAGGATGTAGAACATAATTCTAACTCACAAAAAAAGACCAGATTTACTGCCCTAAAGGAGACTGGAGAAACCCCGAGAGTATGGCCCCCAGACACCCTTTTAGCTCAGTGGTGAAGTTATCTCCGAGGTTCACCGTTCAGCCTGGGAGTGGACAGCCCCGTAAAACCAAATGAGACTAATGAGGTACAGGAGTCCAGTGACAAGGGCCAGAAGGCAGAAGGGGACAAGGAAGCTGGTGATAGGGAACCCAAGGTTGGGTAAGGATATTGTTGATGTGCTGTGAGATTGTTAACCATTATCATAGGGCAACATTTGTAGTAACTGTTAAATGAGAAACTATTTTATTCTGTAAGCCTTCATCTTAAGTGAGAACAACAGCACAATTGGAAGAGCATAGTCAATGTCACTGAACTGTGCATGTAGAAATTTTTGAAATGGTGTATCTTTGGCTATGTGTATTTTCACCAAAAAAAAAAAAGGTTGAGAAGTTAGAGGGTTGACATGTTGTGGGGTTGTTAACCAATGTCATAAAACAATATGTGTACTACTGTTTCATGAGAAACTATTTGTTCCATAAGCCTTCACCTGAAGTACAATTAAAAAATTAAAAAAAATTGTGTGTATGTGTCCTTAAATCTCACCGCTTCACTCATAAGGTCAATGGACTCTTTAGGAAAACAAAACAATGGTATCTCCAAGCCCTCCCTCCTGGACCAGTTTGGAACCCCATCTTGACCTTGTTTCACCCTTCAAAGTGACTGCTGTCATGCAAGGTCCCCATCCTCAGATCAGTTCTCTTTGGTAGAAATGCTCTTCCTTATTCAGATCTCTTTCTGTGGATTAAACAATCCTGCCCCTCTACTTAACTGGAAATAGTCTAATCAGGACTGAAAAACTCAAGAGGGAAAGCCAAAATTTCCTCCTCTGCTAAAACCTGTGATTGAAATTTTGCTTTTGTCCAACTCTAAGTTTCAGGACAATTGCAAAATACATACATATCTATCTAACCACAGACTTTTTATTAGTAGAAATACCATAAGAGGAACGCCATCTTTGAAGATTAGTTCAGAAAGATAAAATTTTCCATCAAGTATTTATAAAATAATGTCTTTATTCTCCTCATTTAAAATTACCATTTTCTCATTGCAGGAAATTTAGAAAACTCAAAGATATTTACAAAACATTTCCAAATAGAACCCTGTTTTACATTTTGATGCATTTCTTTCTAGCTCTTTTCATTTCCATTAACTTCTATATTGTTAAAGGGTCAGTGGTTAGGATTCATTATCAGTGCTTTTAGGCCCACTCTCAGGGCAGAAGACCATTAGGAATGCCTCTAAATGTGTCTAATGCCCCAGCTCAAGTAATCCTTTAATTTCTCTCACTGTAAAAGTCAAGGGATCGATTTCTGTCCTCTTCTCACTCTTCCCACTTGACATGAATTCATGCATTTCCCAAAGTTACAGTAGCAATAATCACAAAACAACCCCCCACCCCCTGGGGAAAATTAAGCAAAGTGATTCAGAGCTGCTACAGAGTATGTGCAGATAAATCATAGATGCAAAAAAAGTAGGAAACTAACACATTTATGGGGTGCTTCCTATGTGCCAAGCACTGTACTAGGAGTCTTAGATATTGTTATATTTGGTTGATTATGTTAATTTGATTAGTCTTCACAATAGTTTTTCACCCAATTTACAGAAGAGAAAAGAAAGGGAGTATAAGAACAAATTACAGTAATGTTCGCTTAATATTTAGCCTGAAAAAGAACAACAAACAAACAAATACTGGTTTTTTGTTTTTGTTTTTTTTTCCCTAGGAGGAAGAGGAGATGGTAGTCTTCAAAACAACGAAAAATTTCCAGGTTAGGGGATGGTGGAGCAGAGAACAGTGCAGGAAAGTAGGAGGGAGCAAGCCTGAGCAGAATACAGTGTGAGGATTAGCTGATACACAGCAAGAGCTTGATAAACATAAATGCGCATACACAGATGAAAAGAGGAGATCTAAACAACTCTAAACTAATACTTTCTAAGACTGATGGGCCAAATACAAATGGCTGCTAAAAAATAGTCTAAAGACCTAGTTCAACTTGGAGTCACTGTTTTTAGAGTCTCCTATGAGTTGGAATCGACTCGATGGCAATGGGTTTGGAGTTTTCTTTTTTTTTCTTTTAAGTAAGTCCCAGTTGGAGGTTTGATCTTGCTTGGGTTTCCTCTTTTGAGGCCCTTAGTTTTGGACCTTACGATGGAGTCTGATTTGTTTTGTTGAACAAGTGTCCTCGAAGAAATTCAAAATTGACGGAATAATCCAGGAGATTAACTAATCCTGGATAGCATCTGTGACTTTTCCACCTTGAGTCTTGCAGAGAAAGTCTTCGCCAAGACAGTTACAAAGCTGAGGCAAAATGGGAACACCTGGAAGAAGCAGCCTTTGAGGTTCTACTACAAAGAAAAAAAGTTCCAACTGTGTGTGCGCATTTATGTTTATCAAGCTCTTGCAGTATGTCAGCTAATCCTCACACTCTATTCAGCTCAGGCCTGCTCCCTCCTACTTTCCTGCACTGCTCTCTGCTCCACCATCCCCTAACCTGGTAATTTTTGTTTTGAAGACCACCATTTCCTCCTCATTCTAGAAAAAAAACACAGTAACACCTAGATCAGCATCTCCATGAATACCCCATGTACCACCAGCATCCAAATCACCTGGTTATGTCCTGAGCCCACACCAGACCTAAAAAATCAGAATCTCTCTCAGGGTAGTGTCTAAGAATCTGTACTTTTACAAACAGTCCTCATAATTCTTACATACAATTTGTACTACTGCCCTAGGCAGTACAAAGGAATTGAGTACAAAAGGAATTTTTTCCCAATATTTTATAACACAAATTTTCAAACATGAGGCAAAGTTGAAAGAATTTTACAGTGAATAATAAAATTTAGTTTGGAAGCACTTAAAGGGAAAATTCTATATTCGCCAAGATGACATTATCTAGCTCTTAGGCAGCCCTGGTGGCACAGTGGTTAAGAGCTATGGCTGCAAACCAAAAGGCTGGCAGTTCAAATCTACTAGCTGCTCCTTGGAAACTCTATACAGCAGTTCTATTCTGTCCAATAGGGTTGCTATGAGTCAGTTTGAAGGCAACGGGTTTATTTCTTCCCATCAAAAAAATAAATTAAGCTGACCTGGCTGGTCACAGAATATAGAACTTACCTTTAGGCTAGTGATCAAATTCCTTGATAAATCTAAGGATCGGAGGTTTTTAAAGTTTTTGAAGGCATCACCAATGGTATGGATTTTTCCAGCATAAGATCCCTGCAATGAAAGAGACTCCACCAGTTCTGAAAAGAGATCATCAGTAGATACATTATGATCTCTGCTTGAATAAACAGCAGAGTCAGTGAAAATAAGCCTTCTTTCCTCCCATATCCCATCTGTGAAAGGCCCTATATCCAAGGCTCATAAGAGTAGATCAGATGTAGCAAAATTCTCTAGAAGTTCTCAAAACAATATTAATTCTCCAAAAGTTCTCAAAAATAAATTCAGCAACGCCAGTGCTAGGATTTAGCCCTATAGATAATACTCACAAAATTTTGCAAATATAATATATGCCACAAAGATGTCAACTGCAGAAGTGTTTTGGGATAGCAAAAAAAAAAAGGAAACTGTCAAAGGGTCCGTCCATAGAAGAGTAGTAGAAGACAGTCTAAATAACAGTACATTGATACAATGCTCAGTGTACTAGAATTGTGACCTTGTACAAGTGACTTAACCTCTTTGTACATCAATTCTCTCATCTGTAAAATGGGAACAATAACAGTACTTACCTCAAGGTGTTGTAAGGATTAAATGAATATTGAGCAAATGAATACAGAATGTGATTCAATTTATTTAAATACCCAGAATAGGCAAATCGATAGAGACAGAAAGCAGTTAGTAGTTGCTGGGGGCTGGTGGGAAGGTGTAATGGGGAATGACTGCCTAATGGGTACAGGGTTTACTTTTGGCGTGATGAAAATGTTCTGGAATTAGATAGTGGTGAGGATGGCACAACATTGTGAATGTACTAAATGCCACTGAATTGTGTGCTTTAAAATGGTGAATTTTATAGTATGCGAATTATATCTCAAAAAAAAAAAAAAAACTTTCCTGACTTTGAGGGCAGTGTAGTGATAGACCTGTGGTATGCAATGATCTAATACCCTGAGAGTCTGCTACCATATAACAAAAGCAAAGGGCAATTATGATTCTCATCAGTGACCTGCTGCATCTCATGTCTCTCACTTCCATCTATTTTGAAGAGCAGACACTAATATTTTTAAAGGGAACCAGAATTACCATTCAAGTAATAAACTGCCTACAGACATCCTTTCATGATTCATATGAAGTGCAGGTCTTAAGAGATTATGCATTTGGTTCAGTGTTTATTAAAGAAAGAGAAGACAAATAGATAAGAGAATAAATCAAATGTTGGACATCATAAATGCCAAGACAACAGAATAATCTTCCAATATTAATATATAGGCTACATAACCCCACTAGGCAAAAGCATGTTTTATTAAGGAAAGCAACAAAGCAAGCAATCGTTCTATAGAAAACCATTTATAGCTCATATGGAAATTGAATTCATAATCTTTAATAAAGCCTGTTTATACTGACATTAGAGTTTCAAATAAATAAAACTAAAAAAAAAGAAGAATGCTTCAGGAGTCAACTTAAAAAGGCTCCTATAGTCAAAGTTGGGACAATAGTTACATAGATTGGAATACTTCAAACATATTTAAATATATGAGTTTATAATGATATTGAGAAAATAAAACAACCCTCCTTGATCACCTTTGGAGGATGCTGAGAAAATAACTCATTATTCTGAAAACTGATATATAAAGTGAAAAACATCAAGCATTTATCCTGCCTTTCTTATACAAATCTACCTCAGGGTAATAAAATAGTTGATGAGGGGAACTTTCTCTTTATAGAAATATTTCAGCAAATAAAGAAGAATGAAAGGTAGAATAAGAAAACTACCATTTTTAATCCCTGATGAATTAACGGACCTAGACAATCATATTCAACAGCTGATAATATCACAAAAAGAAGCAACATGAGACATTGTATACTTTCTGATGTAAGTACACACCATCACATATGAAGTGCCCCCCTAAAAAAAAAAAAATCAAACCTGAATTCAATCAAGCCTCACCTAATTACTAATTTATAGGAAATACAGGAAAAGTGGGGGTGGATGTTAAACAAAATTTTAGGAAAGCAATCAGCAAAATCCATATTGCAGTAAACTATGCAAATGACCCAGTGTTATGGATTGAATTATGTCCACCAAAAATATGTGTTGTCAACTTGTACAAGGAAAGGTCATGGAAGCTCCATAGACACATCTAAACTCCCTGAGGGACTGAACTGCTGGGCGGAGGGCTGTAGGGACCATGGTCTCAGGGAACATCTAGCTCAATTGGCATAACACAGTTTATAAAGACAATGTTCTACGTTCTACCTTTCTGAGTAGCGTCTGGGGTCTTAAATGCCTGTGAGCAGCCATCTAAGATACTCCACTGGTCTCACACCTTTGGGAGCAAGGGAGAATGAAGAGAACAGGATACAAGGAAAAGATTAGTCCAAAGGACTAATGCACCACAGCTACCAAGGCCTCCACCAGACTGAGTCCAGTACAGCTAGATGGTGCCCGGCTACCACCACTGACTACTCTGACCGGAATACAACAGAGGGTTCTGGACAGAGCTGAGCTGGGTTCTGGACAGAGCTGGAGAAGGATGTAGAACAAAATTCTAACACACACAAAAAAGACCAGATTTACTGGCTTGAAAGACTGAAGAAACCTCGAGAGTATGGCCCCCAGACACCCATTTAGCTCAGTGGTGAAGTCACTTCCGAGGTTCACCGTTCAGCCGGGGACTGGACCCCATAAAACAAAACGGGACTAATGAGGCACAGCAGTCCAGGGACAAGGACCAGAAGGCAGAAGGGGACAGGAAAGCTGGTGACAGGGAACCCAAGTTTGAGTAAGGACAGTGTTGACATGTAGTGGGGTTGTTAACCATTGACATTGGGCAACATGTATACTGTTTAATGAGAAACTATTTTGTTCTGTAAACCTTCATCTAAAGTGCGAATAGCAGCACAACTGGAAGAACGTGATCGATGTCACTGAATTGTGTATGTAGAAGTTTTTGAAATGGTATATCTTTGGCTATGTATATTTTCACCAAAAAAAAAAAAAAAAAGGTCAAGAAGGGAGAGGGTTGACATGTCATTGGGTTGTTAACCAATGTCATAAAACAGTATGTGTACTGACTGTTTAATGAGAAACTATTTGTTCTGTAAACCTTCATCTAAGGTACAATAAAATATATATATATGTGTGTTATAAATCCTAACCCTTATGCCTGTGGTTATAATCTCATCTGGGAATGGGCTGTCTTTGTATGTTGAGGCAGGATTACTGTAGGGTATATCTTGAGTTAATCTCTTTTGAGATATAAAAGAGATTAAAGAAGCAAGCAGAGCAGAGACAGGGGAAGAGAGATGCCAAACCACATGAAGACAGCCCAGGAGCAGAAGGTCAGAAGAGACAAGGACTTTCCTCCAGAGCTGACAGAGAGAGAAAGCCTTCCCCTAGAGCCAGCACCCTGAATTCAGACTTCAAGCCTCCTAAGCTATAAGAAAATAAATTTCTGTTTGTTAAAGCCATCCACTTGTGGTATTTATGTTACAGCAGCACTAGACAACTAAGACACTCAGTTTCTTCAAAAACAATAGAAAATGCAAGGGGAAAAAGAAGGGGGAACCTGTAGATCAAAGAGACTTAAGACTTATATCAACAAATTGCAACGTATGCAATGGACCTTATTTGGATCATGATTTTAAAAAAGAAAAAATTTATACAGTAATTGGGGGAATGGGAACATTGGTTAGATATCTGATGAAATTAAGATATTAAATATTTTTAGGTTTTACATGTGAATTTTAAAGGGAGTTCTTATCTTTTGAAGATATATACTGAAATATTTGTGGATGAAATCATATACCTGAGATCTGGTTTAAAATAAACAGTGCAGGGGGTGAGGGTGGGTAGATGGTAGGTGGGGTACAGATAAAAGAAGACTAGACACAAATTGATGACAACAGTTGAAGTAGGGTGATGGGAGTTCATTACTTGGTTATCTCTGCTCTTGTATATATTTGAAAATTGACATAAAAAATTATAAAACAAGTAGTATATGCTATATATGCAGAGAATATTTCTGGAAAGCTTTCCCGGATATTGGTAATAGTGATTGCCTTTATGAAGGGGAACTGGGCCTATGGGACATGGAGAGGGTCAAGACCTACTTTTTACTGTACAGCTATTATATTACCCATATAATTAATTAAATTATTTTTTAAAAGTAAAAAAAAGAGCATACATAGTTACAGATTTTTCCCTGTCTAACTTATGATTATTACCAGTCTACAAACATACTCTAGTGTATCTTGTCTTAGAAAACCTGTTCTTGACCCCACATCAAGAACTTTCCACTTCTCTACTCTCCTTTATAGCCAAAGCTCTCAGCAAAGGTATCCACCCTCACTATCTCTTCACCCTCACATATCATTCCCTTTTCATCCCACACCAGTCTGGCTTCACTGGGTCACCAACGATTTCCATTTGCCAAATCTAACAGACACTTCTCTGCATTTAACTGGCTCAGCCTGTCAATAGCATTTAGCCCAGCTGACATTACTTCCCTGATGCACTACCCTTTGCCCCAACTTCTCCTCTGAGATCCAGACTCATATATTCAATTGCCAGCTAAGTATCTCCCACCCAGATGTCTAATGGGCATTTTAAATTTAACATGCTCAAAACAGATATTTTGAATCCCCCTGCCCAAACCTGTTTTTCTCCCCATCTTCACTTTCCATCTCTTTCAATAAATGGCAACCCCATCCACCCAGCAATAGCTTAAGCCAAGACTGTTTAAGTGTTATCTTTGAATCTGTCCTTTCCTCATCTTCCACATCCGATTCTCTTGTAAATCCCATCCCTTCTACCCCCTAAAGTACACTTTGACTCTGTCTACTTCTTTTCTTCTCCACTGTCACTCTCCTAGTCCAAGTTATCATTCAGTATCTCTTTCCTGGACTACTATAATAGGCTTCTAATGTGTAAGAGTTATATTTTTTAAATGGGTATCCAATCAAGTCATACAGCTGCTTAAAATGCTCCAATGGAAATTGACAAGGTGATTCTAAAATTCTTAGGAGAGAATAAAGGGCCAAGCATAGTCCAGACAATTCTGAAGAAGGAGGAAAAAGGTAAATGAAGGAAAAGCACTGACTTTATCAGTTATCAAGATTTACTGTCAAGCTATAGTAATTATAAAAGTACAATACTGGTGCAGGAATAGACAAATAGAATAATAGTAAACTAGAGAGCCTAGAAACAAACCCATGTATATAAGGGAAGTTGGTATATAACAGAGATAACATTACAAATACGTTCTGGGAAAACGGGCTATAGGTATGAAAAAAAAGGATTATATCTTATCGCATATCATATATTTTAAAACTCAAGACAGATTAGACTTAATGTGAAAAACGCAACTGCAAAATTTTTAGAAAAAATACATAAGCACATCTCTATTACATCAGTATAGCAAAGCACTTTTTAAACAAGACATAAAAAGCACAAATCATAAGGAAAAAAAAACTTGACTACCTTAAGTTGAAATTTCCTGTATGATAAAATATAATATAAACATTTATTGGAATTTATATAAGATAAATACAACAAAGAAAACAAATAAAAAATATCCACCATGGTTATCCCTTTGGACATTAAAAAAAAATAACATTTGTTACACAGTCAGAAAATTCTAATAGTATAGAAAAGTACAGAATAAAAGTGAAAGACTTTCTCCTCAGTCTATATCTCCCTGAAGGTGACCACTGTAATTTGTAACAGAAGATTTTTATAATGCATAGATCGGTAAGTTCATTTAATTAAAAAAATCCATGTTTTAATCAACAACAGAAAAAGCAAGGAAAAAAATCAAACACATGGAAACTGAACAACACCTTGCTCAAAAACTACTGGGTTACTGAAGAAATTAAGGATGGAATAAAGAAATTCATAGAATCAAACGAGAATGAAAACACATCCTACCAGAACATTTGGGACACAGCAAAAGCAGTGCTCAGAGGTCAGTTTACAGCAATACTGAACACATCCAAAAAGAAGAAAGGGCCGTAATCAAAACATTAACCCTACAACTGGAACAAGTAGAAAGAGAGCAGCAAACGAAGCCCTCAGGCGCCACAAGAAAGGAAATAATAAGAATTAGAGCGGAATTAAATGAAATAGAGAATAGAAAATCAATTGAAAGAGTTAACAAGACCAAAAGCTCGTTCTTTGAAAAGATCAACAAAATTGATAAACCACTGGCCACACTGACAAAAGAAAAACAGGAGAGGAAGCACATAACCCGTATAAGAAATGAGATGGGTGATATCACAACAGACCCAACCGAAATTAAAATGAATCATAACAGAATACTATGAAAAATTGTACTGTAACAAATTTGAAAATCTAGAGGAAATGGACAAATTTCTACGAACTCACTACCTACCTAAACTAACACAAACAGAGGTAGAACAACTAAATAAACCTATAACAAAACAGATTGAAAAGGTAATTTAAAAACTCCCAACAAAAAAAAGCCCTGGCCCGGATGGCTTCACTGTAGAATTCAACCAAGCTTTCAGAGAAGAGTTAACACCACTACTACTAAAGGTATTTCAGAGCATAAAAAAGGATGGAATACTCCCAAACTCATTCTATGAAGCCAGCATAACACTGATACCAAAACCAGGTAAAAACACCCATGAACATTGATGCAAAAAACCTCAACAAAATTCTAGCCAATAGAATCCAGCAACATATCAAAAAAATAATTCACCATGATCAAGCGGGATTCATACCAGGTATGTAGGGATGGTTCAACATCAGAAAAACAATCAATGTAATGGATCACATAAATAAAACAAAAGACAAGCACCGCATGATCTTATCAATAGATACAGAAAAGGCATTTGACAAAGTCCAACACCCATTCATGATAAAAACTCTCAACAAAATAGGAGTAGAAAGGAAATTCTTCAATATAATTAAGGGTATTTATACAAAGCCAACAGCCAACATCATCCTAAATGGAGAGACTTTGAAAGCATTCCCCTTGGAAACGGGAACCAGACAAGGATGCCCTTTATCACCACTCCTATTCAACATTGTGCTGGAGGTCCTAGCCAGAGCAATTAGGCTAGAAAAAGAACCCATCCAGATTGGTCAGGAAGAAGTAAAAGTATCTCTATTTGCAGATGATATGATCTTATACACAGTAAACCCCAAAGAATCCACAAGAAAACTACTGGAACTAATAGAAGATTTCAGCAGAGTATCAGGATACAAGATAAAGATACAAAAATCAGTAGGATTCCTCTACACCAACAAAGAGAACTTCTAAGAGGAAATCACCAAATCAATACCATTTACAATAGCCCCCAAGAAGATAAAATGCTTAGGAATAAATCTAACCAGAGACATAAAAGATCTATACAATGAAAACTACAAGACACTACTGCAAGAAACCAAAAGAGACTGCATAAGTGGAAAAACATACCTTGCTCATGGATAGGTAGACTCAACATTATGAAAATGTCAATTCTACCCAAAGCGATCTACAGATACAATG
>NW_004443950.1:1694679-1700806 GCF_000243295.1 Trichechus manatus latirostris
AAAGGAGAATGAAGAACACCAAAGACACAAGGAAAGTAGTAGCCCAAGAGACAGAAAGGGCCACATAAACCAGAGACTTCATCAGCCTGAGATCAGAAGAACTAGATGGTGCCTGGCTACCACCAATGACCACCCTGACAGGGAACACAACAGAGAGTCCCAAATGGAGCAGGAGAAAGGTGGGGTGCAGAACTCAAATTCTAGTAAGAAGACCAGACTTAATGGTCTGAATGAGACTGGAGGAACCCCAGAAAGCATGGCCCCTGGAGTCTCTATGAGCCCAGAACTAAAACAGTTTCTGAGGCCAACTCTTTAGACAGGGATTGGACTGGACTGTGGGACATAAAGTGATACTTGTGAGGAGTGTGCCTCTTAGCTCAAGTAGATACAAGAGACTAAATGGACAGCTTCTGTCCGGAGGTGAGATGGGAAGGCAGAGAGGGTTAGGAGCTGGTTGAATGGACATGGGGAATCAAGGGCGGAAAGGAGGAGTGTGCTGTCACAGTACGGGAAGAGCAATTAGAGTCACATAACAATGTATGTATAAATTTTTATATGGGAAAAAATTTAAAAAAAATTTTTTAAATCCATGTTTTATTGGTCAGTAAAAAAGTAAATTGCCAAATAATGTATACACTATTATTCTTTTTCTTAAAAAAAAAGTATCTATGTGGATATGTTTGTATAAGCAACAGAAAAGGTAACCAATGGAAAGGTAAAGAATATTCATTTTACTTTAGATACTTTTGTATTGTTTGAATTGTCAGAATGAGCACAATTAATTTTAGTATTCAAATGCATGAAATAAAAACCAAGCAAAACAAAGACAAGCAAAAAAAAAAATCTGCCATATATCATTCTAGATGGAGAATGGAAAGGGTATGTACAAAACAAACAAACAAACAAATTGATCAATTAAAAAAAAGAAGGCAAGAAAGACAGAAGTGTGTCAAGCCAATAAAGATTTTTCTTAGGTCACCCATAAAATAGCAAAGTTCAAAGTAATTTGGAGAAGAAAAACTAACCTGAAACATCTATATCAATCTATTTAGATACACACCAAACTATTATCTTTGGTTACCTCAGGATAGAATTTGCAGAGAGGAAGGAGAGATTAGTAACCTCTTTATTCACCGATGTAATGTTTGACTGTTACTAGCATGTGCTAATTTTATAATTTTTAAATAATAATATTTTTTAAATAAAATAAAACCAAGTTATTTCATATCTCACAATGAAATGTACTAGAGGAAGCAAGAAAGGCAACTTTTTGTTATGGTTAAAGTACAGGATTTAACTCAGGAATCAGAGTCCTGCATTAATAAATCCTGGCTGCATCACTTTACCAGCTATTTGACTTTGGGCAAGAAGTCTAAACCTAATTTACTCATCTGTAAAATAGGAACAATAATAGCATCTACCTCATAGGCTTGTTATATGGATTAAATAATGCAGATAAAGCACTTAACACAAGATCTGACATTAATTATATAGTGAATTAAAAAAAAAAAAAAAACCATTGCCACGGAGTCTATTCAGACTCATAGTGACCCTATAGGACACAGAACTGCCCCATAGGGTTTCCAAGGCTGTAATCTTTACAGAAGCAGACTGCCACATCTTTCTCACGCGGAGCGGCTAGCGGGTTGGAACCATGGACCTTTTGGTTAGCAGCCCAGAGCTTAACCACTGGGCCACCAGGGCTCCTATAGTGAATTTAGGGAGGGTAAAAGTTGAATTAGGAACGCTGGTAACTTTTCCAGCTTTTTTACTCCTTTGACACTCAGAAAGCAAGCTGTGTGAGTCAAACCCGGGTCAAAGGTGAGGTCAGCTGTAACTCAGCCGGTTTCATCTCTAGGACTAGGTGGAGGTCTAGGGTACTGACCTAAGCAACTTGAGAGATCAGACGCCTCGCCGCTGCTATTCCTTCCACATCAGCCCTTTTCTGAGTCTTTCTTAAAGGAAGCTACCCAGCCAGACGGATCAGAGGAATGGCCAAAGTTCCCCCCTACCCCACCCCGCAACCAGGAAAAGCTCTCCTGGGTAGGAAGTTTCAGAAACTGTCCAAATTAACGCCCTTCGTGCCTCCTCAACAGCTCCCTGCACCTCCAGAGCCCTTCTCAGCATTTCCCTTCTCTCACCAATGCCTTATTGGGCTCAGTTTCCCTCCACTATTCCAGTTGTGTTCTCTGCCTCAGTTTCCCGTCACTTCGGTTTTCTCTTTAATCTTGTTTCTCCTTCTCTACTTCAGACTCCCTTTCTCTCCCTTAATTCCTCGCCCTCTGGCCCAGATCCCCCAGTTACCTCAGCTTTCCACCTCCACCTCAGTGTAACCCTTCTGCCTCAGTGACCCCTCTTCAGCCTCTGGGACCGTTCCTCCGCCTCGGTTTCCCCGCCTCCACCTCAGCTGTCTCCCCTCAGCCTCAGATTTCGCATCCCCGGCCCAGACCCTCCTAGCCTGGCCCTACCCGGCTGCTCCAGGGCCAGCGCGCCCAGGCGACAGACGACCTCTTCGTCCAGATCCCATTGCTCCGCCATCCCGCCGCTCACCTGCCACCGCCCGCGCCAGGCCCCGCCCCTCGCCTCCAGGCCCCGCCCACAGCCCCCTCCCCTCCCCGCGCGCCGCCGCGCTCCCGGGGTCCGTTACTGCCCGGGTCGCGCGCCTGCCCGCTCGCCGCAGCAGCCGGGAATATGGTACGCAGCCCACCCTGGCGGGGCGCCAAACACTAAAGCAGCGAAGGAGGGGTGTCGTGACCCGGATTCAAGGCTACAGGGTTGGGGCCTGACTCTGATTTACTTGGAAGGGCGGCTCCAGCTTTGAAGGGCTTGGGGAACTGGCTCTGAGGAGTTGAAAGAGTGCGCCAACTTTGAAGGATGAGGCGCTCCTGCTCCAGCTTTGGGGGTGGGGTGTGTCGTCTTGAAGAGTGGAGGTATTCATATCCTAGCTCTTGGGGATGCTGTCTCTGGGGCAAGACTGGGGGTGGCCCCACATCTGAGGGGTTGGGAGTTCTAGCAGTTCTGGGGCATGTTCTAGCAGTTCCTTGCTCCAGCTGAGAAATGGAGTGCTCCAGCTCTGAAGGATGGGGCCTGGCTTTGGGGCATGATGGGGAGCTCCGGCTCTGAAAACTTGGGTAACTGGGTTCTGAGGAGTTGGGATCTTTGGATCATGAGGTAGTTCCAGCTCTAGGAATTTATTTGGAAGGATCTCCTTTGGAGGAGAAGAGTCAGTGTAGAAAAGAATGCTGCTTTGAGATGCCTACTTTAGGGCTACCCCATCTCCTGCAGACAGTCTAGCAAGAAGCCCTTTGTCCTTCAAGTACCACAGTGCCCACCCCCAAGCTTGCTTGTGACTGAGGGCTTTCGCCAGGCTGGGATAGCTCTGAGCTGATCAGCACCTAAGAACAGCCACATCCTTAACCCCAACCTGTGCATGAGACATGAAAAAGGCAAAGTCTTGAGCTAAGATTCTGTTGTCATACCTGTGCCTAATAAGAAAGGAGGAACTAAGACTCGGCTGTGGCTCACCTTCATTGAGGGAGCAGGTTTCCTCTGGCATCCAAAATCTGCACACTGTGTGCCCTTCCACTAAGCTCTCAGCCAGCTAGTCATCTTTAAGGAGAACTACTGGCTCTCTTGGTTCTCCAGGGACAGAAGCAAATCAAGCATCCTTGCATATTTATGCATTCCTGCCTAGGCAGAGCCCTTAGTTACTCTCAGCTTGTCAGGTTCAGCCTTAGTCACCTTTAGAGGGACAAGGACTCAAAGAAAAGCCTGGATCAGCTCATTAGATTGGCTTTCCAGCTCTGCTTCTGTGATTCATGACACCATTTTACAACTTGTAGTCTTTCTTTTCATGCCCCCTTTAGCCTTTCTATGAGTCGGAATCAACTCGACAGCAATGGGTTTGGTTTTGCTTTTTTTTTTTTTTTGTAGCCTTTGTAGCCTCAAGTGTGGCATATATAACTGCTGCTCTTTTTATGCAAATATTTAGACCAGGCTTACTATAAAAGAAAGGGGTCCACCCACTTCTTTGTTGCATACTTTTTTTTCTTCCTCAGCCTTCAAAAAAGTGTTGCAGGCTTGTGCTGAAGAAGTTGACTTTTCCACTCTTCAGCAACCACTTCTTTAACAATGCCCACCACCAACATTTTATGCAAATCTTTAAACATTCAGAAAGGTTGAAAGAATTGTACAGTGAACACCCATACACCTACCACTTTGTTGTTTATTGTTAAGTTCCATCAAGTTGTTTTTTGACTCATAGCGACTCCATGTGACAGAGTAGAACTGTCCCATAGGGTTTTCTAGGCTGTAATTTTTACAGGAGCAGATCTCCAGGTCTTTCTCTTGCAGAGCTGCTGGGTAGGTTTGAACTACCAACCTTGCTGAACTCATTTATTAGCTCTAATAGTTTTTCAGTGGGTTCTTTAGGATTTTCTATATATAAGATCATGTCATCTGCAATAGAGATAGTCTTACTTCTTTTCCAGTCTAGATGCCTTTATTTCCTTTTTCTTGAATAATACCCTTTTCTCCCTTTAGGAGGAGCCTGGCATGCCTCATGAATCAGCAGAGGATTTATTTCATTTCAACGTTGGGGGCTGGCATTTCTCAGTTCCCAGAAGCAAACTCGCTCAATTCCCTGACTCCCTGCTGTGGAAAGAGGCTTTGGCCTTGACCTCTTCTGAAAGTCAGCGGCTATTCATCGACAGAGATGGGTCCACGTTTAGGCACGTGCACTATTACCTCTACACCTCCAAACTCTCCTTTTCCAGTTGTGCAGAACTGAACCTGCTCTATGAGCAAGCACTGGGTTTGCAGCTGATGCCTTTGCTGCAGGTAAGATGTTCTTGTCTTCCTGGTGATCAGTAGCAGGCCTTACATCACTAAGTATATTGTCTTCTTTTATATATTGGTCACTGGAATGGCCCTTTTAATGGGCAGGTGTGATAAATGAGTTAAAGTAGTAAACAATACACTGGAATTACATGTTCTTAATAAAGGATTTCATCCTAACTCTGCCTTATCTATAACAGCAGCCATATGGACCCAGGATGGGACTTACCATTTACTAAGAGGGTACTGTTGGCTCTTGGAAATCCTACTTTAAGCTTCTTCCTATTTTTGTTATTGAATTTTAAAAGGAGAAAACCTTAGAAATTGTACATCATGTCTAAGATTTAAGATAAAAGATTCATCAAGAATATTACTTCTCAAAAAAAAAAAGAACATTACTTCTCCCTGTGTGTTAGTTACACAAAATTCACTTAGAGTAAAGCAAAAAGTTCTCCAAACTGCAGAATCTTTCCTTTATCTTCACTTATCTGTTTTCTCAGTGTAAGTAAAAACTTGAAATACCTTTTCTTATAGAACATTAAAGTACCACCAAAAAAATCACCTTCTTTCCTAATTTTTCTCCTAACCACAGAAATCATTTCTGAGGTTGACCTTAAATAGTTTATTCTGTAGTTTTTGAAAAATTCTTTTTTAATGCAGAGAAACTAAATATTATGACTGGGAAGGATCATTGACCATGCTCCATAATCCCACTGTTTGGACAAGGTGTTGTTTTCTCCATCTCCACAAGCATTAACCCAGCAAGCTGCAGTGCAACTCGGGACCACCAACTGTGCCTCCCCAATACCTCTTAGAAGAAGTCTGAGGTAGATCATGCATATCTGGGTGATAGAAGAATGAGAAAATTTCGTAGTGCCTGTTTTTATGGATACTCCTTATTAAATAATTCAGCATTTTCTCTTAAAAGTTATATATTTGGGAATCAAAAATCCTTAACATACTCCAGTGCAAGTTGTCACCTTATTCTTTTTATTTTCTTCAAGTTACCCACCTTGAGTTTAAATTATTTTCAACTACCCCAAAAATGGAGTACTAGGATTGCTTACAAGTGCCTTCAAAACCACTTAAATGGCCTGGCATGTCAAGATTGCTGATGACTGTATGCCAAGGCACCATTGTGTGGGAGAAGGGAGGGATAACATGCTCATTGCAGAAATTCAAAAAGATCAGGGCACCAAATACTAACAACATTCTTCAAAGAGATGGAAAAACTAATCATTAACTTTATATGGAAAGGGAAGAAGCCCCGAATAAGTAAAGCACTACCGAA
>NW_004443950.1:1703017-1714678 GCF_000243295.1 Trichechus manatus latirostris
AAAAAAAAAGGTTGAGAAGTTAGAGGGTTGACATGCTGTGGGGTTGTTAACCAATGTCATAAAACAATATGTGTACTGCTGTTTCATGAGAAAATATTTGTTCTGTAAGCCTTCACCTGAAGTACAATAAAAAAAAAAAAGATCAGGGCAAAGTTTTTGAAGAATCATTTTAAAGAATGCAGACCTGTTAGACAAAGTGCTTATTAAACCTTTAATCCCTTTGCTGTCCTCACTTCCCAAATTGGGAGAAAAAAAAAATCTGGGAAACCACTTCTAAACATGAGGTAAGGACTCAGAGGCCAATCAGTTGGTACAGTTCCAAAGTTCCAAGTCGTGTGAGCAAAGGAAGTATTTAAAAATCACGTGGACCTGCCTGCCTAAAACAGACTATGAAACAAGTGCTTGTGCTTTGAAAATGGTGTTTTCAAAGAAATAAACATTTGGGCTGGCCCAACTAAAGTGGTGTTTATTCATTGAAACAGACTGTAAATACAGCTGGGGACCCAACACTTGCCTCAAGCAAATCAACAGCCTACACATTTTCATCACTTTCCCCACTGCTAGTGGCTATACAGATACTCAAATTCTTGCCTAAATGTACAAAACACTTTGCTTGGAGAAAATGGAGTCTACCAATTCTTAGTCTAAGCACCCTCCTCAAGCAGCCCGACTTAATGCGTTCAGCCAGTATTTATACATATTCTGGGTAACTGGCACTATTCCTATGGGCTTTAGGGAAAACATGGGATGAGCCAATAGAAATATAATGTGAGTCTCAAATGTGAGCCACATGTGTACTTTTAAATTTTCTAGTAGCCACAGTAAAGAAAGTAAAAAACAGGTGACATTAGTTTTAATAATATATTTTATTTAATCCAATATATTCAAAATATTATCATTTCAACATATAATCAATTTTTTAATTAAGATATTTTACTTTTTTTCATACTAAGTCTTCAAAATGTGTGTTTTACACTTACAGCATGTCTCAATTCAGACCAGCCACATATGAAGTGCTCAATAGCCACATGCAGATAGTGGCTACCGTATTGGATGGCACAGATCTAAACTGTTCTAAACTCTTGGTGTTCCTCACTGTAGAATCCCTCAGATTCAACCCCTGACAATGGAAATGGAACTTTGCCTCCCACTAATTTGGGATTATCTATATTGTGGTAGACTCTGTTAGAAAGTTATATAGAATGAGCCAACAAGCAGAATGAGATGGGACCGTGCCCCCCACATGCTCACCCCTCCATCTCTCTTACCCCTCATCTCTACCCACCCATCCTCAACATACAGCTGTGGCCTCCAAAGGGTACACTTGATGCCTGTTATTGTCTTGATCCTGATTGTAGAGCTTATTGTTCTTCATCATCCCCTCTGATAAGGGCTGGCTTTAAATTTTTGGATTCTAAATTCACTGAGCTCAGGGGGGAAAATCCCCCCCAAAAAGAAAAAATTCATATAACGTATTTCAAAGATGACAATTCACATAACACACATTTGAGCACCTACCCTATGCCAAGCACTAAAGATAAAGTAATGAACCACATAGTATTAGGTAGAAATAAGTGCTATGAAGGAAAAATAGGACAGAGGAAGGAAATAGCAATCGACTGAGACTGCGAAGCTGCTTCTTTAGACAGAATGGTAGGCTCACTGACAAGGTGACATTTGAGCAGAGACTTGAATTAAGGAGGGAAAAGCCATGCAGATGTCTGGGGAAAGAGCTTCCAGGCATAAGGAACAATAAATGAGATTGGAGTGGCCAAGAGGCGGCATGGAGGCCATTGTAGGGTGAAATGAGAGAAAGGAGATGCGTAAGGTAGAAGAAGAGGTCAGAGGTGGCCAGGGGCCAGATATTACAGAGCCTTATAGGCCACAGCAAGGATGTAGAATTCATTCTAAATGTTATAAGTAGCTTCTGAAGGTGTTTGAAGAAAGAAGTAAGATGGTTAAGTTTTAAAAAAATCATTGGACCTAGGCAATGGTTTCTTAGATACAACACCAAAAGCACAAGCAACAACAACAAAAATAGATAAATTAAAAATGTTTGTTATTCAAAGGACACTATCAAAGTGAAAAGAGTTTGTTGTGCAGTGCCTAGAGTCTTAAAAGCTTGCAAGCAGCCATCCAAGGCATGACAATTGGTCTCTATTTGCCTGGAGCAACAGAGGAAGAAGGAGAGTCAGGAAAAGGAGGATAATATGGAATGTGTGGCTCATTGCCTCCATGAACATCTGTCTCCTTTGCCATGAGACCAGAAGAACTGGATGGTACCTGGCTACCAGTACTGAACATTTTGATCAAGGATTCTATAGAAGAATCAAGATCAAAAGAGGGGAAATGTAGAACTGAATTTCAAATAGTCATGGACTCCAGAGCCAAAGGGGCTGGATGAACCCCCAAAACTATTGTTCTGAAATAATCTTTAAAACTTAAACCAAAAATATTCCCTGAAGTCTTCTTAAAACCAAACAATAGTTTAGGTAGGCAGCTATTGACTGCCTTGAGTATTATGCTCTTTTAAGAACTATCTATATGGGATCAAAGTGACAACAGCAACTTGAATGATTAGACAGGAACCTTAGGGGACAGTGAGTTTATGTTAATGGGGGAGGAACAGCTCAGAAAAGAAAGATGAGAATGGTTGCACAACTCGAAGAATGTAATCAATGTCACTGAATTGTACATGTAGAAACTTGAATTGGCGTATGTTTTGCTGTGTATATTCTCAACAACAATAAACACGACAACAAAATAACATTTTTTTTTTAAGTGGGAAGACAGCCCACAGAATGGAACAAAATATTTGCAAATCATATATCCGACAAGGGACTTGTATCCACAATGTATAAAGCACTCAACAATAAAAAGACAAATAACTCAATTAAAAATAAACAAAGGATCTGAATAGCTCTTTATCCTAAGAAGATATACAAATGACCGATAAGTGCATGGAAAGATACTCAGCAACATTAGCCGTCAGGGAAATGCAAATCAAAACCACTGAGATACCCCTTCACACCCACTAGGATGGCTATTATAAAAAAAGACAGGCAATAACAGGTGTGGAGAAATTGAAACCCTCGTACACTGGTGTAGGAAAGTAAAACGGTGCAGCGCTTTTGAAACAGTTTGGCAGTTCCTCCAAAAGTTAAACATAGAATAACCATATCATCCAGCAAGTTCACTCCTAGGTATACACTAGAGAGAAATTAAAACCTATCTCCACACAAAAACTTGTAGATGGATGTTCATAGCAGTATTATTCATAAAAGCCAAAAGTGTCCATCAGCTGATGAATGGATAAACAAAATGTTGTATATCCATACAATGGAATATTAGTCAGCCATAAGAAGGAATGAAGTACTCATACATACTATAACATGGATAAACCTTAAAAACATCATGCTATGTAGAAATTTTTGAAATGGTGTATCTTAGGCTATGTATATTTTCACCAAAAAAAAAAAAAGGTCGAGAGGGGAGAGGATTGACATGTCATGGGGTTGTTAACCAATGTCGTAAAACAATATGTGTAGTACTGTTTAATGAGAAACTATTTGTTCTGTAAACCTTCACCCGAAGTACAATTAAAAAAAAACAAACAAACACATCATGCTAAGTGAAAGAAGCCAGACACAAAAGACCACATATTGTATGATTCTGTCTATGTAAAATGTGTAGAACAAGCAAATCCATACAGACAGAAAGTAGATTAGTAGTTGCCTGGGGCTGAGGGCGTTGGGTAGGAAGGGGGAACAGGACTGGGCAGTGACTGCTAATGGGTACAGTTTCTTTTACAATCTTGTTCTAAAATTAAATTGTGGTGATGTTGGCACAATTCTGTGAATATACTGAAAACCACTGAACTGTACAATGTAAATGAGTAAATTTTATGGTATGTAAAATATATTTCAGTAAAGATGCCAAAAAAAAAAACGTCATGGCTTCTGGCTTGACACTAGACCAGGGCTCAGCAAACTAAGCCCATAGACCAAATCTGGTCTACTACCTTTTTTGTACAGCCCACGAGCTAAGAATGGTTTTTACATTTTTAGACGGTTAAAAAAAAAATCAGAAGAATAATAATATTTTGTGATGCAAAAATTATATGAAATTCAAATTTCTGTGTCCATAAATAAAGTTTTATTGGAACACAGCGATGTTCATTTATTTATGTGTTGTCTATGGCTGCTTTTGTACTCCAACAGGAAAGTTGAATAGTTGCAACAGAGACTGTATGGCCTGCAAAGCCTAAAATATTTACTCTCTGGCCCTTTACAGAAATTGTTTGCTGACCACTGGTCTAGACTCTAGTGGGGGAAGGGAGAAAACAGGGAGACCAGTTAGGAGACTACTGGAGCATCCAGATGAACAACAGTGGCAAGCTGGTCTAAGGTGGTAATTTTGGAGTTAGAAATGTTCAAATTCTGGCTGTATCTTGATGATAGAACTGGCAAGATTTGCTGATAAATTAGATGCAGGGGAGAGACAGTGGATGACTCCTGTGTTTCTGTCCTGAGCAACCAGGTAAGTGGTGACTTCTGAGGGCTTATATGTTTAGGGGGAAAAACCAAGAGTTAAGTTCTGAACGTGTTGAGTTTTGGGAAGCAATATAAAGTGCGCTATTTGACATCCAGGTGGAAATGGCGAGGAGGCTGCTGGATGTGTTGTTGTTGTCAGGTGCTGTGGAGTTGTTTCCAAACCATAGTGACCCTATGTACAACAAAACAAAACACTGCCCAGTCCTGTGCCATCCTCACAATCATTGCTATTGTAGCCATTGTGTCAATCCATCTCGTTGAGGGTCTTCCTGTTTTTCACTGATCCTCCACCTTACCAAGCATGATGTCCTTCACCAGGGACTAACATGTCCAAAGTACATGAGATGACATCTTGCCATCCTTGCTTTCAAGGAGCACTCTGGCTGTACTTCTTCCAAGACATACTTGTTTGTTCTTCTGGCAGTCCATGGTATAGTCAATATGCTTCGCCAACACCATAATTCAAAGGCATTAATTCTTCTTCAGTCTTCCTTATTCATTGTCCAGCTTTCACATGAATATGAGGTGATTGAAAAACCCAAGGCTTGAGTCAGGTGCACCTTAGTCCTCAAAGTGACATCTTTGCTTTTTAACACTTTAAAGAGGTCTTTTGCAGCAGACTTGCCCAATGCAACACAACGTTTGATTTCTTGACTGCTGCTTCCATGGGTGTTGATTGTGGATCCAGGTAAAATGAAATCCTTGATAACTTCAATATTTTCTCTGTTTATCATGATGTTGCTTACTGATCCAATTATGAATTTTTGTTTTCTTTATGTTGAGGTGTAATCCTTATTGAAGGCTGTAGTCTTTGATCTTCATCAGTAAGTGCTTTAAGTCCTCTTTGCTTTCAGCAAGCAAGATTGTGTTATCTGCATATTGGCATCACCAATCCTGATGCCGCATTTATAGATTTAGGGAGAAAAAATAGGAGTTAAGTTCTGAACATGTTAAGTTCTGGGAGGCAATGTAAAGGGTGCTATTTGACATCCAGGTGGAAATACCGAGGAGGCAGCTGGATGTACAGAATTCATGGGAGCACTTAGGTCTAGAGATGTAAATTTTGGAGTCATCAAAGCTGGTATGTAGTGCTATAGGCCCAGATGCTTTGGAATGTCATATATTGTTCATAGAGGAAATACAAAGTAGTCATTATAGATCTGTACATTAATTTCTCAGTGTTCCCTAGAACTTTCTGTGTAATTTCAGAAAGCCCCTTTACCTATATGTAAACTGCTCCAGGCCTTTCACATGCTCTCAGCCTGGTTGGGAGTCACAGTTACTACTGCAGAGTGTGAAATTTCCCTTTAGGTTCACTCATGAGGGCTCAAGGTTCATGGCAGACTATTGATTCCCTTTTACCTACCCCTTGGTGGTGCAGTGCTTAAGAGCTATGGCTGGTAACCAAAAGGCCGGCAGTTTGAATCCACCAGCTGCTCCTTGGAAACCCTATGGGGGCAGTTCTACTCTGTCCTATAGTGTCGCTATGAATTGGAATCAACTCGATGGCAACGGGTTTGTTTTTTTTTTGGTTTTGAAGTCTCCTGAGGGCATGGTATCTTGACAGAACATGCTACTTCTGTTTCATTTTTCATTGCCTTCTGGGGACTTCCAAGTTTGAAAGCTTAAACTCTTAGACTTGTGAGCATCCTACCAGCAAGCAACCCAAATATGCCTGCATTCCTTGTGCTCAAGGGAACCAGGAAGCTTTTATGTTTATCACACAAATGATGCTTGTAAGAAAATAAACCAGTAGCAGTCTCACATTTCCTATTACTCACGATGTGAGGACAGATTACAACTGTGATCTTGGAAGGCAAGGAGATCACATACAAGGCAGATGTTTATCCCAACAATGTAGCTTATCTGTGGGTGTGGGTACATGGACAACTCAAATGTAAACCCCTTGGCATGGCATCAGGGCTCCTCGCAGTTCAGCCAATCTGCATTTCCTGGCTCATTTCCCAACATATACACACACGTGGGCATGCACACGCATAAACATTCTCTCTCTCAAGCTCAGCCATTACCTAAGCATCCCGACAGTGCTCTTTCTCCACACCTTTTGCCTTGCTGTTACGACTTCCTCAAATGCTTCCCCTTCAAGATTTAACCCAAATTTGACCCATGGAAAGCTTTGCCTGACATTTCCAGGCAGAGTTTTCATTTCTCTGCTCTCATAACAGAGTAAATTCCTCTATTACATCATTGCTGACTCTGCTGGGATCATGTACTCATATTATTTCTCTCTGACTGGACTGTGTTCTATTCATGTTTGCATCCTCAGTACCTCTCCCAATGCCCAACCTTTAACAGGTGTTTAATAAACATGTGCTGAGACAATGTTAAATCATGTACCCAAGATGTCATGTGAAGACTGAATCTACCTCTGACCTCTGCAGGACTGGAGTGGGCAATTGGAGGGCAGGCTTGAGGTGCCAATATCAGTGTCTTATTTGGCTTCTTTGGTTGATAATAGCTGTCTGCACATCCTTTTGTTCTACTAGCTCACTTCCCTTGATCTTCAAAGTGATGGTCATCACCCTCCTTGTCTTTATAAGACAGTTGTTATTTGCAAGCTCCCCAAGCTTCTTTGCCATCACATCCCTTCCAACAGCCCCAGGGATGGATTAACCAGTAAGCAATGTCTGCAGGGGCTTACTTGTGTTTTACTACAGTGTGCATTACAGATTAGTAAGTAAACACAAGTAAGCCCCTGCGTACATTGCTTATTGGGTAATCCGTCTCTGGAAGAGCCCACATCAGAGCATAAGGCATCCCTGAGAACTGCTGCTGCTTTGGAAAACCTCCATTAAGTCCCAAAGCTCCAAAGCTCTGCCAGCAGAGTGCATTTGTCAGCCATCTTTTGGCAGCCATACACACATACACACAACGCCTCTGCACCTTCAGTCTTACATTGCTTCTCATCAACATATTTTTTCACCACTATCTAGGCCAAAAGCAACATCAGTTGTCCTTGTTCTAGCATTTAGCCATCTGAATTCAGGTCTATATTTCCCTAAAGAAACCCACCTGCTAATAACTTTCTGGATCCTAACATATGAAAAGTTCTAGAAGTAATATTCAGGCAGATAGAAGAGGAATTAATGTCTGCCCATAAAAAAAAAAAAAAAAAAACAGTCACAGCATTGGCAAATGTTGTTTTACATGTATTTTTTACAACAGTTGAAAAAAACAAACAAACAGTCACAGACTCTGTGGCACTTCAGTCGACAAGACCAAGGGCAACTGGAAGCTCAGACTGTCTGGGGTGCTCTTCATTCATTCATTCATACATGCATGCAACAAAAATGTATTGAGATCCCACAGGGTGCTGCAAATTCAGCAGAGAACAAAACAGGCAAGGTCCTTGCCCTCTTGGAGGTTATATCTAGTAGGGAGACTGGCATACCATAAATAAATAAATAGGTACTTTTAAGAACAAGAAGGCAGGGTGAGGGGGCCAGGGATGCTCTCTGTGGATTTTTACACACCCAAATGTCTTCCTGTGTGTAAAAGGCCTTGTATTTCTGGAAGTCAGAGCAAGAGTTGGATGACAGGGCTCAGAAAACAACCTCGTTGAGGCTCCTGGACCTAGTACACGACTGATTCCTTGGATCAGCATGACTTGACTGGCAGGGATTGTAATACTGCTTGTGGATTTATTTGTTTTATTTTTTTCTTTTTAAAGATTTGTCAAACATACCTTTCTGGGGGAAAATGGTGCTGCTCACACTATGCTTTAGTGGAATCAGCAGGAAATGGAGATTTTATTTCCACAAAACAGATCATTCTCCCCTCAACTAGCATATCTCCTCTCAAGCTACTTGGATTGTCATTACTGACCCACCCCCAAGGGAACACCAGGTACTTCAAACCAGGCATCCTGGGCCATCCTCAAACAGATTGTTCTCCCAGGTGAGGATTTCCCTCCCCCTAATTGTCCCCTCCCAAATGGTCACTTTAGGGTTGTTCCAGGGCACCACTGTTTTCTCCTCTGAGACAGAATCTCAGGGTTGAATGTATACGTAAATTAAGCAGCAGGTTCAAGTTCCTGTCCTGTGGTCATCTTAGTATTGGCTTAGAATGATATGCTGTCTCTTCCAGGCTCGTCCTAGTTTCACTATCTTTTCCTGCTACTTCACCCAGTGTCTTCTGTCCATCACCAACTGGACCCAAGCTGAACACTTTCTTCTTGTCATCCTGTCTCCCTAACCCCCTTTGTCCCTGTCCCTCTCCACCTTAGCTCTTCCCTCTGGATCCCAGGTCCCAGGCTAGAATCACTGTCTTCACTGCCCTCTAAACTCTTGGTTCTGCCCATTGTTATACTGTGCCTGGCTTTTCCCATGTCTCTGAACACTCAGTATCTTTCTCAGCTTCTCTTCCAGCCCCCCTTGGGCTCCCTCTATGTCTCTCTTTGCTTTTCTTTCCAGCAGCCTCAGCCCTCCAGCCTTCCATTTGCATGCATTCTTTCATTTAACACAGCAGTACTGAGTACTTACCGTGTGCTAGGTCTAGATTAGGGGCTGGGGATGCATCAACCCAGACACTTCCCTCAGGAGCCTCAGTGAGGAGGGAGAGGAGGACAGGCCTGAAACCAAGCCAGAGGCCCCAGTAGAGAAGTGTGCAGAGTTCTGTGGGAGCAAGGGAGGAGGATAACTGGCGGGGGTGGGGGGTGCGGGGACACTCCAGGCAGAGAAGGGAGGAGAGGAGAATTCTGGGTAGAAGTTAAGGATACATCAAAGAGTTTAATGTCACTGATGATGGGGGTGTGGAGAGGGGAGAGAATGGTGGAAGATAAGGCTGGAAAGATAGCTTGGAATCCAACCACTGAGAGAAAGGAAATTAACATTTATAATATTTCCTTTAATTCTTACAACACCTTCCAGATTTTACTGTCTTCCCAATGAAAACCCTATGGATCACAATGGTCTGATCCGCCACCAGTCATGGGGATGCCACAAGAACAGGCAGTGTTTTCTTCTATTCTGCATGGGTCGCCATGACAGCAGCTAACAACAACAACACTTGTGAGCCTGAGGCTTAGAGAGGTTAAGTGATGTAAGCATGTGAGCCAGCAGGCAAGTGGGAGCAGCATGGAGCAATGATTAGGAGCATGGGCCCTAGAGTCCTGAGTTCCATTCCCAGCATCTCCACTTACTGGGACACTGAGTGCCCCATCTCTCCCTGTGCCTTTTTTCCCAGTTGTTAAAAGGGGACTAGGAGAGCCTACTTTGTGAGCAGGGGATGTTAGGAGAATTCAGTTTAAAAGTGTTTGGGCAATAAATGTTAGCTCAGAAGTGACAAAGTCAGGATTCAAGCCCGGTCTGAGTTCAAGGCCCTTGTGCTTTTCATGTATACCCTGCTGCCTCCATTGATTGTGAAGGACCTTACATGCAATGTCAAGGAGAGTTTGGACTTGATCCTATAGGCGATAGGAAGCACTGAAGCTTTTTAAGCTGGGGAATGATTTGAACTCATTTGTGTATTTGGAAGATCACTGTGTAGAGGCTGGGGACAAAAGGACCAGGACTAGGGGAGGGGAAAGGAGAGAGAGAGAATGGAGTGAAAAGGAAGAAGATGGAGTCATAAGATTTGATGGCTTATTGGGTGGAGGTGGTGCAAATAACAGTCAAATAATCATCCCTGGGTGGCGCAACCAGTTAAGAGCTTGGCTGCTAACCAAAAGGTTGGTGGTTTGAGCCTACCCAGAGGTACCTTGGAAGAAAGGCCTGGCAGTCTACTTCTGAGAAATCAGCCACTGAAAACTCTGTGAAGTACAGTTCTACTCTGACACACATGGGGTCATCATGAGTGGGAATAGACTCAACAGCAACTGGTTTGATTATTTTTTTAAATTGTCCCTGCTTTAAATGCTTCAATGACTTCCCTTAACCATGGGGTATATCAGAACTCCTCAGCCTCACTTACAAAGCCCTTTGCTCTCTGCCTCTTGTTTACTACTGCTCTAGCTTCATCTCAGATCACCTCACTCCCTCAACCCCAATGCACCTTTAACAAAGCCACATTCAAGACACCCACCCTCTCCCTTGTTCTGTCCTCTTCTCCCCTCTCTTCTTTCTTTGTTCCACCTCTCAGCACAAATACTGCCAGGTTATTATCCTTCCTGTAACTCAGTAAGCCTGCCCACTCACTGGTGCAGAATCTGTGCCAGCCTCTCAGTCACCTTCCTGACACCTCGTTGTTACTCCTCTTTGGTGGACACCAACTACTCCTTCGCCCAGAAACCCATCTCTCACCAATTTCCCTCTTCAGGATTGCTAACAGCTTGATACAGAAGCTACAGTTGCATGCAATCCTCAGTAAAGAGGAACAAGGAAGCTGGGTTTCCCTTCTAAGTTTGTGAAAAGAAGCCCCAGGGTTCCTGGAGGCCCAGAACAGACACTGCTTTTATCTCAGAATATTGTAAATTATTGGCTTTCATGTCTTTCTTTTCCCCCAAACTGAGTGCTCCTTGAGTCCACGCACCATGTCTGATTGTGGCCCTGGTGACACGACAAATATTTCTCAAATGAATAAATAACAGATTCTCTTCCAGTGTTTCACACACACACCCTGTTCTCCCCCATTGCTCACTGCCCCAGGAAAGTGTCCCCCTCCTCCATTGCCCAGTCCTCCCATGAGTCCACCAGACTCCCAAAGGGCAGAAGATTCTCCTACTCTAGTCCACCTCCTTTTGCAGACCTTGAGCAGTTATGTGAATGCAGTTTATAGCTATGGCCACCAGACGGCTCTTCTCATAGCCCTAGATTCCCATAAGCAGCTTCACAAGGGCTTCATTTGTGTAGCTAGGAGTTAGAAGCAGGTTCTTTCATCAGTTTCATACTGGATCTGAGGTGTTCTCTCCATTACAAGACCCTTAGAGCAGAAAGTTGGTCATATGGTGACTTTAAAGGACCATTTTGACAGCTATCTCCAAAATTTTCTTGGTAAAACACAATTTTATTCTAGAATAATTTAAAAAAAAAAAAAAAACCCAACACACGTACTGTTTAATGAGAAACTATTTTGTTCTGTAAACCTTCATCTAAAGTGAGAATAGCAGCACAATTGGAAGAGCGTAGTCGATGTCACTGAACTGTGCATG
>NW_004443950.1:1714778-1797581 GCF_000243295.1 Trichechus manatus latirostris
AAAAAAAAAAAAACATTGCCATCAAGTCAATTCTGATTCATACGCTATAGCAGAGAGTAGAACTGCCCCATAGGGTTTCCAAAGAGCAGCTGGTGGATTCAAGCTGCTGACCTTTTGGTTAGCAGCCAAACACTTAACCACTGCACAACCAGGGCTCCTCTTCTAGAATAGGAACCAGAAAAAAATGGCTTGATGTTATGGTACTTTGCCCCTCAACAGAGCTTTTGAAGGGAGGACGTGTCCCCAAGTGAGGATGGCATGAAGAACTCCAACCCCCTCTGCCATGGGCTGCAGCCTGTCTAGTTGGGGTGCTCCATTCCAGCCTCAGTCCACCCTGGACACCTGCTTCTGCAAGCCTGAGACTTGGAGGCAAAAGACTGCTTGTGCAAGTCACAGACCCTCTGACCTCAACTGGCTCATCAGTAAAATGGGAGTGCAAACACTCACCACATCTATCTTACAGAGTTGTGTGAGGGTAAATGAGATAATTATGTAAACATGCTTTGAAAACTGTGCAACTGTGTGCCAATATAAGATACTTCTATTACATTCCCATTTCCCTACTTGGACCACTTTCCAGGATTAGGATGAACACAAACAATAAGCAGGTCACAACATAATAACAGGTCAAGAATGGTTTTTGAATTCTTGACAGGAAATGATAGCAGAAAACAAGTTTTTAATGATTAAATGTAAATTACTCTTCAGATGATGTAAGATAAATAACTATTACTCAACATAAAATTATAACCAAAAAAAAAAATTATTTAAGAAATCAGAAGACTATTAGTGGTGGAAATGTAAAATGGTACAACCACTGTGAAAAACAGTTTGGCAGTTCCTTAAAAAGTTAAGCATAGAATTACCATATGACCCAGCAATTCCACTCCAAGATCTATACTCAAAAGAATTGAAAGCAGGGACTCAGTACAGATACTTGCACATCAATGTTCATTGCAACATTATTCACAATAGCCAAAAGGATGGAAAAACCCCAAGAGTCCATCGACAGATGAATGAATAAATAAAATGTGGTATATCCATACAATGGAATATTATTCTTCCATAAAAATTAATGAAGTTCTGATACATGCTAGAACATGGATGAACCTTGAAAACATTATGCTAAGTGAAATAAATCAAGCACAAAAGGCCACATATTATATGATCCCATTTATATGAATATTTGACTAGGCAAAAGCGAAGAGACAGAAAGTAGTTAAGTAGTTAACATGGGTTGGGAATGGGAAGTTACTGCTTACTGCATAGAGCTTCTGCTTGGGGTGATGAAAAAGTTTTGGAAACAAATAGCAGTGATAGTTGCACAACATTAAGAGCTTGATTAATGCCCCTGGATTGTAAACGGTTAAAATGGCAAATTTTATGTTGTGTATATTTTACCACAATAAAAACAATCAGAAGAAAACTAGTCATTGGGATTTTGAGTATTGCCAGCATGTCATCTTACGGGCCTAATTTCTTACTTTTTTTGTGATTGACTCAATTTGTTTCAAGACACTTTACTAAAGTAAGTCACATACTATTTTTCCTGGTATTTCACCCAAGAACTACTAGATAGTTATTTGGCTTAGAATTTTTAAGGTAATAACCTTCTCTATCTAACAGACTCTAGATAATCTGAAGGAAGGAAAACACCATCTACGTGTGCGGCCTGCAGACATACCTGTTGCTGAGAGAGCATCTTTGAACTACTGGCGAACGTGGAAATGTATCAGCAAACCCTCAGAATTTCCTATAAAAAGCCCAGCCTTCACAGGTACAGCCAGGGATAAGCTGGCTCTTCCTGAATCTCATGCCAGCTTCCTCTCTCCTCGCCCTAACAGAATGGTTCTTGTCCAGAGAGCACCTTGATTTCTGGTGATTCCTGGATGATCCATCTACCTCTCTCCCATCTCCTTTGATCTTGTACCCTGCCATGAGCCCTCTCCACGGCTGCTTGCCCACTTAGACATCCTCTTCCACATTCGTTCCTCTGCATATTGACTTTGCGTGGGCAAGGCTAGGCTGCCGTCCACCCCCTCCTAGAAGTCAGATAATTCCACCATCCTTTCAAGTCACCTCTCACCACCAGACAAGGAATGTCCCCAAATGACCCCTGTCTGATAGGGCCTTGCAGCATAGATTAGCCTATCTGGGACACCAGAACAGGCATTCATGATTATTGATGGGTTTTGAGCTTCCAGTAGAGTCAAAAGCATCTATTTCATCTGCAGATCACAGTGGTTAGTTTGACAAATTAGAAAGAACTATATGGGTAATCAATATGAATTTAATGACTTTGGGTACATAAGCCAAAATGTCACAGTATGTCCCACTGTCCTTCACTGTAGAAAAAATAGATCTCCATGCTGCCCCACCCCCAGCCCCACCACACTCCTGCCAAACCTTATGGCTACATCTGAAAAGAGAGAGAAGGAGGTGCCTGGCAGGGACCGGCTCCTGCATGATCTCTCAGTTCCCTCTGGGGCCCCTGTGTTAGTGAGACCCTGCTAGACTCAGAGCCCTGACCTCCGGGAGGTGGTAATACTGGTCTTCACGTTCTCCTCCAGGCCTACATGATAAGGCGCCTTTGGGGCTCATGGACACACCACTGTTAGACACTGAAGAGGAAGTGCACTACTGCTTCCTGCCCCTCAACCTGGTAGCCAAGTATCCGAGCCTGGTAACTGAAGACAACCTGCTGTGGCTGGCTGAGACTGTGGCCCTGATTGAGTGCGAGTGCAGCGAGTTCCGCTTCATCGGTGATTGCTCTGTCCTGGGGGGGAAGGGACAGTGGGAAGATAGGGCCCACCTACGCCTTCCCATCCCCCATCTCCATCCCAGACCCCACAGAGGCCCAGTTTGGTGCTCAGGGCCTCAAGATCCTCCCTGGGCAGAGGTGGTGGAGGCATGCCAGAGCCTTCCAGGAGCCAAGCAGATGCCCAGCATGGCTCCCACTAGCCTCAGGGCTATCTTACCTCCCTGTTTAGTTTGGAATGACCTAGGAGTAAAGGCGCACTGGAAACTACCTGAGGTGGTGTCAGGGACCACAAGAGTTGGTGCAAAGGGCAGGGCCCTGAGCTGGGCTCCAAAGGCAACTTCTCTTCTGCAGTATGGATCCAAGTGGGCTTCAGGCCTCTGTTCCTCTTGCTATAAAATGAGGAAATAGGGCTGTTTCAAAGGATGGTCCCCACCTGCTCACACTTCCACTAAACTTAGAATAAAAGAGAAGGAGGGCTCTGAATGGTGGCAGTTTCCCCAGAATCACTGTACAATTTTCTCCCGGGAGCTAATGACCTAAGGAGGGATAAGATCTTGGACCCTGGACAGAAAGCAGCCTTCCTCCCCCCACTGACTGCCCTAGGAAGAGCCTTGTTGGGGATATGAACTAAGTGACCCCTGATTCTAAGACGCTGCTGCTGCCTAGATGCAGTCAACTCCCAAGTTGCGCTAGGGGCCCAAATGCCTGGAACACCAGCCATTCATGTTCATAGTCATCTAGAAAGTTGTCCATGATGTGCTTCTGAATCTCCAAGTTGATTCACACAGGACGTTAGCGTTGGCTCCATTCCTGCCTCCCACACTGCAATCCAGGCAGGGACAAACTGCAAGTGCCACCTGCCAGCCCAGGCTCAGCCAGTCCCCTCCTCTCTAAGCGGCAAGACAACTCCCTCTTTTGGAATGACCTGCTCTTGGGTGGTCAAGGCTCACAGGGTAAGTCTCAGAGCCAGTGTGCTCAGTCAGGAGGGCCTGGCTTGGAAGCCCCACGGGAGGCCACACCCATGGACTCAGACACAGGAAAACAAAGTAATTTGGGGTCTTTCACCTTGAAAACCGTAGACTCTAAAGCTAATCTAACCAGGTATGTTTAGAAATTGTTTCAGAACAAGGAGAGCCCAAGATAAGTTGCAGCATCAAAAACCTGGCAGAAGCCTAGATCTACAGTTAAATTAGAAATAACCTCTTTAACTCATTTTGTTTCCCTTTGCCTTTCAAGTGAACTTTCTCCGCTCACAGAAGATTTTACTACCAGATAATTTCTCCAACATAGATGTGTTAGAAGCGGAAGTGGAAATTCTGGAAATCCCTGAGCTCACTGAAGCCATAAGCTTGTACCGGATGAATATGGGTATGTCCCCCAGGGGAACCTTGACATTTTGAGGTAGTCTGGGCTTGAGATGGAAAAACCAAGAACAAACATGTCCCTTGCCACAACCACTTGGGGCTTTGAGTGGCAGTGAGAGAAGCTAGTGTTTTGGCTGAATTAGAATGCAGGAAGATGAATTTCAGCCTGGAACCCTTCATGCCCTATGTCTTCAGAGCCTCCCCACTGACAGTGAGTGGCTAGCAGCCCACTGGGGCTGTGAGGAGCCCAGCCCAGCCTGGAGCTGAAGGAGGCCGGCGTGGGCAGGAAACCAGGCAGAATCCCCAGAGGAGGGAGGCTGGGCCCAAGGGCAGGCTTCCCAGGGCAGAAGAGGTCTCCCTGCTTGTGGAGGAGAGCAACTGGGGGCTGGTAGTACCCACCTGTCCCTCCCATCCCTCCTCTTCCAGGCACTGCTGGAAGGCATGGGAATGCTTGGCAAATTCCCCACTAGTGCTTCAGTTATGCCACCCCACCCCCAAATTCCCTTGTCCCCACACCCCGAATCCCTGACTGTTGGGCCTCTGTTTCTGCCTGTTCCTGACACTTCCTGACCCCAGTCCAGTCTGAGCCTTCGTGCTCCCAGCCCTACCTCCTTCCAGCTTGCTCGTCCCCTCAAGTGTTTGGTTTGCCTCTCATCGTCCATTTCCCAACTCCTGTACATCCATGGAGCTGCTGTGCACGTGCAGGGAACTGGCTCTCTCAGTGTGCCCTCCTTCTGAGAATGCATAGGAAGGTCTCACACATATGAAGCCCAGCTGTACATCAGCAGACAGTTATCCCATGAGAGCAGGCAGAATGGAACCTTAGATAACATCCTTTTCCCGTCTCCGGGCTCAGCTTTCCCAGTCCTCTCCCTGGGAAATGGACCCCCCTATCCTATTTAGGGGGTGGCATTCTGCAGCAGGTCTGTCCTAGGGTCTTGCAATCTACTTAAGGGGGTGAGAGTTCAGACCCCTCCCCTAATGGTTTCTGTTCCTCAGAAAACATGGGTCATTGTGAGGCGGGTAGAGTAGTGCCTAATCCACAAGATAATGTGAAGATGAAATGGAACCACGTTTGTAGATGGGCTCTGCAAGCCATGCACCAATCCCCAAACACAGAGTGTGGTTTCACCTCTTATACAGCACCATAACTAAGGGCAACAGCTCTGGTAGCCTTGGAGATGGACAGAGCTGACCTCCAATCCCAGCTCTGCTCGTGCCTTTGCAGTCTGGGGAGAGATGCTTAATTAGCCTCTTTGGGCACAATTTCCTCATCCGTGAAATGAAGATAGCACTACCCACCTTGTTGGGTTGCTCTGAGGAATGGAATCCGTGAAAATCAGCAACTTGCCTGCTGCCCCATTGTCTCTGTGGGACAGGGTCCAATAGGCTGTGATACTGTGTTCTGTGGCACTGCCCACTGCAGGAGAACAAACTCCTGCCCCGCAATCCAGCAACCCAAATGCCAACCTGAAAGTCATACGGCATCCAATGTCTCTGGGGGAAGTCTGCCCAGGAGGGTCCATGATAGGGCCTAGGAGTTTAGGAAGGCCATAACACACAGTGGTTTTTGCACTGGGTTGCTGATCTTTACCCATGGACATTTAGAACAGAGCCTGGACATGAGGGAGATTCCTGCAGAGGTTGCAACCTGATAACTGCAATACTGAAATTTCTGAAACTTAGATTTTAGTGATATAGTAAATGAACCCCTCTGCCTCACCAACTCCCAAATAGTTTTGACCTCTAAGCAAAAATTATAGTGATTTTGAAAAATCCAGATTTGTGTTGTGCAAGGGAATAACTTCCCTCTAAGCCCCTTTAGTACAAATTCAAGGCAACAGTAGGAAGCAAGAACCAAAGCCTCCACTACAGCTATTGCCATGGGGGGTCTACGAGTCACCCCCTTTCTCCCTGGCATAGGTGGCTGTTCCCGGACCTCCTGCCCTCCCTTGAGCCCTGGGAAGGGGGGTCGCACAGCTGGCCTGGAGTCCGTGAAGCCCCTGTACGTGATGGCCCTCGGTCTGCTCGTCAAGTATCCAGACTCCGCGCTAGGACAGCTGCGTATTGAGAGCACGCTGGATGGAAGTAGACTGTACATCACGGGGAACGGGGTCCTCTTCCAGCACGTCAAGTAAGGCCCGCCTTAGAGAACAGCTTGGTCTCATCAGGCTGGCTGTGCATTTCCCTAGGGACCAACTCAGGCCTTTCCCATGAGCTAGAGGGAAATAGTGTCTTTGGGGGTAAACCCACTATTCTAGCCACTCCCCCACCACCACCATGGGGTTAGGACCTCAGAGGAGAGGACTGGTGCCCATGGAGTTGCCAGTGTCCTGCAGGTTCAAAGAACTATTCCATATTTCTGTTCTTCTCTGCAATCTATTTCCCTGGTTCTAGCCCTGCACTATGTCTGAGAGGCCCAGCCATGACCTCAGGGTGCTGGGTACCCCTCCCCAAGCTAGTAGGGCATGCAGATCCTCCTACACATTCAGGTGGGCTCCCTGAATGTACAGAGAGGCCAGAACCAGGGCCGGCTTCCTGAAGGAGGTGATTCCTGGCCCTTGCCTTGGGGGATGAGTGCTGAATGTTCCATTAGTGCAGGAGCATGGATCCTAATCCCCTTTTATGGTGGGGTGCAGAACAGTGGAGCAGCTCTCTTAGGGTCATAAAGCACATTGGTACCAGCATTAAAGGTAGAAGTGGATTTTTCTGAATCCCTGGGGTGAGGGTTCGCCACCTCAACCACTGTCTTGCCCCAAGGCTGTCAGTTTGGTAGTGTCCTGACCTCTCACACAGAGTTTGGGTAGCTCCAAATGTTTCTTCATCCTCTTCTGTCCAGGAAGTATCAAGAGGAAGACAAATGCACCCTGTTCTCTGCAAGGGACCATTCATCCCTCTTCTTCTGAGGGTCATTTGTTCCATTCTTGGTGGAGGTCCTGGTCTGAGGTCCCTTCCTGTGGTGGATTCGGCACAGAACTGGTGGGGGAGGCCTAGACACCCAGTGCAGCACAGGAATGCTGGGAAGGACAGTGCAAAGGGTTGCTCTCCTGGCCCTGGGCTGCAGGGCTGTGATGCAATGTGCCCCACAACACCTGTCTCTCACAGAGCTGTCCCCCCTAACTGATGTCGCGGAGGACAAATACAAGTGCCTTTGGAGGGAGAGTTCGAGGAGGGGGTTGATGTTTAGACCCCAGCCTCTTTCCTGGGCACACAGGGTGTTAGTAATCTCCCAGGACCATAGCAAGCTGCTCCATAGCATCTGAGATATCGGGCAGATAATTATGGGGGCAGAAAGGGAGTGGCTGGGCCCTCGCCTGGCTTCTGGAACCTGAGACAGGGTGTGGAGGCTTACAATCAGTCCGTTTAGGGGACTTTGCTGAAATAGGTCAAGCTCAGCTCCAGAAGAGTGAGCCTGTGTCCAGGCTTGCCCTCCTACAAGATATCACCAGACTTCCAGTTAAGTGAAGGGAATTATGTTAATGATGCCAAGTTTGAACCGGTGCCATGGCAAGACATCCTAGACATGCAAAGTTTCCAGGCTGGAGACTCTCTGGGGGTGTGGTGCTGAGGCTCTTGATGACAGGCCTTTCCTCTGGGCAGGAACTGGCTGGGGACTTGCCGACTGCCCCTGACTGAGACCATTTCTGAGGTGTATGAGCTCTGTGCCTTCCTGGACAAGAGGGACATCACCTACGAGCCAATGAAAGTGGCTCTGAAGACTCATCTGGAGCCAAGGACTCTGGCGCCCATGGATGTGCTCAGTAAATGGGGAAGCTTCTTGGTTTGAATTTAGTGTCAGGAGAAAGTTTAGGGGATTGAAGAGGAAAGATGAGGCTGGCCACAGCCAGGATCTATGGGTGTATGAAGGGGGAAAATCCAGACCAACATTTGTGGATTTTGCCTAAAGGGAGACTTTCATATTACATCCCGCTCCTTGCCCCTCAAGCCCACAAGTAGTCTCAAGCAGTACACACTGGGCCTGTGTGTGTAGTACCCAGTGTGGGGCACACAGGTCCCCAAACACAAGCCTGCTCTGGCCCGAGGAGCTGACATGCTGTACTCATTTGGTCCTCACAGCCATTCAGGGAGGAACGGTCCCAAAGTCCATTTAACAGATGCAGCAGAGGTTCAGTGAGGTAACTTGCTCAAATTACAGTTAGTCAGTGGTCAACTGGGTTTGAATCTGCATCCAAAGCCAATGCTGTTTTCACCAGCTGCCCATGACCTCTTATTAACAAACATCAGCTGCCTGTGACCCCTTATTAACAAAAAATTTTTAGGTCAAGTCCAAGCTGTATCATTATTATTATTACCTGACAGCAACATTCAACATTTATTGAGCACCTACAATATACAAGACAGGGGTAGACACTGGGGGTATAGAAATGAGCAACACAGGCCCAGTCCCTCTCCTCATGGAGCTCACAATCTAATTATATACTGTACCTCTTATCTCTTGGCTATATAATCTAGTTATATACCCTTCACTCATTACAAAGCTCACTAGAAACTGGTTCCCAAACATCAGAAAAAAGCTTAGAATATAGTCACTCTTAGGAAAAAAGCCATGGGTTCATCTTCCCAGAATAAAGCAGAATAGTGCCCCCATTCTCCAGACATGCTTAGAGGCCTGGTCTCTATTGAAGTAGTTATCTGACGAGAGCTAGCTCTGACATTTGCCAATCCAGAAGCATAAACATAGAGAGGACTCCTAGCTCCAGTCTGAGTGGCCACATGAAAAGTCACACACCCAGGGCACATGTAGCCAGAAACCAGAGGCAGTTGGCAATGTAGGTGAACAGGAACATCAACCCAGTTTTCTTAAGAGAGGTGGGTCAGGTGAACAGCAGTGCCCTTGGAGTTCAGATTTCAGAGGGCTCTCCCTCCCCACCCCAAGTCACCAGCTGACCTCCAAAGCTGCTATTCTAAACCCACCTCATCACCCAGGAAACCAAATGGTGAGCAGCAGGGATGGTTGGTGTCAGGGATTTCTGCTGCTTCTTGGAGTAGGCAACACAATATGACTGATGAAGATATCAAGTCTTAAGATGCTATACATTATTGACCAAAATGCCATACCTGACTTCCCCTGCTGGCCATGTGACCTGTTTCCTCTCCTTGGCGTCCATAGATGAGGAGCGGACAGCAGAAATCACTGTGTATTCTCCTCAGCAGATCGTCAAAGTTTACGTTGGAAGCCACTGGTACGCAACCACTCTGCAGACCCTGCTGAAGGTACTGCTGGTCCAGGCTGACCCTCCTTCCCCTTTGGCTTCCCCTACTGAGCTGCTTTGGAACCTGTCACCTGACCCTCACACAGCCTCCAGCACTTGCTTAGAACAAGGACATTCCCCCAGGTCCACTGCCCAAAGTACTTTTATCATGTGAGCAGAAATGGAATAAGCACCATGCTGGGAGGGCCCTTAAGAGTCTAGGTAGGCTATGGCCCCCAGACACCCTTCTAACTCAGAACTGAAGCCTCTCCCAAAGTTCACCTTTCAGCCAAAGATTAGGCAGGCCTATAAAACAAACAATAACACGTGAGGAATGTGCTTCTTAGATCAGTCAAGTATACCAGACCAAATGGGCAACACCTACCCAAAAACAAAGACAAGAACATGGTCAGGGACAGGAAAACTGGAGGAATGGAACCAGGGAACCCGAGGTAGAAAGGAAAAGGGGGAGAGTGCTGACACAACGTGGGGATTGCAACCAACGTCATGAAACAATTTGTGTATAAATTTTTGAATGAGAAACTAATTTGCTTTGTAAACTTTCACCTAAAGCACAATTTAAAAAAAAAAAAAGAGTCTGGGTAGAGAGGAGGCCAGTTCTGAGGGGCCTAGACCGAGCCAGGAGGTAGGGTGAGGTTCCAAGTGCCTGAAGAAGGTGGCCCAGGGATCGGCAAAACTTGAAGGAGAGGCGAGTGCTTCTCCCTGGATGCTCTGCTCCCCACTGTGGCTCCCTGCGGCAGATAAGACAGAGACAGAAAACTCACAGCCTCTCTGCTCTAGTATGGTGGGGAAAAGGACGCAAGAAAAGACTGACCCGCCCCTCACTAGAGAGCCAGGCTTTAGGTCTGAGTCTTGTGCCCAACCCCTTCCAGTATCCAGAACTGCTGTCCAACACTCAGAGAGTGTACTGGATCACCTATGGACAGACCCTGCTGATCCACGGCGATGGCCAGATGTTCCGACATGTCCTCAACTTCCTGAGACTTGGAAAACTGTTTTTACCATCTGAATTTAAGTAAGTGAAGCAAGAAAATCTTATGATGAAATCACTGAGGCTGATTCCATCCCTCTGCCACAAAAGGAAACCCGAGTTTGCTGCCTTCAGGGATGAAGTTATATTATTTCCAACATGTGAACTGTTGTTAAAGAAGGCAGCTCTAGGGGCTAATGCCCCCACCCACACTCCCACCCAGTCCAGCATCTCCTTGTCATTTGCAGGGAATGGCCCCTCTTCTGCCAGGAAGTGGAGGAATACCAGATTCCATCCCTCTCAGAAGCCCTTGCCCAATGTGAGGCATACAAGTAAGGGAACCGTTCAGGATACCGTGTTCTGGTGATATCTTTATGTTCCACTTTTATTTTGGGAATCCTGTTCTAAGTCCCACCTTCCAGTAAGGGCCTGATCTCCTTGGGGAGTGGGTGGAGCAGGCCCAGGATTGGCCAATAATTTAAGCAAAACCCTTCAAAAGCCGCTCTCCCCCCCGTCTCGTGTTAGTTCCCAGCCAAAGGGCAGACCTGACCAACAGGCCAGTGGGCTGGTGGGAGCTTCTGCTTACTAAGCAACCCCTCTGGGGTTCTGCAGGTCATGGATCCAGGAGAAAGAATCTGAAAATGAAGAAGCTTTTCCCATCAGGAGATTGCACGTGGTGACAGAAGGGCCAGGGTCAGTGGTGGAGTTCAGCAGAGATGCCAAAGAGGTAAGCCCCAGCCTTCTTTGGTTTGGTGTTGCCCTCAGAGAAACCACCACAGGACTGGGGGAGAGGGGGTGGGCCCAGCTACTGAGGGGCATGGAAAAATGAAAAAGCAGGGCTCCCGACATAGTAACTGGTTTCTGAATCTTAAAGTAGGCCCAAGGAAGTGTTGGCTGTTCATGGCCTGGGACACTGATACTATCTCCTGTTGGTGTGTGAGGCCCCTAGGCTGGCACCACCCCTGCTCAGACTGAACAAAGCTCAAACGGGTGAGCCATGTGGGGGGTGGGATTGCTCTGGATAAGCAAGCAAAGCCTTGAAGAGCCAGCTTGTTAGAATCTGGGCTAGGATTCAGTGTGGAAGTACAACATGCCCAGAGCTGCTGTGTCCTTCTCTCCCCAGACCACAAGCTGCATGCCTGTGGAGTTCCAAGACTGCAGTGACAGGACAACATGGAACAAGGCCAAGGGGACCCTGACCAGGTCCAGCCAGATGGAGGAGGCTGAGCAGCACACCCGGACCATCCAGGTGTCCCTGTGCCGAGCTACCAAGAGGGCGGGCAACCCCAGCACATATTCACACTGCCCTGGCCTCTGTGCCAACCCCAAACACTGGGAGGGCCACCCTGAGAGTCCCCCCAAGAAGAAGTGTGCCACAATCAACCTCACACAGAAATCTGAAACCAAAGACCCTCCTGTCACACCCATGCAAAAACTCATCTCCCTGGTGAGGGAGTGGGACATGGTCAATTGCAAGCAGTGGGAATTCCAGCCACAGATAGCCCCCCGGAGCAACTCGGAGGAGGAGGCTGCCCTGCAGGGAAGTGAGGCTGCTTCCCAGCCCAGCACCTCAGCTGCCTGGAAAACCCATTACACAGGCTCCAAGAAAGACCCCAGTCCACAGGGAGGGGCTGGAGCTGGAGCCAAAGACAAGGGACCAGAGCCAACCTTCAAGCCATACTTCCCCATAAAAAGAGCTGTCACCTTGAACAACTGGGGCAAGCAGAGGTCAAAGGAGAGAGGTGAGTCCTGTCCCATCCTTGACCTAAGTCTCATCTATAACAGAGAAGTCAAACTCCTTGGCAAAGACCACAGAGTGAGTTAGTGACAAAGTGAGAGCTCAACTTCCCCACTCATCGATGTCAGCTCTGTGCAGGCAGCACAGAGGTGACCGGCACACTGGCATGGTTTGAGAGGCCGAGACAATCACAAGGTGATGTGATGAGCACCAGGGATAGGAGGTACCTAGGAGGTGGTGGGGGCACAGAGGAGGGTGGGACTGGGGAGTCAGCAGGGAAAAAGAAGAAAAAGTACAGATATTCGTGGTACAGGTGGAGGCCAAGCTTCACGTGGAGAAGTAACGGGAGATAAACTAAAACATAAGTAGAGAAGGACAAGTCTTGTGGGCCACGTTCAGAATGTCACTTTGTCCTGATCCTGAGGGAAGGGGCAGCCACTGAAGGGTTTTAAACAAGATAGCAAGAGACATGGTCAGTGGGCATTCCAGAAGGCTTGCTCCAGGAGCAGAGGAAATGCAGCAGGAGGGGAAGCATTAGAAATTGCTGACTTCATTCCAGGTGAAACAGGCTAGGCAGTTGAGGGGAGGAGGAAGGGAGGGACTGGGCCAAGGAAGGGGCCAAGTTTCCAACTTGGGTGACAGCAAGGAGGTGGGGTGGACAAGAGTAGGAGTAGGACTTGGGGGAGAGGGCACAGTGAGTGTAAGGTGCTGTAGGACATCAAGTGGAGAAGCCCAGGAGGCAGGAGGGTCTGCAGAACCAGGGTGAAAAGAGAGGTGTGTACGTGTGGCAGGTAGGTGGGGAAGATGGCCCAGGAAAGTGTGCTGAAAACTGCCCAGATGGGCTGCTGTCTCTGACCCCTCTGAGTCCTCCCCACGATATTCTGTCGCCTTCCTTTTTGTTGGCTCAGGTCCTGCCTGGAGGGGCCTACATGGACCTGCTGCTGTGAGCCTCATGTTGGTCTATCAAGCATACTCTTCCAGAGTGGACATAGGTCAAGGTTCACCCAAAAAGTTCCTCTCCTTTTACAAAAAAGATTTCCAGTCCCCAGATGAGTTATTATCGGCCCCCTCTGATACCAATCTCAGTTCAGCACAAGACTTTGGACAGTTCTTGGAGCTCTGGAATTTGGGTTATGGCTTGCAATGATTTCAGGGCAGTGAAAAGAGGCTGGGACAGGCACCTGCCAGCCCAGAGTGCTACTTCCGAGAAGCTGGAGGCAACAGCAGCAGCTGGAAGGGTGGGGTGACTGATTCTAGGGGTCTGTCACCAGAGGCCCCCTCCCTACTTGGGCCAAAGTGGCTTAAGGGGAATCCCCTCCCCACGTTGTTTTCACAGAAAACCCTGCCCCTGAGCAGCCCCTGCCTGAGGCCAGTGAAGTGGACAGTGCTGGGATCATCCTCAAAGTGACCCACCCCCCCGTGGTGGGCAGCGATGGCTCCTGCATGTTCTTTGAGGAAAGCATCGTGTATACTACACAGATGGACCACCTCAGGCACATGCCGCCCACAGCCAGCGCCCAGCCCCGAGGTGAGGCTCCTGGCCATGCCTGGCCCTGCACTTCCCAGGACACTTCGGGGCAGGGCCTCCCTCAAGAGCCCCTCTTCCCCCACCAGGCTGTCCTGAGGCCCTAGCCATGGGCAGGTGTGGCCACAGCTGCTCTCCCTCCTTCCGCAGAGGTGACTTTCTTGAGTTTCTCTCTGTCCTGGGAAGAGATGTTTTATGCACAGAAATGTCACCGCTTCCTGACTGACATCATCCTGGATTCCATCAGACAAAAGGACCCCAAAGCCATCACGGCCAAGGTGGTGTCCCTGGCCAACCGGCTGTGGGTATGTGTGACAGGCCCCAGGCCCTGGGGCACCTTCTACCTTCTCCACTCTGTCCCTCTACACTAAGTGGTGCAAGACAAGAGGAAGCAAGCAAGGACAGGGTCGGGGAATTGGTCAGGGGAAGAAGAGTAGAAGGAAGGGCAGGGCAGGAAAGCAGGGCAACTACATCCAGAACGACCCTGGCCAAGGGGCAGATCTGGAGCATCAGTGCCCCCCTCCCGGGGCTCCTGCAGGCCCAGGCAAGCCCGTGCTCTGCATCCCACTCTGAGGGCCTGCAAGCACAGGTATATCAGGCAGCTGCCCCCAGGCCCATCTGACTGCAGGCTCTTTGCAGACCCTGCATATCAGCCCCAAGCAGTTTGTGGTGGACTTGCTGGCCATCTCCGGCTTCAAGGATGACCGGCACACCCAGGAACGCCTGTACAGCTGGGTGGAGGTGAGGACTACCTGTGCCCCACAGAGAATGGCAGCCCATGGAGGGTCCTGCCCAAGGACCAGGCCAGTGCACCCAGGAGGCTAGGCAGGCAGCCAGGCTGCTGGTCCTGGGGAGGGAGATATGATGGCTAAAATTAACCAGTCCAGACTGGTCAAAAATGAGTATTCTGGCCCCTGGGTTTTATAGTTTTCGTATAAAACAATACCAACTTTGCCTTCATCACTAACAACTCTGGCTGCACCTGGCGAAGCAGGTACTTTTGGGGTACAAAATCAGTGGATTGGGATTCAGACCTTTTCAACTGTAATATCAACTTCACCTTTTTAGCCATGATGTCACCATTTTTTATCATACATTCCTTTCCTATTTAAGCTTCTTTGATGCATTCTTTACAAAGAAAAGGAAAATGTTCAATAAGGACAAAGGAATAACCAAGTTATTTTGTCTTGGATTCCTTAAAATAAGTGTAGGGTTTGAAGTGACTAACATTGTAGATGAAAAAGGGTTTAGCTAATTCTCATGAAGTTGGCATCTCAATAATTAAATGAATTAGAACACTTTTCACCATAACTACACTAGTACTCAATTACGATTAGGTCTCTGGCTTGTCTATTGATTGTAAAGGTAAAGGTCAGCATCGACAGCTGGAAAGTGGAAAACCAGAGACAGAAAACAAACATTTTGGACCCTTGGGTCATTCTGATCAGGACCCTGGTAGCCATTTCTAGCCCCAGGCCTGTGAGATGCCTTTGGGAAGAAATGAGCCTGCAAATATCAAAGGTCCCAACAACTGGCTTGTCCCACCCCCGCCCCATGGGAGGAACCCTGCCCACCCAGACCTAGGAGACAAATGGCCAGAAGTCAGGGGTAAGACAGGTTTTTCCTTCCAGCTCACACTGCCTTTCGCCAGGAAATATGGCCGCTGTGTGGACCTGCTCATCCAGAGGGGCCTGTCTCGGTCTGTCTCCTACTCGATCCTGGGCAAGTACTTACAAGAGGGCTAGGGTGCCCAGAGATGTTGCCCCACAGACCACCACTGGCCAAGGCTCATTTTAACTGAGAATGCCCCCAGAAAGCATGTGCCCAGCCGAGGGTGTTTGTTAGTCTACTTTTTATTGTAAACAAATAAAAGAGTAAACCACAAGTCAAAGCCTGGACTCCCTTTCCAAAACACCAAAGACCAAACAACCAGTGACATAATTTCTGCCAACAACTCTAGTTGAAAGCTATTCAAAAGGCATTGAGTCAAAATAACCAAACTGACTCAGGAAAGAAGGGGCTGGGCCTGGGGAGCCAGGGCAGGCAAGGGTAAGGGCCCAATAGGGGTGGGCTTAAGGCCAGGGCCTGGGAGGCAGCTGCTGGGAACCCACCAGTCTAGGATGCTCCACCAGGCTATAGCATGAAATATTAGCTCTAGCCTAATCCTAACCCACAGCTTGGGGCAGGGGCTGGAGAAGGGGACAGGAAAGGGGGATACGGGGCAAGGACCCAGGGATCCAGGTCCTCATTCAGGCAGTGCAGCCAGACTTTCCCAGAGAGGCGCTCTGTGGTCTGTCCAGTGGGGACAGATATCAGAAAGGGTAGTCAGCAGGGCTGTCCATGTCGGCGGGGAGGGCCCGGGGCCAGCCACACCCCGGTTATAGCAGATCCAGAGAGAGGGGGATGTTCCTTGGAACCACAGGCTGCTGGATCCGCTGTCCATCTTCAAGCCTGGGCTCAGACCTGTGGTGGCAGTTGGAGCATGAATGCCAGTTTCCTCAGCTCACGTGCTAAGTGGGGTCTCTGGGGAATAGCTCTGGCCCACCTGCCTCCAGCTCCACCTAAAGGAAAGGCAGCCAGAGACCCAGGTTGTGCTGGGGAGGGGCTGGTGGGTATAGGGCCAAAGGGCACTCACATAGGACAAGTCCTCGAGGCCCGTGCCCAGGGCCTGCCCTGACACACAGCTGCTGTCGGAGCCACTGGAGCCACTGGCTGATGGGCACTGCGACGAGACCTCTGAGTCCTCAGAAGCTAGGGAGGGAGACTGGGTGAGCTGTTGGCAGGGGAGGCCCAGACCCCAGGCCATGCCCTCCTGCCTGTTTAAGCCCAGACATACTCAAAGAGGGCTGGCTGCCCAGCTCTGCTTCAGCCTCCAGCGCTGCTTCCTCTGGGAAGTTGGTGGGATACAGGGGCCAGCGGAGGCCCAGAAGAGCTGGGTCTTTGTACAGGTGCAGGTTGAGGGGCCCCAGTACAGAAGAAGAGGCAAGGTCTCCAGGAAGGGAGTTGGAGGCCCCCAGGTAGGGGCTGTCATAGTTAAGCGGGGCCACAGCAATGGAGGCCCGAGAGCGAACTTCTGCATAAGAGGGAAGGTCTGGTGGGGACAGGCTAGAGCCCAGCCTGGCCTGAGGTCCCAAGGGGAGTTCCAGCTAGGGCTGACAGAGGCCCATATTGCCGCCCGAGCAGCTTTCCTCCCCCTACCCCTGGAGGCTGCCCACTACCTCGGCACTTGAGGACACAGTTGATGGTACGGTCATTGATAGCTTCCTCGCTGGGGGCAATGTCCCGGAAGGCCTTGTTCCCCACACCCATGGACACCATCTCAGCCATGCGTACCTCTGGGAGGAGAGTGGGCATGAGGCGGGGCCTGTCGACATCAGCCTTGCCCTTGGACCTCTATCCCCTCCCTTAAATGAATCTTTCCTGGACACCTAGCTGATTATCTCTCCTGTCCTCTGAGCCTTTCTGGTCCTGGGCTCTCTCCTCCCACCCTTCCCTTTTAAAGATGAGCCTGTTAATAGAGGTTACTGTTGTGTCCAGAGTCAGACATGGTGACAGGTGGACTGCCTGACTTTGAAGTTCTTTCCTCTGCTGGCTGCTACTGCTGGCCTCTTCTCCACACGGCCCCTGGAGGTACCTTCCCAAACTTTCCAGGGCCCCCGTGGGACAAGGTAAGCCCTCTGGGGAGGGGAAGGAGGGATGAAGTAGGGACAGGGACCCACCCTTATTGTGGACAGCCTGCCTCCAGAGCAGGCAAGAGATGTCAGTGGTCCAGGCCTGTTTAGTGGCCGAGCTGGTGGCCTGCAGCACAAAGGTGTCCCTGGCCTTACGACGGCGGAACCAGATCTCAAAGCGCAGGTTGCCATCCCCACAGCTCTCAGTCAGGCCCAGGTCTGCCATCTGTGTGGCCAGGGGAGAAGGGCTTGATGAGGCACAGGGGGGCAGAGGCAGGGCAGGGGCAGGGCTGGGCAGGCCTACCTTGAAGGAGCGCTTGTAGGTGAATGTGTCGATGCCTGTGGGCCCGCGGCGAGGCTTGCTGAAAAGGAGCAGCTCCTCAAAGAGGAAGACGCGGCGCAGGGACTTGTGGCGCCCAGCGTGGACCGTGAACTCATCTTGTCGCACTAGCTGCCCCTGCTCCTTGAGGTTAACCTGTCAAGGAGAGGCCCAGTGGGTGCCTGGCCCCTTCGGCCCCTTCCATCCACACCCACTGCACCTGCCCACTAAGGCCTGGGTCGACTCACGTCACAGCCCTGGATGGCGTCCATGGCCAGCAGGTCGTTGCCATGCCGCAGCTGGAAGCGCACAAGGCTCTGTGCCGCCCGCAGGGCACTAAGCTCCTGTACAGGTCCCCCGCAGGCCCGCGCCAGCTCCTGCAGCAGCAGCGCATACTTGCTCATGCGCTGGATGGGCTTTAGCAGGTAGGAGGCCAGGTCCAGGTGGTCCCCCAGCGCTTGCTGCTTATCCTGCCAAGTGAGTGGGAGGCCATCAAGAGGCTTCAGGGTATTCCCCATCCCCCACAGTCCCTAGCCTGCCTACCTTGAAGAACATGTGGCCATAGCTGGTCATCAGGGCGTCGGAGCAAGGCTTATTCTTGCTGTAGAGCGCATACATCCCAAACTGTACCCTCTGTGGGGACAGGCGGCTCAGTCTGGGTGCGAGGGGGCCAGTTCCCAAAGGCCAGCCCCCCAATGGGCCTAGCCACTCTCAGCTTGAGAGAACCAAGATGCCAACAGACACCTTGCAGGGAAGTCCCCCCAGATCTAAAGTGGGGGCAATCTGGCAAGAAAGAGCATGTACCAATGGGGGCTTGTCCAGAGGCTGTCGGGGGAAGAAGTCTCGTCTCCCCCTCAGACTCAGCCTCCCAGACTCAGCTCTGCTTCACTCACAGCTCTGAGAAAGTTCTCTGATCTCATCTCACCTCAGACTACTCTTCCCTTACTCTCCACACTCAGCTATGATGGCCTGTCTCTCCCTCAACCACGGGGGCTCTTTCCTTCCACGGGGCTTTGCACTTGCTGTTTCTTCTGAATGGAACGCTGTTACTCCAGGTTTTTGCACTACCTGGTTCTCCCTCCTCCCTCAGGCCTCAGCTCAAATATTCCCTCCTCAAAAATGCCTTCTCTAACTGCTCCCTAAAATGGGAACCACTGCCCCACCAGTCACGCACAATCACATCCTGGTTATTTTTCTCCTAGCCCTGGCCATAATCTGGAGTCATCTTTTTCATTTTTATATCCCTCCTGCTAAACTATAAGCACCCTGAGAAGCAGGGACCTTGTCCATCTTGTTCATAGCTGTACCCAGCACAGAGCCTGGCACCAAGCATGTGCCCAAAAGCTCACTGCTGAATGTGGCATAATCAGCTGCGGGCATGTGACCTGTGGGGCTTACATGGCGCAGGAAGGCATAGGCCACTCGGGGCGGGTGCCGGGTGCAGGCCTCCAGCTCCCGCAGGAAGAAATGGCGGTGGAAGTCCCGCAGCTTCTCCAAGTTGCCAAAAAGGCGGGCGCGCTGGCCACGGAGGCCCTGGGGCACATCAGGGCGATCCAACTCGGGGAAGTAGTTCTCCATGGTGTAGTCAAGGGCACGGACATACTCCCGCTCCGTGGCCACCATCTCTGCCAGCACCAGCTGTAGCCTACCAGGTAGGAGGAGTTAGGACCCAGGACTCCACCCTGCCACCTCCCTCCCTGCCCTACCCACTGCCTGCACCTGTTGGGGCTCCTAGGCTCAGAGGTGCCTGGTGGAGGCACAGTGGGGGATGACCCAGGCTGGGCACCACCTCCAGCCTCTGGTCGATGGCAGGCAGCTGCAGTGGTAGCATGGTGGCAGTGGTGGGCAGGCTCACTGAGGCTCTGCCCCAGATTCCGATCAAAGCTGTACGCCTTCCTTAGAGGAGGGATGGCATGTGCAGCGAGGACCCTGCTGACACACAGGCTGCTTCTGCTGCCCGTCGGTGGTGCCTTCAGTGCAGCCTCTAGCTTCTGGTCCAGGGCCAGCCAGGTGTCCTGGCACCGCGCCCAGGCCCAGCGGCACTCCTGGCGGATGCCCTCTGAGCCCAGCCCTGTGGCCAGAGCCCACATCTTTCGGAAGTGGGCAGGAGGCAGGTCAGGGTGCTTGGTCCAGTGCAGCTGCAGCTGCTGTAGCACGACCCCTGGGGGCTCCAGCTCCAGCTCTGCCAACACTCGCTGGCCCTCCTCAGCCAATGTCGAGGCCTGCAACACCAAGGCCAGACAGGCACTGAAGGCGGAGCCCACTGAGACCACAAGCCTTCTCCTCTGGCTACTCCTTACCCCCACAGGATGCCAACCCAAGCCGCATCCCCAAGGGTTGGATTTTGGAATCAGACTGAAAACAAGGAAAGAGAACAGGCCTGGAAGGGCTCCAGCCAAGACAGAGCTAGGGTAGGCAGCCACTCCTCTGGCCCCACTGATCACCTGGAGCCAGGGACAGGGACCCCTTACCCACCTGCTTGAAGAATCTCAACAGCCTCTCAGCATCTGCCAGCCGCTGGCGCCGCTGGGCCAAAGCCCTGGAGAATTCAGTCAGCTGGGCTTTCAGGGCCAGAAAGCGGGCCCCAGGGGAGCCCAGCTCAGCCGCCTCCCAGCCAGCCAGGGGCTGTAGAACCTTCTCCCCACGCCTGATCTGCTCCTGGGAACAGAGACTGGGCTCAGCAGGTCCAGGCCCATTGGTCCAACTCCCAAGCCCAGGTTTTTTCCACGGACATCAATATCTACATTGTCAAGTCCCTCCTGTAGTTGAAGAACTTCCCTCTACTCCTGGTCCTCTATCCCCACCCCCCACCCTTCCACCACCTTCTCTCTCCCTCCGCTCCTCTCCACAGCCAAACAGAATTGCCTATCTTCCTTGCTATCCCCACTTCACCTCCTCCATCAGCCACTCCAGCACCACTTCTCCTCCAACCCAGCACTTCTCAGGGCTCAACCCTCTCTCCAGGGCTCCCTGACACCTCCCCACTCTCCTGATTCTCCTCGTCCTCCTCTGGGGGTTCATCCTCCTGTTCCCCACACTCCCAGCCAAACCTGTGTGACTACATGCCCACATCCACAAAGTGACCCTTTCCAGCTCAGCCTCTCGTCTGACCTCCAGACCCAGTACAAGGGACTTCCCCTCATTCCCTCATAGCCATGTCAAAGGCACACCTGAGCCTGGACTCATGAATTTCCCACCCCCAGGAAGGCCTTGTCTCCTGGTCCTTCTTCTCAGGGAACAGCATTCATTCGTCCTTACAAACTCCCTCTCCCTTACCTCCCCACCCCATATGTATCTACCATCGAATCCCATCAACTTCTGAAGTCCGTCCCACTGCCACCATCCTGGCCAAAGCAAGCATCCTTTTCTGCCTGGACCATTGCAACTGTCCCTTCTCTGGACTCTCCACATCCATCCTCCAAGTCATTATCGACCCAGAAACTAGGGTACTCTTCCAAGAGATCTGATTATGTGACTTTCCTGCTTAAACCCTTCCACTGCTCTCAGGATACAAACTCCCCCTCCATAGGGCCCAGTGATCTGGCCACTGACCACTTCTTTAGCCTCATCTCTCCCCACTCTCCTTCTTCTGCTCTGTATCTCGACCTCACTGGCCTTCTTATGTCTCCTCAAGCATACCATGCTCCCTCCTGCCACAGGACCTTTGCACATGCTGTTTCCTCAGCCTGGAATGTCTCCCTATCCCTAAGCCTCTTCTGCCTGGTTGACCGCAACCTATCCTTTGGTTCGCAGCTCAGAAGTACTTTCTCAATGAGAATGTTCACACATTACGAAGAATGTAACCAATGTCACTGAACAACTTGTGTACAAACTATTGAATGGAAACCTAACATGCTGCGTAAACCTTCATCAAAAACACAATAAAATACTATTAAAAAAAAAAAGTATTTTCTCAAGGTAGCCCGCCCAGACACCCTGCTGGGTCAGGTCTTTGTTACATACTCAGGTAGAACTACCTGTGTTGCTTCTCTCTAGAACTCTTGCCTCAGTTTGCAAACACAGACATGATTGTGAACCTTTGATTACAGGTGATCTCCGGTGGACTATCAGTTCTAAAAGAGCAAGGGACGAACCTGCTTTCACCCATCTCTGCATTCCTAGTCCCTGGCACAGTGTGCCACCACCTGTGGAATGATCAAGTGACCAAATTCACCTGGGCAGCCTGGTCCAGCTCCTGAAAAGAACCTTGGGACTGGAGCAGCATGTCCAGTGAGGACTCCCCTGGCTCCTCCAGTGCTGGCCAGCCCACCTGCTGTAGCCACACTTCAATCTGGAGGGGCACAAACAGAGGAAGGTGAGAGCTGCTGTGGGTGGGACCAGGCTTGAGATCCGGGGTGAGCCCTGCCCTGGCCAGGTAGTTCCCACCTGGTGCAGTGCACCCTCCTGGGCCTCCAGCGCCTGTACCAACTCCAGAGCATGGACTCGCCGGTTGCTCTGCAGGGTCAGTTGGTGCAGCAGTCTATCCACATGGCCATACAGCTTGTCAGCGTCATCCACAGCCAACCTGGTGCAGGGCACATGGTCTTAAAGCCCTTGCTCCACCCTACTCTGTCCTGAAACCCACAGTCCAGGCTGGCTCTAGGCCAGCATCTGAATCCTTGGCATGGGATGCTGCGGGCTGCACTGGGGCAAGATCTGAGAGTTGGGCTGGCACCTACCTGTAGTCTGGGCTCAAGGTAACCTCTGGGACTTCCTGCTTCAACCATGCCAGCTCCAAGCCCCCCTGGCACTGCAGCCATGTCAGCCGTGGCGAGTCTAGCACCTGCTGCATCAGGACCCGTACCTGCCGTAGCAGCTGGCTGACTTCCTGGGGTTGAGGACAACAGGCAGGGCAGAGAATGTAGCCATGGCAGAGCAGAAGGGAAACAGGGAGCATTCTGGGAGATTTCAGGAGCAGACACTCACCCCAGACTCCATGGGCCAGGGTATCGCCTTCATGCTCTCAATGGCCCCCTGGAGCAGGGCACAAACCTCCTGGCAGCTCTGCAGTAGAGCTTCTAGATGCTGTGAACAGGGGACAGGCATGACCAGAGCAGTGCTCAGTGCTGGTCCCAGGCAGCCTGGATTCCAGGCCACTGCAGCCAGCTCTGCCCTGCTCAACCCAAACCAGGAGCAGCTCCTCCACTGGCCCAGGTGGCCTGCATACCCACCCCATGCCCCATGCCCCACCCACTGTACTGACCATCCGGAAGTCTAGCCAGGCCTGATGGCAATAAGGCAGGCCTCCTCCCAGCGAAGTGGGCAACACTGTGGTAGGGATGTGGGTCAGCAGGCTGTGATGAGAGGGCACGTGCTCCAGCTGCAAGAGAAGAAGGTGATGTGACCCAGGCCTGCTGGGAAGGCGCCCCACCCCCACCTTGGCCCACTTCACTCAGTACCTGCAGCCCGGAAGGCACTTCCTCTGGCATCCTTCCCATTAGCAGCACCTGGTGCACAGACCCTGCAGCTACTTCCTGCAAGAAATCTGAGCTCAGCCCTGCCCCAACACTGCAGGAAAGGAATAGGGGGTGGGGGGGTGGTTACAATGCTGTACTCACCTGCAGTTGGCTAAGCCCCCAGAAAAGGGAAGAGCTTGGGGAGCAAATGCGGGCATCCACTAGCACAGTCAGTCCCAGAGCCTGTACTTCGGGCCTAAAGGGGCGGACTTCATTCAGGATCTAATTCCAAGGCCCTGCCCCCTCCAGGTTCCATCTCCCAGCCCTCTCCCTCGACCTGGGAATGCTTCGCAGGTAGAGCAGGAGGCGGACAAGCTCATGGCTGCTGCACTTGGGGTGAAGCCAGGCTGGGCTGTGGGCGCACAGAAGCAGCACTGCCCGGCCTTCTGCATCCCGAGTCCCTGTGGGGGGGAGGCAGTAAACACCCACCCAATGGGGCTGCCCCATGTTCACCTCCCCTAGTCCCTCTCCACTACCTGGCAAGGTGGCCATGCCACTGGCCAGCAGCTCAAAAGCAAGGTCTTGGGCCAAGAGGCAGTCAGTGGACGTGGGGGGACAGGATCCGCTGGGATCTTGGGAAGGGAAATAGTTAAGTCTACATCAGGCCACCGACCCAGAGGCCTCGCCCCAAACCTGGGGAGAGGCTTGAATATGGGCTTTGGCATGAGTACGGTCAGAATCATCCGAAGTCTCATTACCCACCTCCAGGCACCCCTACTCCCTTCCCAGACTTCTCTGACCCCGCCTCACTTACCTGCCTCCGGCAGCTCTGATGCTGTCTCTGACAAAGGGTCTCCAAGGTCCACAGGGTCACTGTCCAACTCCTCAAGGCCCAGGCTGACTGCCACCACCCCGCCTGGGTCCCCTGCCAAGTCTCCCCCTTGGCTGTCACTCCCACCCTCTACCAGGCTGAGGTGGAATGACATGGGGCATAGGAGGCTCTCCACTCCAGAAGAGGCTGGGTCCTCTGACTGGGCTGAGGAACCTTCTGATGTGCCCTTCTTGCCATTCCCTGACCCATCTGCAGCCATCAGTTCTGGGGGTGACTGAAACTCCCCAGACAGCAGGCTGCCCTGTAACCCTTCACCCTTAGGTTCCCCTGCTGGTGGTTTTGGAGTTCTGGGATCCTTAACCTCCGTGTGGGGGGTGGGCTCCTCCTCATCCCAGGCATCCATGAAACTGCACACAGCAAATCTCCAGTCAGTGGCGTGGACCTGAAAGTCCGGGGACTCATCCCTCTCCTCCAGGGGCCTTTCCATCAACCCTTCCCTAAGAGTGAGCCTGCTCAGGACCAAGTTTAAGAGGAGCTGAACCCTCGGGGTGAATTAAGGCCCCGGCTCATCCAGGAACCGAGTTGAAGATGGTCGGGTAGGCCTCAGTGGGCAACGAAGGTAGACGCAGGAGGCACCACTCTAGCGTGGGGGCGCAGAGGGCACTGAAGCTGCTACGGTTCAGACCTGGGGAGGAGGAACCGCGTCAGAAGTCTCCCTTCTGCTCAGGCCCCGCCGTCCGCGCTCACGTGAGCGTGTTCCGGTGGAAGTTCACAGCGGGACCACGCACTCCCGGCCACGCTTGGCAGGCGTATGCTCCGTGGGATGATCACGGACCTGGGCACGGCGCTGCCTCGCACTCGTGCTCCCTCCGGCTGTGCTCGGCCCTCGCCTCCGCCCGGGAATCCGCGCGCGGCCTCGCTCGCCAGCCAGCCACGCTTAAGGCCGGCTGGACTCGCCGCGGCGAACCGCGAAAAGCGAGCCCTCGAACGTACCGTACCGCCGCGGCCTCGACGGCAGGTATAGCGCGGCCCACCCGGCGTCCAAGGGCGCCGCCTCCTGGCCGCGGAGGAAGGGACGCAAGGCCGCAGATACGCCGAGCCGCGCCGCCCCCTGGAGGCTGGAGGACAGAGCCGCAGTCAGTCCCGACGGCCGACGCCAGTGGCCTCAGAGTACCCGAGGCGCCGACTCTCGCAGCGCCCCTGCTTGCCACCCCCTTCGCCCCCAGGGGCCCAGATGGCTTGGCTCCACCTCCCCGCGGGGCCAGCCGACTTTCCACGCCCAACCTCGGTTTTTCTGTTGCCGGTAAGGGGCAGCGACCAACGGCCGGTGTTCCGCCCGGGCCCACTCCCGGGCCCTGGCGAAGGCGCTGGAAGTGGTCGTCGCTGAGGAAGGCAGTGGAGGGTCGCGCGAGGGTGAGTGAGCTTCTGGGTCCGCCCAGGATGGGGGGAAGGAGCTTGCAGGGGCTTCTGCTCTTGAATGCACACAGGGAAAGGCTATTATGGTGGACTTGGGAGGTCAGCTGCCTTGCCCACTGTGCCAGGGCAGCCTGCCAGCCTCCCTCAGGGAGACAAGGACTGGCTAAAAACCCCTTTTTCCTCACAGCCCCGAAATCTGACCCAAAGAAGAAAGTGTGGGCCCAAGGTTCCAGGGAAGTCCGTAGAATTAGACTCCCAGAGTCCAGACCTGCTGCTTGGGGCTGCAGGGAGTCGGTAGGTGCATCTTCATGGAGGGTGGGGGTTACTGCAGCCCCTCCCCCATCTTCCTTCCAGTCCCCAGGCACCAGGTTGTCTATTCTTTGTGAATAGACAGGTTGAATGAGCCCATGATGGGATGGGGGCTGAGGGAGGGGCAGGGAAGCCTCTGAGGTGGGAGCTGACCCAGGCCTGCCAGAATCCACCAGGCCCAACCCTCCACCTCCAACTATTCCCTCACTCTTTCATCACCACCACCCAAAGCCCAGCTAAAGAGGCTGGTGTTGAGGTAGGGGGTCCTAGAGCCAGAGAGACTAGCCCAGGTCTGGCTCCTCCACTTACCTGCTAGGGGAGCTCCAGCAATGCTCTTCTCTTTGAACCTCACTTTCCTCACCTATAAAAAAAAGAAAGTCATTATTTTCTCCTGGGTTTGCCACAAGAATATGTCAAATGTCTGGCTGCTCACTGCCGGCGCTGGGCTGTGCTCATGCTCTGCCCTTCATTTTGCCCTCAGTCAAGCGGTCCTGTACTGGTGAAAGTCACTTGGATAAATGACCTGTGAGATCACTCCCAGCTCTAAGGTTTAGGGGCCCTTTGGGGCATGTGGGCCTGGCCTGACTCTCCCCAAAATTTGTGGGAAGATGGTGGGAAGGTTGGCTGTGTGGCCAAGAGAAGGCACTGTGCCCCACAGAATGTCCAGGCCTCGACAGGAGGAGGTGACAGTGGTGGTAACATCTTCCTTGGCTCTAAGACAAGTGCCTCCATCATGAGCCCACGGAGGCTGCTGGAGGAGGGAACTTGAGCATCTGGAGCAGACACAGTGAGGCCAACAGCAGTCCTCCCGCACCCATCCCAGCTGCCATGTCAGCATAGAGTCCAGACTCCCAGACAAGCTACTGAGGAGCCTCCTTCGTGAGCTGGTCTGGCTTCGAGAAAGGAACCTTGGGGTTGTCCTGTCCCAACCTAACCCCCAGCCTGACTGTCCTCACCCTCCTTTAAGCTACAATGAGCAGCTGGACCAACCTTGGCCCCTCCCCAACTCTGTCTCACGGCCGCCCCCACTGAGTCACTATCTCCTGCTGCCTCCCTCCCCTCTGCTGCCCACTGTCTCTGCCTACCCCCACCCACCAACCAGGCCCCCTGGAGCCCTAAGAGCTGGCAGGCACACACACCCCTCCCAATGTTAGAGGCAAAGAAGAGACCTCAAGCCACAGGCCATAGCTGATCCAGGCATCCCTGCACACAGGCAGACAGGTTCAGGGACAGGCACAGAGACACTGAGACAGAGGCAGGGTCCAAAAACCAAAAGAAATTAAACCCTTTGCCATCGAGTCGATTCCGACTCATAGCGACTCTATAGGACAGAGTGGAACTGCCCCGTAGGGTTTCCAAGGAGTGACTGCCCTGGTTTATGCTTCCTGAAAACAGAGACTGTGTGTTGTCCATGTCTCTACTTGAGCACCCAGCACAGGGCCTGGCACAGAATAAATTCTCAGGGGTGCCTGAGACTGGTCATCCTCCCCCTGCCCTCTTGAGGCTCCCATCTGTGAGCTGAGATGTAAAGCAGAGTCGCAAATGGAGGCAGTTTCAGAGGCAGAGCTGCAGGATGCACAGCACCGGGATAGCAAAACTACAAATAGCAATGGGGACAGACAGGCTGAGGCCGGGTGGGGAACACGAGGGGACTGGGCCTGGAGCCGGCCCGGCCAGCCGACCACAGCAGGCTCTGTGGGCTGAGCTTGCAGGACTGAGCAGTGACTCATGGGGCCCATCTCTGTGGCTCTCCTGGCAGCAGAATCAATACACAGCAGCCTTTTCCACTGAGATCATACAAGGGGGACAAGCCTCCCTCCCCTACTTCTTCCCCAAACCTCCCTCAGCCTTCCTGTTCCTGCCATCATTAATCAGTCAAAAATAAAATGGGGGCTCTGTGCCTCAGTAGGCCTGGTGATGAGACTTCTGATCCGCTTGCCTCAGCCCAAACCTTGTATACCCCTTTGCAGTACAGCCCCAAATAGTGAGGGAAACAAATACCCTAAACTTTCCAGCTCTCTTACCTTTGGCCTGACTCAAACCCAGACTCCTCATTATGGCATTTAAGGCTATCCAGAGGCAATACAGCCTTCCTGTCTAGCTCCCATACTGGATTGGCAAAATGTTACCTGATTACAATTTTGTGTCACAGTTTTCTCCTGGAATGCCCACGCCCACCCCCCAGGTCAAAATCCTTCCACCTTCAAGGCCTGGATGCAGCACCACCTTCTTCACCAAGTCTTCCCCAGTCATCCCAACTAGGGGAGACAGCTCCGCTATCTCCTATCAGCTCGGGCAGTACCGAAGGCCATTTCTCCTATCCTGCCCAATCAGGTGGTGACCCATGGATGAGCTTTTGACTTACTCACTGTCCTGTCTCCCAGAAGCCCATGCTTATTTGCTTCCTTCCCCAGTCTGCTCGGTTCTGATCAGCCCTATTTGCCCAGCAGTCTCCCGGTGATTCTTACACTAAAGTCAGAATGACAGTCTGCCCCCTCCAGCACCACCACCCTCCCAGCTCCAACCTCTTCATGTTCCCTGGGCTCCTAGAGCAACCTCCCAACAGGTCTTCTATAGCTAGCCAGGCTTTCTACCAAAGCTATCCTCCACCTGGGGTTTTGTACATTTTCCACCTGGCACCAGCTACACTTAAGCTCCCTAAAGCACATTACTGCCATCACCACTCCATAGCTAACAGTCCTCCCAAGCCAGCTCCCTGCCACCTCCAGAACTCAGCAGTAGGTCCTAGAACTCAGCAGGGTCTCCCCACCCACACCTTTATGTTGCTGGCTGGTCCCTCCCAACCACAGCTCCCACTGCTTGCTGCTTTTCACCACATGTGCTCTGGGCATCCTTTGTTTATGCTGCTCTGTCTACCTGGAATGCACCCATGGGCCCATGAGCCCATGGTCTGAAGCCCAGCACACACACACACACAAACTCCCAGAAGCCTTCCCAGACCCTGTCAGCTCTCCTCAAGCGCCCACAGCTCTTTTACATGTACCTTTGCCTTGCCTTATTAGACCAATGACGACAAGCATTTATGATCCCTTGCCATGGGTCAGACCTTGTACTAGATTCTTCCCAGTTTTATCATTTAATCCTGACACCAACCTTATCCTGACACCTTATGAAATAAGTATGAGTACTATCCCATTTTAAAGATGAGAACACTGAGGCTCAGAGAGATTATGGAACATGCCCAAGATGACATAGCTGGTGAGTGAGAACTGGGACTGTCTGACTCCAAACTGTTAACTACTAGGTCTCATCACTACCAACTGTAAACTCCTTGAGGGCAAAGCCTAACTCACTCTTCCTTCTCATGTTTTCTCCATACATAACCCAGAAATGTTTGACTAAATTGGTAACCTTCTCAGTGTGTCAAGAGTCTTTTAGATCATAGAGACAGAGTAGCTGAGTGGTTCCCTAGGGCTGGGGAAGGTTGGGGAGAAGGATTGACTGCCAATGGGTATGGGGTTTATTTTGGGGATGATAAAAATGTTCTAAACTTAGATTATGTAAGGTTGCACAACTTTGTGAATAGAGTAAAAACTACTGAACTGTATACTTTAAATAGGTGAATTTTATGGTATGTGAGTCAAATCTCAGTGAAGATGTCTTTTTTAGAAAAAAGTCCTTCAGACATAGTGCGGATTGAATTATGGGACTGCCGTTATATAGGGATTTCTAGCCATGTTTCTGGACCCTGTACTACCTGATTTGTTGCATAAACACTCAGGGTAACCAGCTCTCTTGAGATTGCCCTCCCACCCACCATTTGCAGAACACCTCTGTTCATTTGTCCTATCCCTGCCACCTCCAGCTTTTTGAGGAATGCTTCTCTGGTCTCAGTGTGTGGTGACTGCATCTTCGGGCAGCTGACCTCTGGGGTCCCTTTCCCTGCTAGCCATCCCCAACTTTTGGACTCTCAATGCTGTGACCTGTGCCTGCAGAGGGACGCCCCTGGAATGCTACTGCAGGCCCCCTGCTGAGGGGACAAGACTGGACGGGTATGGGGAGGCGTGAGGGAGGACCAAATGGGCTAACAATGCTGCCCAGGATCCATTCTCTATCCCAGAAGCCCTGGGACAGGCAGCTGGAAGTTTCCACCTCCCTTATCAGATGCCCCTGTTGCCCCCCACCCCCAGAACTCCCAGGCACATGAACACAGGGCACCTATCACCTGGGAGATGTTTAATGTATCTTAGGCTCAAGGTACAAAACACAGGGCAGGTGCTAACCCCAGGAAAGTCACCTATCACCCAGTTAGCCACTTACCACTACAGCCAGGATCCCAGCCCCCAGAGTAGTGGATCAGTGGCCCTGGGATACCTGGGTCCTTTCCTGTTTTGGGAATGTGGAGGTGATGACATGGGAGCCCAGAGGCTTTTGTCTCCCCTCCCCAGAAAACCCAGACCCAAGAATCAAAAAGGTCCAGACTTGGACCCAGAGCAGCAGATCCTCAGAGTGACCCTGGCTAAGAAGCAGCCCTGATCTGAAGCCTGGCCTAGCTCTGTGGCCTTGGTCCTAGAAAAGGAGGACCCATCATCCCAATACTTGGCAGCAAAGGGAGGGGACAGAGATTCCCCCACTGCCCTAAATTAAAAAAAAACAGCTATGGGCAGCTGATCTAAGGTTAAGACCTGCTCTACCTCCCATCCCAATCCCTCTGAGGACTACCAGGCCCACGCCTCTCTGACCCTCACTGCCAGGGCACTGTCCCTGAGCTAGTGCTGGGGAGCGGGTGTAGGGCAGGACAGGCAATGTCAGCTGAGTAATGATGCCTTTGCTTTGGGGGCAGCAGCTGCCCAGAGTGACCATAGGAAGACCCACTGGGGAAGGGGTATCAGCTACTCAAGTCTCAGGCCTACCCCCAGAAGCTCTGAACTGGGTCCTGAGCCAGGGGAGGGGCCTTACTGAAAGGAAAGGTGGCAGGGGTTAGGAGCAGCAAGGGTGGTGAGAGGGGACCCATGAGGACCAGCCCAGGAGACTCCTCTGACCTGCCCTAAGGGAGCTGGCGCCCAGTTGCTACTTCAGTCCAGGCCCCACTGGCCCCACGTCAGGCTGAGTGGGCTTCTCTGCCCACTGCACAGGGAACATGTCCCCCGCCGAATCCTTGGCTACAGCTGGCCCCCTTTGTTAAACTGGATGCACCAGCGGGGGTTGGCAGCACGAGGGCTGAGATGGGTATGGTCCTTCTGACCCATGAGGGGCTGCAGCTCCTGCTGCTGGGGGATGTCAGCACTGCTCTCGCTGCGAGAGCGGCCAGCCTTGGCCAGGCTCGGGGGGAATGCGAAGCTCAAGAGGGGATCAGAAGGCAGGGCGAGAGGGGCCTGGGGCTCTTCAGCGGCCAGAGGGCGGGGCGGCAGGTGGGTCATAGTCGGGGCCTGGGTACAGGGCGGGGAGGCCAGGCTCTCCAGGGATGAGATGCTCTGGTTCCAGCCTGTCTGCATGTCCACAGGCACGATCTTGGTGGTCTCCGAAGACACGTACACTGCCAGGTCCCCCTGCCCACTTTTCCAAGGGAGCTGTTTCTCCGCACAGGTTGGAGAGGGGGGAATGACGCGTGGGCTTGGGCATACTTCGAGGTTCCCTGGGGACAGAGAGTACACATAAGCTCATTACCAACAGAGTGGGGTCCTTTGTCTAAGTACTTTTTCACAAATTCATTTCACAACTAGGCTCCGTGCTAAAGGCTTTGCTGCTGGGCCCCCTGCCTGAGCTCCTACCACAGCCCTCTGTGGGACAGAGCCCAGGAGTGTGAGCTCATGCAAACCTAACAGCAGGCTAAAGCTGGGCTGCAAAAGACAACGGAGCAAAGCTGAGACTGAGCCGAGAAGCCCAGAATTGCTGGCAGCAGGATTGGAGGCTCAGGCTCAGCCATGCGTGAGGCCACTGCCTTACAAGAAGTCTGGGAACGAGAAGCTTGCTGGCCACCTACCCCCATAGCTCTCCAAACCCAAACACAATGCTTGCATATAGGTGCTCAGTATATATCAGAAGGAGCCCTGGTGGTGTAATGGTTACATGCTCGGCAAGATTGGTGGTTCAAACCCATCCAGCAGCTCCACAGGAGAAAGACCTGACAATCTGCTCCCATAAAGATTACAGCCTAGAAAACCCTGTGGGGCAGTTCTACTCTGACACATGGGGTCACTGTGACGAAATCTACTTAAAGGCACCTAACAATATATATCGGAGTCCCTGGGTGATGCAATGAAAGGTTGGAGGTACAAGTCCACCCAGAGGTGCCTGGAAGAAAGTCCTGGCAATCTACTTCCAAAAAATCAGCCACTGACAACCCTATGGAGCACAGTTCTACTCTGACACATATGGGGTTGCCATGAGTCAGAATCAATGGCAACTGGTTCAGTATGTATCTGTTTATTAAATCCAGAGCAGTCCAGTAACTTCTTGAATGAGCACATTATGACATGTATCGATGGCTGTGATTAAAAGTAAAAACAATATCCCTTGAAAGATCTGGAATATTAAAAATCTTTTAAAAATGCAGTGTCCACATTTAAAGGGTATTGGGGAACTAACTCACTAGTCTGAAAACTGGTAAGTAAAACAAAAAATCAATTAGCCATTCTTTCCTGTATGAACTGAAGCTGAAAGTAGCCAAATTGATGAGGGGAAGTTCTTTATGGAAGATTCCAGCTAATAAATGCAGATGGAAAGTAGATATAGAATATTATCATTGTGCACCCCCTAATGAAATGTTGGCTCTGGCAAGGATCAGTGGCTGCTACAACTGTTTGGTGGAAAGCTGATGGGGAGCTTGATAATGGATCAATCAGGCAAATAATATCTGAACTCACTGATAAATGTTAACCTCACAAAAAGCAACCAGAGGGTATGTGCTTCCAGATGTAATGCAGCAGGAAGTACGCCATCACCATCTATGAAGCATTCTTACCAAAAAATTAAAACTGAAATCTGATCTAGATTTAAGTACCATTTGAAATAATGGGGGACAGAGAAAGATATTAAATGATACTTTGGGGATGCAATAACAAAATCCAGACAGGGAAAGACTAGGGACAAATGACCTGATTTCTTCAAAAAAAAAAAAAAAAAAAAGAAAAGAAGATGGAGGGGGAGAGGAAGTAGAAAGAGAAAAGGAGGAGAAAGAGAAAACACATGGCAAGGTTAAAAAAAAAAAAGGCGGCGGGGGGGGAAGGCAGGGGAACCTGTAGATCAGAGCTTTTCAACTTTGGCACTATTGACATTATGGGCCAGATAATTCTTTGTGATGGGGACTGTCCTGTGCATTACAGGATGTTTAGCAACATCCTTGGCCTCTACCCACTAGATGCAAGTAGTACCCCCTGGTTGTAACAACCAAAAATGTCTCCAGATATTGCCAAAAGTCCCCTAGGGGACAAAATTGCTCCCCTTGCCCACTTGAGAACAACAGCTGTAGGCTAAAAGAGACTTATCAACCAAATACAATGTGTGGGCTTGATCTGGGTCTTTATTTGAACAAACCTACTGTAAAAAATACCAAAACAGAGAAACTTGAACATTGGATGTTTGATGACAAAGATTTTAGGTATAATAATGGTATTGTGCTTGTATGTTTTTAAAAAGAATCCTTATGTTTTAGAGATACATGCTGAAGTATTTATTGATGAAATAATATCTGAGATAAGCTTCAGAAGAACCCAGTGGGGAGAAGGGTATAGATGGGGGTAGAGATGAAATAAGATTGGCTATGAGTAGGTAATTATTGAAGCTGGGTAATGGATAAATGGGAGTTTATTTTACTGTTCTGTCTACCATTGTATATTTTGAAATTTTTTTTTTAATCATAAAACATTTTAAAAAGACACCTAAGTTGAACCAAAACTAACCCCTGAGGTCACCTTGTAGCTAACAAACTGGCTCAAAAAATAATGACTATCAACCGTAAGTACTGTGCTCCTTTAAAAAAATCGCTCATATGAGACCAGTCAACAATTACTTTAAAACAAAGATGAGACTGTTAGGGGGCCAGGAAACTAGATTAATGGAAACAGAACAACTAGAACAGAAATAATGAGAATGTTCACACATTGTGAAGAATGTAACCAATGTCACTGAACAACTTGTGTAGAAATTGTTGGATGGGAACCTAAACTCTGTGTAAGCCTTCACCAAAAACACAATAAAATAATAAAAAAAAAAAAAAAAAAAACACCTGAGTGTGCCTGGGCCAACCAGTAGTGATATTTAGCATTATGAGTGAACTAAGTCCTCAAGTATCGAAACACATATATGGGTTTTTTGCCCACAGTAATTCCATATTGATTAACTCAGCCTCCTCTTCCAGGTCAGGCTGCCACCCTCACCAGGGGCTCTTCCTGAGGACAAGTGTGCTGAGTATGGTCGAAACAGAGCCTGCTGTTAGGTTTGCTTACTACCTCATGTTCCTCACCAGACTGTGAAGGGGGCAGCGTGGCAGTGAAAAGGCTGTTTGTTGCCTTTGGAGTCACATGGGTCAAGTTCACATTCTGGTTCTGCTGTGTGACGCTGACAACACACAGTCCCTTAGGCTCTTCGAGCTCAGTTTCCCCATTGCGGTTGTTGTGAGAGTTGAATAAGATCATGTCAAATGTCTGATGTAGAGGAGATCCTCAGTAAATGCTGGTTGGTGAATACATTAAACCAAACCAAACCCATTGCTGTTGAGTCAATTCCAACTCATAGCGACCGTACAGGACAGAGTAGAAATGCCGACATTTGGGTTAGCAGCCGAGCTCTTAACCACTAGGAAAAAAGAGTTGTCTGGAGTGGAGGCCAGGAGTGAAGAGGGAGGAGCCAACTGCACAGCCCAGATTGCTCCGGAGGGGAGGGAGGCAGGGAGGACACCATTACCTGAGACCTTGCCCTCCTGGAGAACCTCGCTGGTGGCCCGAGCCACAAAGATGATCCCTTCATCATCCTCCTTCTCTGTCTCTGAACTGTCGCTCTCCTCCTCCTCCTCCTCAGACTCCAAGGTTACTATCACAGCAGCTGGACAAGGACAAGAGCAGAGTTGGGGCAGTCAGTCCAGCATCTGCCTCTAGGTACTTCACATTCCCCTGGTGGCTCCCTGTCCACCCACGCAGAGCCCATGGTTGGCAGAGGCACCTGCTTTCTCCTCTGGCTGTTTCATCTGCCGGGTAGGCTTACTACCTCATGTTCCTCACCAGACTGTGAGGGGGCAGGGTGGACAACAGTGCTGGGGCAGAGTGGGGGGCTTGAGAGAGGAAGGGAAGTGTGACTGCAAAGCCCAAGGAGGCAACCAAAGAAGGCAAGGTCCTTGGAGAAAGCCGTGAGGGAAATCAGACCTTCCAGCTCCCCAGTCTCTCCTCTCAGACCCAGATCCCATCATCAACTGGAAATGGGAGCATTTTGAGAGCTGGAAGGCCCATTAAAGTTAAGCTCATCAAAACTCCTCATTTTGTAGACAGGGACACTGGGCCCCAGGGCCCACTCATCCTTCAAAGCTTCCCCTTCTCCACATGACACCTTTTCTACATTGTTCAAGTCCTTAGGGCCTGTAGCTCATAGTTAATAAGTCACCTCCTGTCACAAAGGTCCAATAGCTGTTTTGAGCATTTCCAACTCTGAAATCAACTTTGCCATCTAGTCCCAGAGAGGACAAGCCCAGCTTATGGTGCTGAATACACCACAGAAGAGGGCCTCCAGGATTCTGGCTGATGGGCCTCTGCCCTTTCCCTCTCATCTTCAACCCCACCCCAGCTCCCTGCTTGCCTGTGTCCTGAAAGCCCAGGTCTCGAGGAGGTTTCCCATTTGTAGTCTCAGTGTTAGCCACACCATCCTTCTGAGGACCAAGAAAGAAAACCTGAGCCTTTGGCCCTGGCTCCCAGACCCCAACCCTGTCCTCTGGTAGGGTCAACAGGAGGACAAGCCTTCCTGACCCAGCAGGGGGAGAATTTGTGTCTGGGTTGGTCAGGTCCAACGGTTTTACCATCCCTTGGCCAGCTAGGCAAGAGTTGGTAGAGTCTAAGTAACCCTTGCCTCAGCAAGGGCTCTGGAAGCTTCAGCCTGGGCAGAATTAGGGGCTCATGGAGTTACCCCTCAGGGTAGGAGGCCCTGCTGCCTCCCAACAGGTGACCACATAGCTAAAAAGCTGATCTCTCTCTGAAGGCCTTGCCTTACCCTTCTGGGGTTCCAGGAAATTCTAAAAGGTAACCCAAACTGCTATAACTAGCAAGTCCCTGAGGGCAGGGATATCCATGTACGCCCCTCTAAGCTGGATTCCAACACTTGGGGGCTCAAAACTGCCTGTCAGCCTCCAGCACCAAACAGGAATCCAGGAAAGGACGTGCCTTCTTGTGGCCAGGCTTGCGGAGTCGCGGCTTGTTCTTGGTGAAGCAGATGTTGTGCTTAGTGGACTTGAAGGATTCCAGCCGCCGCTTCATGTTCTGCTGGAAGACTTCTTTGTCCTGGCGTTCCTGAGCATCCTCTGAGATAAAGTGGCGGCTGCAGCTTGCTTTGTACTGGCAATGACAGTACCACCCTGCCATGATGCTGGGTGCCTTGGCCTCCCACAGGGACCCAAGCCTATGGCCCCAACATATTTACCATAAACCCTGCCAGAGGGCTTTTCCAGAACTAGCCATGGATTAAAAAAAAAAAAAAAAAAAAAGTGCAATAGTGACCCAGCCGGGGACTCCGCATTCTCAGTTCACTGGGAGAAAACTACCTTAACCCAGAACTTATCCCCTCAAATCCAGATTGGCCATCCCCTCTGCCTTTTCCCTTCTCTCTGATTTGAAGTGCCAGGAGACCGGAGCTTCCTTCACAGGCTCATCACTCCTCACCCCTTCCAGCCCCATCACTTCCTCGCTTCCTCCATTTCTCCACTCTCCTTCAATCTGTCTTCACTTTTTCCTTCACCACTGGATCCCTCTCCTCTGCTTTCAAGCATGTGCCGGCCTTTTCTTCCTTGAAGAAAGCCTTTTCATTGACCCCATTCTCTCCTTTTTGCCATCAAACTTTTATAATTTGATTCTGACACTTTCTCTCAGACCCATTACTTCCTTAAATACCAGACTGCTTTCTCTCTGGTCACCAGTTCCATGGCCTCTGCTTGAGCCCTGGCCTGACCTCTGGGCAGCATCCAGCCCTCCTTTCACCCAGGCCTCTGAGACACCATCTATTACTGCTTCTCCAAGGGCTCCTTCCCTCTCCTCCTTCACCAGCTCCCCTTCCTTTTCTTCCTTGTGCATTCCTAACAGTGTTATCCTTGGCCCTCCTCTCTCCCTCTGAATGGTCACCCCAGAGAACTTATCCGGTCTTTCAGCTTCAGCTACCCCAGTGATATAGACCTGTGGCTCCCAAACACTAGCTGTCAGTCAGCTGCATTTGAATCACCTGGGGTACGTATTAAGAATACAGATTTTTAGATCCACTCTAGACTATACAGTTTACTACACAAATTCAGAATCTCCAGAAAGTGAAGCCAGGAGTATGTATTCTAGCAAACTCCCCAGGGGACTGTGATGTAGCCAGGCAAGGAAACCTGATATAGATGGCTTCCAAATCTTTATCTCCAGCCCTTACCTCTCAAACTATAGTAAAACCTACAAAAGCTGGAACCTGTGTAAGGTGGAAAGCTGTCAGAGAAAGAAAATTCAAATATTTTCCACTAAAAGGAGCAATAAAAAAAGTGTTAAGACTGCACCCTGTCAAAGGCAGAAACTTTCAAGACCCAGAAAAAGAAGGCAGTTCCGTTGAGTTCCGACTCCCACAGGTTTCAGTGTATAAGCTTATATTTCTAATTGCATACTAGACACTTTTCTCTCTCCAATGACGTGAAGAACATGAAGAATTACAGATTGTGTTATGGTACAACTAAGTGGCTTCAGAACTGGTTGAGTAAGCATACCCCAAAAATGCATGATCCGTGTCAATCTGAAAGAAGGTCTTTAGGAGCATACAACAGGGCTCTGTCCTCAGCGCTATCCTGTTCAGCGTTTTTATGTTAATCTGTTAACAGGCTTAGCAAATTTTCAGATGATGTGAATCTGAGAAGGAGATATCTGATGGCAGAAATGGGATCCGATGATGGAATGATGGGCTAAATCAAATAAGATGACATTTAACAGGGATAAGCAAAATCTTACTCCAGTTTTTTTTTTTTTTGATTGACTACGTAAGAACTGGTTGGGCTGAACACACTGACCATTCTTACACACAGACACAGACAGACCACCAATCATTATGTACTTCCTGATGTGATACAAAAAAAATACATAGCATACCTATTGAATGTTCCTGAATCTGAACAGGAAATATAGGGGATGCAGGAACATGTTAAACAACATCATTGGAATACAATCAGCAGACTCTAGAAAATGGGAAATTCTCCAAGATAAAGTATCCAGTTTCCTCAGTAAATAAATAGCAAGGGGAAGAAAGGGGAAGAAGGAATTATTATAGATTTTTATTTTAATGACGAGACATATTTATGAAATGCAAAATGTGGACTTTATTTGGATCCTGATTTGAACAAACCAGCTGTAAAAAGATATTTATTGAATATTGACTGGGTACTTAATAATAAGAAGGAATTATTGTTATTTTTTGTAAATGATAATGGTACTACGGTTATATATAATTTTTAAAAGAGTTCTTACCACCTAGAGACACATGCTGAAATTTTTAGAGATGATAACTCGGATTTTCTTTAAAATAATAAAGTGTGGGTAAGGTGTGGTGGGGTTATTGCATGTAACAAGCTATACATTGATAATTTTTGGAGCTGGATAATGAATAAATGGGAGTTTATTATTTTATTCTCTAGTTTGTATATTGAAATTTTCCATAAGAATGTTTTAAAAAAAAAAAACCAGGTTGGAGGAGACAGAGTTTGACACCCATTAACAACATGAGGAAGACATGGGGGTTTGCCTGACTGTAAGGACAATACAGGGGCCCAGGGTAGTGAGTCAAAGTGGAAGGATCCTGAGCTGAAGAGAGAGAATGGCAAGTTCCAGAATGAGAAAAGTGAGAAAGCCCTCTGCCCTGCCCTGGCCAACCACAGCTAGAGCAGCACCTCCTATTCTGGGCCCCATTTCTCGTGACTAGAGAAGACACACCAGGATGATGCAGGGGACAGGAGATGCTGGCCTGGGAGGAAGCTGTCTTCAAACCTTTAAAGACTTATTCTGCAGAGCTGCAGAGAGTCAAATCAGGACCAGTGCGTACAAGTTAAAGGAAGCCAACTCTCTCAACCATAGAAAGAGCCTTGACTATTAAGACTGCTAGGAATGGTAATGGCTAGCTTCCAAGTTCAGAAAGGTTCAAGGTAATGGCTTGCTGCCCCCTTGTGAGGGTTACAACAGATTCCCTCCTGGATGAACTGGACCCTTCCAGCCCCAAAGATTTAGGATCTGCGTTCGACTAACACTAGCTAAAACAGATGTCTGCTTTCCCCATACTAGCTGGTCCCTCGGGCTTCCTCAGCACTCCTGCTTCCATCTGTGACCCCATCATTCTCCCAGTTACCTGCAGGGACCCTGTCCTCCATCTCCTCCTTTCCCCTGCAGGGCCAACCACCTAGTCCTATGTGCTCCTCTCCCTTCCCATCACCCAGCTTGAATCCACAGTGTTTCACTCCAGTTTCCCAACTGGCTCCCTGGCCTCTCAGCTCACCCCCTCCAATTTGATCTGCACTCTGCTACCAGAGAAGGCATCCTTAAACAGTGCTTGTAGCAGGCAAAAAAAAAAAAAAAAAAAAACTTTCTCATAAAAAGAAAACCAAAAGTTTCTTGTCTTTACCAACAAGATGAAGCCCATGTTCTTCAACTGGGCACCGACAGCTCTCCACATGCTGGCACCAACCACCTCTTGAACCTCTGATCACCATCACCTCGCCTGATCCACACTGCCTTTCTTGTGCCCTACCTGCTTCTCGGAAACCCTATGGTGCAGTTCTACTCTGTCCTCTAGGGTTGCTATGGGTCGGAATTGACTCAACGGCAGTAGGTTTGGTTTTCTGGTTTATGCCTGCTCTCACCCTGCGGCGCGGCTTGTAGAGGCCTCCGCAGAGCAAGTGATGCATCACAGCGTCCTCACGGTCCCGACCACTGCGCACCGTGTCAATCACCTGCAGATCCAGACATGCTCCACTGCCACTCTCCCTCCTGCAGGGTGGGGGGAAGGTGGATGCTGGAGGGGTAGGAGACACAGGCCAGGGGAAGGGCAGAAACAAAGGTGCCGACAACTCTTCAGAGAGTTGGCCCAATGGAAAGGAGCTTAAAGAAGGAGAAGGGGGCTCAGGACTCACAGCAGGTTGGTGACAGAAGTTTCTGCCACAGAATTGCGACTGGGCATCGAGGGCAGAGTGAGCCCTGTGGAAGATAAGACGTGGCCTCCCTGAAGCAGGGGTCAAGACAGAGGTCAGATGGAAGATGGCCCAGACAGTCGGAAAGGTAATAAAAGGAATAACAATAGTTAACACTTATTTTGCTCTTTTGATGTGCCAGGTTCTGTGCTAGGCACTTTACATGTTAATTAAATCCGCAAAACTATGACATGGGCGCTCTTATTCCCGCTTTTTTACAGTTGAGGAAACTGAGGCTCAGAAAGGATATGACTTAAGTGATAAGAATTCAACCCAATCTGCTGACTCTAGAGTCCAGCTGTTTCCCACATTTTTCTACTATGTCTGCCAGACGCTGACAGTCAGCACAAGGGCAGCCTGGTTCCTGCAGCTGCCACGTCACAAGATTATGGAGCCAGCTGGGAATTCCCAACTCTTCACTGGGGCCTGCCTGCCTGTTGCCCCTCCAGCCCTGCTCTGCTAGCCCTCTGCCCACCCACCACTGACTGCTGGCCCACCTGGTCTACAAAGCTGATGGCATCCCTGATGTTGAGTCTGTAGTACACATCCCAGATCTGGTCCCGGATGCGGTATGCTGACCGCCGCATCAGCAGCTGACTCAGGTACTTCTTGTCAAACTGCTCCCACCTACAGAGGATGCCAGGCCTGGCCCTGAGTGCCATCCCCAAGGCCTGGCTGGCTGGCCCTTCTTCAGATGGGGCAGGGCCACCACCAGCACTGGCCTGGCTCTCTTGGTGTGGGCCTCAGCCAGGGGAACCTCAAGGATAATCCCTGCATGTATGGAACTTCCAGTGTTATGAGGAAGCCTAAGATTAACTGAAGTTATTACAAATAACTGTGAAATTGAAACCATGACAAGAATTATAAAGGAGAATTATAGAGTGTATTGGGATTTGTCCTGGTCAGGGAAAACAAGGAAGGCCTCCCTAAGGAATTGATGTCTACGGGGAGATTTGAAGCATGAGTAGAAGTAGGCGAAGGGTAGCCAAGTGAGAACAAGAGAACAATATTGCAAAGCCCAGTGTGTGTGTGTGTGTGTGTGTGTGTGTGTGTTGTGTTGTGGGGGGGGGGCGGGTTGTGGATGGTGAGTCCTGAGGTTCTAAAATGGTCCCAGTGATGAGCAGGCAGACAGTAAAGGGGAGGGCAGAGCACAATGTGGCTGGGAGTCTGGCAGGTGCCAAAGCACACAGGGCTGGGCAGGCCATACTGGGGCGCCTTATTCTGAGAGCACTGGGATGCCACTGAAGGGCTTCCAACCAGGGTCACCCCGCCTGAGCCTGGCTGTGCCCTTCTCAGAAGTGTGGCACATGGCCCATGCTGCCCTGGCTGGTGGGGCTGCTGCTGCTGAAGGAGCCTCAGGGGCAGCTCCCTCACCTGTCCCTCCAGTAGTGATAGCCATGGTGCCCCACAACGTCCTCCACTGCAGCCAGAATGTGGTCAAAAGTCTAGAAGAGGGGTGGGTAGGGGGACTGGATCAGGACTCTTCCCAGAATAGAAGACGGGAGGAATGGACAGGCGGAGGGAGGGGATTCTTGTACCCACGTGCTCATGCAGCTCCTGGTTCAGGGTAGGTTTGTGATGCTCACTCCTCTTCACCTTCAGCCACTTGACCAGCGGCTTGATGGTCAAGCCCTGAGGACAGGCAGTAGGTGAGCCCTGCCCTGTTCAGTTCTCTGCTGCCTTCCTCTCCCCACGGTTAGGCCTTAGCTTTTGTACCGCCACTGTACTGCACTCAAGGTCAGGGAAGGCAGGCCCCTGCATCCCCCAATAGGAAGAGAAGCCCCAGTCCCAGAAGCTCCAAGACTCCCCCAGGGCCTGCCAGACCCTCTCCCCACCCAGTCTTGTGGGCACTCCCACCTGTATGATGACCGTGAAGAAGACCACCACAATAGTGGTGGCCACAAAGTAGTCCTTGGCAGGGACCTTGGTCCTGTCCAGTAGGATGACGAGAGCAAAGGCCACAGCCCCCCGCAGGCCCCCATAAGACATCACCACCTGGTCAATCTTGTCCAGAGGAACCAGCCGGAACTGATTCAGCACCCACGTCTGCAGGACTACGCCTACAGCAGGAGGGAGGCCAGTGGGAGCAGGGCGTTGGGAGTGGAGGGCACCAAGGATCCAAGCTAAGGTCTTAAAGGGGCTGGGAGAGGTGAGCAGCAGGAGGAGACAGAGGAGTTGACAGGGATGAGGACTCAAATTGGAGGCTGAGCTGCAGGGGGTGGGGTTAAGCAGGGCAGGAAGGAGAGAGGGAAAGCAGAGGGTGCGAACAATACCGAGGGCTCGGAAGAACAGGATGAAGATGAGGGTGCCCAGCACCAGCCCAGAGTCCCAGGCCCACTTAGAAGAGTCCACAGCCGAGATGCCGAGCAGCATGAAGATGACAGTCTCAGCGCAGCTGGCTAGAGTCTTCATCGTGTACTTGACAGCTGTGCGCGACTTATGGGAGATGTTGGCCTCCACATACTTCTTACAGCCCAGGCCACACATGGTCACCCTGGGAGAGGGATAGAGAGAGAGGACAAGTGAGGAGGGTGGCAGGGCATGGCCTCCGGGGTTTGAACATGCTACAGGAGGGGGGTTGCCCATCACAGGATGCCAGACTCTCAGAGCTGAAGCCCAGAGGGGCATGGGACTGTCCCAAGGACACACAGCAGTTAGTGGTAGTCCTGGGATAAGTGCCTCCTGGAAGCCCCTTTTGGAGTGCTGTGGCCACCAGAGCCAGAGGCACCAGGCCTTGGATTTCACTTCCAGCTCAGCCCACACCCCAGTGAGACTTCCAGTGGAGAAAGATTGGGTTCTGGGGTGCCCAGAAGAATTCTGGGGACAGATGTCTGGAACATTACCTGAGGCTCACTGTCTCGCCAGGGGACTTTGAGGCTCCTGCTACCATGAGGGCTCAGGGAAACCTATGGACTCCTCAGGGTCCTGCTTCTATCCCTATGAGGGGCAACCATCTCCTGTGCCCCCTCCCAGCTGCCTGCCTGCAAGGCCCCCAGGACTCACGCAATAATGGCAGAGAGGGAGGCCATTTCAGCAGTGAGGTAGGCTGCATAGGCGAGGAGGAAGACCAGCAGTGGCTCGATGATGCGGACCCGCTTGGTGAAGCGTGTGGTCAGGGCCAGGAGGAAGGCAAAGACTAAGCCCACGGCTGCCCCGCCCAGACTGACCACAAACAGGGAGGCTGGGGGAGGAGTGGGTTGTCAGCATGACCCCTGGCCCGGACCCTACCCGGGCTGACAAGACTGCTGCCTGGCAGGGAGTGGAGGATGATGCCCACCACACTCCCCGGGGTTCAGGATTCCAGAGCCTGGTTCCCAGGAAAAGTTCCTCCTGCTCTGGTTCTCAGGACCCCAGTTCTCCATAGAGGAGGGAAGGGAGTGAGGCAGACCCCAAACAGCCTCCTCTGTACTGATGCCAGGGTGGAGGGCCTCAGCAAGCCAGGGGAGGAAGACCTCCAATGCCAGCCGAGAGGGGGGAAATACTGACCAATTCCCTTCAGGTAGTCAGTGGCCTGCACGTTGGCTGAGCCCATCTCCACAAAGGAGTTGCAGACCTTGTACAGCACCTGAGTGAGAAGAGTCAAGAGTGGAGCGGGGGAGGCAGCATTGGGACTGCTGAGAAAGGGTGAATGCTTCTTTTCCCAGGGGTCTGGGGGAGGCTCTGAGCTGATTCCTCAGACAGCTCAACTGGTCAGAGTGTGACAGCCTAGGGTCAGGGAATGGCAGCCAGCCGTGCACTCTCACCACAGTGACTGCATCATTGAGCAGGGACTCGCCAAAGACAATGATGAAGAGGGTCTCATTGACGTGCACCTCCTCAAAGACAGCCAGCACGGCCACAGGATCCACCGCTGAGATGAGGCTCCCAAACAGCAGAAAGTCCAGCAAGCCAGCCTGCACCCTAGGGGCTTTGGAGAGAAAGATGGGGGACAGACCAGTAATGGGTGAGGGCAACCAAGGCTCCTACAGCCTCTATCCCACTGTTAAAACAAGGAAGCCCAGAGAGGAACTGGGACAGCAGGCAGGGCATCGGCCTGCAGGTCAGGAGACTTGAACAAAGCTGCCTATGCCTAAGACCCGGATGTGTGATGTTGGCTCTATCACATGACCTCTCTGAGGTGAATGGACTTCTCGGAGCAGCAAATGAGGAAGAAGGGAGCAGGACAGGGTGGCCTGAAGGCAAGGAGCCTCAGAAAAATATACCTCTCCTGCTAACCTTGGACAGGATATCAAATGAATTTAAGGGCTTAACCCATTCAGTGGGACAAATTATACCCCAACAGGGTTGTTAGGAAGAGTCAATAGGATAACGGGGAACACCCAGTATAGTGCCTTGTATTTTGTGGATATATAAAATATACTTATTAAAAATAATAATAAAAGCAGAAAACCACCCTGACACGGCCTGGGCAGAGCCAGGACGGGAGGCCCTTGCAGGAGTGGTGAGCTTGCCTCAGGGAAGCAGGATTGGCAAGTGACAGTGTGGTAACAAAGGGCAGGAGGCAGCAGGGTGGTGATGCGGGCTCCCCAGCTTCAGCAGCCCACACACAGCTGGGAGCCAGGCCTGCTCAGCTGTCTTGCTGCAGAATCCTAGACTTGACTGGCAGAGACGTAAACAAGGGCTGGAGGCCCATCTGGGGTGGTGGCTTTCACTCCAGGTGGGCCTGGAGGGGACCTACGGCAGGGCTCCCAGAGCACAGCTCTCACCCACGTGGGACCTCTACATCTGGAGAAGAGGGAAGTGGGGTGATGGCTGGCAAATCCTCCTTCTGCCAGCCCAGGTCTTAGAGTCACTCACCCACAAGTCCAACCTGCTGCAGGCCCCAGAGGGCGGCTCCTGTTGTGAAAGCATTCCAGAGTGTGCCCACCACAGCATAGGTAAGAATGGCACCCAAGTTGTCAAAGAACAGCCGGCTGGGCATGAAATAGCCGGAGTCCAGCACGATAGGAGGCAGCAGGAAGAGGAAGAAGGTGCCAGGCTCCAGCTGGTACTCAGCTTTCTTGGCCACGGCCAAGACAATGCCCCCTAGCACCAGGCCCAGCAAAATCAGCAGGCAGCTCTCAGGAACCAGAGATGTCACCTTCCGGGATAGGTGAAACACTACAATGCAAGAAGAGGGCAGGAGGTAACTGATAGTTTATGGGACACCCACACCCACACGCAGTTGTGGGTTACCTAAGGTCAGGACCCCTGACCCTGGGACCTAGAAAGGAGAAAAGATATGCAGGTTTCCCAGAATCTCCAACCTCTAGAGCTACAAACCTTCTCCTGCAACCAAATGTGCCTGTTTCTTGGCATTCCTATCATGCCATGGCAGCCTAGGCCTTTCCTTGCTTTTTCCCCTATAAATGCCCTCTCCTCTCTACGCTCATCCTCAGGGGAACTCGCCTTTCTTGCCTTTCTCTAACCTCCCTTATCCATAATTATTTGAACCTCATCAGATACTACCTAGTATATTTGTATGCATTACACAGCTGTAAAAGCAGGGGCTCTGGAATCAAGCTGCCTGAGTTCAAACCCTAGCTCCTCCATTTACTAGTCCCCTAAAATAAATGCTTGGGGCAAATAGCTTCACCTCTCTGACCTTCAGTTTTCTTCTCAACAAAAGGGAAGTAAAAACAGTAATGATCTTATAGGACTGTTGTGAGGATTAAACAAAATAATCTACTCAAAAGCAGTTAGCACAGCACCTTATAGTAAACCCTCAATAAACGTTTAAAAAGAAAAAAAAAACCAAACCAGTTGCCGAGTTGATTCTGACTCATGATGACTCCATGCGTACAGAGCAGAACTGCGTTCCATCGGGTTTTCAAGGCTGTGACCTTTCGGAAACAGATCGTCTCTGGGTAGATACCAATCGCCAACCTATTGGTTAGTAGTGGAGTGCTTAACTGCGCCCCTAGGGACTCCTTCAATAAATGTTGCCTGTCATTATATTGGAGCCCTGGTGGCACAGTGGTTAAGAGCTCAGCTGCTAACCAAAATGTCAGCAGTTAGAATCCACCATCATTATATTACGTCCTGCCGCCCTATCTAGACCATAATGCACGTTATACCTCCTTGGAGCATTGTATACCTCCTAGCCCAATGTGCTTTTCATTATACAGGCTCTCTAAGGACTCAATAGTTGAAAAAGTATTGGGTTTAGCAGTCAGAAGGCCTCCAGGTATTCTCTCAGCTTCTTCACTTTCTGTGTGATCTCAGGCAAATTATTCAATTCAATTGAACTTCAATTTTTTCTGTAATATGGGAAAAATACCCATTACAAAGGGTGAGGATGAAATGATATGAAGTGTGAGTGTGCCTAGCATGATTTCAGACACATGGCAGATGCTCAACAAATGTTAATTAAATATGACTCTGGGGGAAAAATAACAAATCTGTCCCTAGGAAAAGAGGACAGGGTAAGAAAAGGGTTTCCAGCACTATAGCCTACTCCTACCTTTGTCCCCTAAAATAAACTCTTTTGGCTCTCCTTTGAGCCGAGACCATGAGTGAACACATCACAACTCTTACCATATAATCCCTGGGAGAGGCCTCCATGTTAGTTTGTGTGAGACCCTATGCCATGGCACTGCCCTTTGGAAGTTGTACCCACAGGGCCTAGGGCAGTACCTGGCACATAGGGAGCTGTACATAAAGATTTGTTGAATTAAAAAAAAAAAAAAACTGTTGCCATTGAGTCGATTCTGACCCATAGCGACCCTACAGGATAGAGTAGAACTGCCCCATAGACTTTCCAAGAAGCAGATGGTGGACTCGAACTGCCAGCCTTTTGGTTAGCAGCCATAGCTCTTACCCACTGTGCCACCAGGGCTCCTGTTAAATAAAAGAAAGAAAAAAAAAAAAACACTCCTAGCAATGAAGCTGGGGAACACGTCCCTGAACATTCTGCATATCTTTCCCCTCCTCTCTGAGGATTTTTTTGGCTACGGTGAAGGAGGCTCTTTCTCTTCTCCTACCTCCAAAGGATGTGTCACCCAAGCTAGAAAAAGCGCTGTGATTTATGGGGGAAACTACGGTTGTTGCTATAAACCTTAAGTAAGAGAGGAACTCTCCTGCAACTCAGAGATTTTCAGCAAACGCCACCTCCTTCTTGGCCTCCAACTCTGAGGCTCCTCCCACTTTTCTCTCAGAGCTCAGGGGCCTCTAGGAAGCTCAGTCATGGATCTCCCCACACTCATCCCTACCTTTGCTGCCCCCACTTCAGGGTCCCTATTCTATCCTCATCTCCAGAGTATGCACCAACCCCTGCCCTGCCATCCAATACCCATCACAGAAGCCAGTTTTCTGGCAAAATCAGACTCCCTGAGGCATTTCAAGCCACACTTTCAATTATTATTAATCTGGGGCTGCCACAGCAGAGTGAGGAGTTCTGCTCATGCCCAGCCCCCTTTCCCCAGCCAGCAGTGTGTATAGGGAGGGGGCGGGGGGCCAAATTCTAGGCTAAGTGATTCCTACATAAACGCTGTATTGGGAGATTGGAGTACAGGCTGTGCCAGTATAGATGGGGAGTGAGTAGCCACGCTCAGCTATAATTAGTTACCCCCACAGCAGAGTCTGCACAACAGGGAGGGGGGGGTCTCTGGTGGGAGGAGGGACCACTGGCTGCTCTAAAAGGGGAGGAAGGGGCAGAGGCAAGGAAAAGCAGCTCTATTCAGGGAAAGCGTCTAAAGCACAACCTTCAGTGTTGTGAGGACAGGAGGCGGTTGGGTGTATGAAAGCACCTAGTGCCCGCAGCTCCAATAACTGAAGTTTCCTGCACCCTGAAATGGGAAGATTGTGGATCTGATTTGAGAAGGAGGGGTCCCACAGCTAAACACAAGAAGGGGGCCTCTTTAGGTGGGAAACACGGGTGGGGGGGTGGAGGAAATGTGGCAGCTTAGTATTCCAGGAGAATGGACAGTGGGACTTGGTCTCAGGGAAGGCTGCTTCCTCGGGACCAGAATGCCTAGGTTCGCTGCAGAATATCATTCCCTAATGTCCTCCGCTAGCAGACGTTTCTGAGAGGCTGGGGACCGAGGAAGGCTCACCACAAGGGGAAGAGAGAAGCAGAAAGGGGCTCTTCTGACCGAAGGAGTCCAGGGTTGGGGCTGGAGGAGAGAGCTGGGGCAGCCCTCGGGGAAGGCGAATTCTCGGAGCTCCCAAGGGAGGAAAAGGGTAGGAGGAAGACCCAGAAGAGGCGGTGCAGGAACTGGGTAGGAGCCCGGATCTAAGGACTCGAACCTAAGTCCAGGCACTGTGACTGAAGCCACTGGGATCTGGTGGTCTGGGGGGCCGGGGGCCGGCCTGGCGCACGCACACACGCACTCACCGATCTTGGCTAGGCTGGCCACCAGGATCCACAGGGCCACCAGGTAGGGCGCCTCCACCTCGTGCCACTGCCAACGGAAGAGCGCCAAGCCCGGGGGAGGCTCGCCCGGCGCCCCTGGCTCCTTGGTGGGTTCTCCAGCTGCCTCGGTCTCAGCCAGGGGCAGCCCAAGCAGGGGCAGAGCGGTGCGCAGCATCTTGCCGCCTGCCCAGCCGCCCTTCCGGCACGGCACGGCCGCCAGCCCCGCGTTGCAGCCGCAGCCGCCTACCCGGCGCCCCCGCGTCACAGGCACGTGGGACCAGCTCCCCCCAATCCTGGCTCTGATACCCCCAAGCCAGGTCCGGAATCGAGACCCTGTCCCGGGCAGCCGTAGTGGGGACGCCCTTTCGTCCTCGCCTCTAAACCCGCCTCTGCTCCGGAAATCCCCCAGTGCAGCCCTCTCCCCCCAAGTCCCGCAACATACTCCTTCGAGTCCGCTTCCGCAAACCTTCTCAAAACCTTGCCCCACCCGGATTCAGAACTGCGTGCGGCCACGACCCTCCAGCAGCACTGCGGCGTCCCGCCTGCCGGAGGGGTCAGCCGGTAGCCGGAGGGGCCGGGGTCCGCCGGGCGGGGTGGGGGGATGGTAGGGATGCAGCCCCCCCACCCGAGTGGCTCCCCGCGGCGCGGCCAGCTCTGGATGCCGAGGCCGCGGGCCCCGCGCTGCCCCGTAAGGACTGCAGGGGGCGATGCGCGGCCGCCTTCCGCGCGGCCAGCGTGGGCATGGGACCCCCTTCTGGCACTCAAGCCCATCCAGCGCCGCACACGCGCACTGGGAGCGCCCAAAAAGCCGTGATGGATAACGCCGTGCCCAGAAACCCCAAGGCCCAAAGTGGGCCCAGCTCACTCCAGGCTGAGAAAGACGCTCATCTCTCATCTCTCAAACCGGGTTTTCTCTTCTCGCGTTTTCCATGAAACTGAGGGGAACGTATCTCACTTTTTTGCCTACATTGTGGAAAACCCAGCCGATCGATTCCTTTCAAACTAAGAGGATCCACCCAGCTTTTCCCCCAAAATCTGAGGGGTTTTCTCATCTCGCCCCAAACTGAGGAGGACCATCTCCATTTTTCATGCAAGTTGAGGGACACCCATCCCACTTCTTTCTCAAAACTGAGGGGAACGTGTTCTACTTTCCCCTTCGAACTGAGAGTCATCCCACCATTTTCCCAGAATTGAGGACCTCTTCTACCCCAACTAAAGGGAACTGATCCCACCTCTTCCTTCAAACTGAGTGGAATCCATCTCACTTCTCGCTCCAAAATGAAAGGGACCCACCTCACTACTTTCCCCAAATGAGGGAAACCCATCCACTTCATCCCTCAAACTGAAGGGAGACCTGGCCGCCCACTATCTGACGAAACATTCGCCCCACCTGGCCTAACATCCCAGTAAAGCAGAGCAGCGTCACCAACCTCTAGCCCAAAGGAAGACACCGGGTCCCCTCCCGCACACTCTCGAAGGCGGGGCGCAAGCGCGGGTTTCCAGCCCTCCCAGCCAGTGAACTAACGGAATCACGACCCGGCCTTTTGATTGGCTGACGGCAAGTCCCGCCTCCGGCAGTAGTTGCCCACCCTCACGTTTCGGGCCTCCTTCTTGGCTCCACCCTCTTCCTCGGCCCCGCCTCAGTCAGGCTCCGCCAGTCTTCTGCTGCGGCTGGCCGGGCTCGGGACACAGAACTAGTCGGGTGGCCGCTGCGGCGGGGCCAGGACCCGAAGGTGTTCCGCGCGAGGCAGTGGCGGAACCATGGCGGGCGGGGAAGACCGCGGTGACGGAGAGGCGGTATCGATGGTGACAGTGAGGGTACAGTACCTGGAAGACAACGACCCCTTCGCATGTGCTAACTTCCCGGAGCCGCGCCGGGCCCCCACCTGGAGCCTGGACGGGGCGCTGCCCGTGGGCGCGCAGATACCCGCGCTGCACCGCCTGCTGGGGGCGCCACTCAAGGTGAAGGAGGCCGGCGAAAGGTTGGGGGCGATTGGGAGTTCAGGGTCCGCGCCATGAAAGCTTGTGGGAGGTGCCTCTCCGGGAGAGGCCAGAGTGGGTGTGCCCCTCGGGGAAAATCTCGTGCTTGGGGACCAGGGTACATGCTGCCTCGCTTACGGGGGACACCTCTCAAGTTGAGAGGAAAATGCAGACGGGAGATGAGAGTTTGTGGTCTGCTCCACCCCAGGTGCCTCTCTAAGCGAGGCCCAGCCTGGAGAGGTGCTCGAGGTGCACTCGCTACCTGTCTGCCAAGGTAGCTGCTCTAGGAAGGATGACGGTAGCTGTCCGGGCAGTAGCGGACCCAGGAGGTGGATCTGGGGAGGGACCAGCTTCCACCTGCTTCAGGTGAGGTGGGGCGGGACCACGACAAGGGGCGGATCCGGGGCGGTCCACTAGAGGAGAGCAAGGCTTCGAGCGATTTTTGGAGGCTGAGGGGGTCCTGTTGGGTAGAAAGCCTGGCCCCTTGAGGGCCGGGGTCCGGCGTGGGAGTCCCGGCCGAGAAGAGACCTCATGGGGTGAGTGTAGTCTCTGGGAAGCGACCCAGCCCGGGATAGGCAGAGCGCAGGAGTCTGCACGGGTAGAAAAGCCCTCTGAGTCACCGCCCTCTCACTCTGTACACCCGCGGGCCGCCGGTCGGCATCTGGAAAGGAGGGGGCGGGCCGGGCTAATTTTAAATCGCGGTCTGCCCTCGTTTGGCTCGAGCCAGGAGCGGATCGCGCGCAGTGCCGGGAGAGGCCAGTTTCCAGATGGCCTGCCTGCCTCCCCCACTCCAGCTCCGAGCCCTTAGCCCCCCGCAGGCAGCCCTTTCCGGCGCGCTCCGTTTCCGGGCCCGGACGCCGGGAGGCGCGCTACCAACCCCCGGGGTTTCCCGTCAGCCCGTCGGTCCCGAGTGGCGGGAGAGGAGAGACAGTCGGCGGAGGTGCCCTTCGAGTTGCGCAAACTTGCCCCTTGGGCCCGGGGTCTCCCCTGGAATGTGCCCCGGGCGTGGGGCCCCCAGCCTGCATTCCTCGCTCTGCGGCCAGCCCCGCCTCCGAGCGCGGGCGGGAGGGGCACGTGTCCCGGCAGAGCCCCGGCTTCAAGGCCACGGGCCTGCCCACCTTCAGAGTTTTGATGCTGCCCCCTTGTCCTGGCCGCAGGGGAGAGAGGGGCGCTGAGCCGAGGTTTCCCCCCGCCCCCTCCTGGAATTCCTGGTGCTGAAATAAGGCTGGAGCACTGGAGAGAAGCGAGTTTTCCTCCTGACCCCCACCCCAGGACAGGACCTGGCCCTGACACACCTCTTCCCAACTAGGGACAGGTTCAGGAGGTTAGCTGTAGAAAAGAGGCCTAGAACGGCTTCTTATCCCCCCTCCCTCATTTAAGGACCCATCACACCACACCAGGTGCTCTGCCCTTTGTTCTCTGCTCTCTAGCTGAGGACATTTCTGAGCTTGGATGGAGTGTTAAGTCCTCTTCCCCACTTTCAGGAGCAGCAGACAGGACCCAGTCAGCCTCCCACCTGGAGCACCTGAGGACTCCCTTCCTCCCCTCCCCTGCGGACAGGATATAGGAGTGGGAGCAGGCACGCTGGGTTACCACAGTGCCTGGAGCTGAGGCTCACTGGTACTGGCAGCCCTGCCAGGAATGGTCAGATGTGCTTCTGTGTGCTCATCCCAAATATAAACTGTGACCACAGCCCCAGAATAGAAAGCTGGAGGAAAAGGGGCTGAGAATAGAGTAGGGGCAAGGACATCAGAGAACTGGGGGAGGGGAGTAGGGCCCCTCCTTGCAGGAAATGTCAACAGCTGTTCCTCCCATAATCCCCTAAGTGGGTGCCCTAGGAGAGCCTCAGGGGCACAGATATGACCCAGGCCTGCCTTAATAGCCCTCTAGAGAGGAGATGAGGCCCCCAAACCCAGGCATTTCCATCCCAGGCTGAGGGAGGGGCTCTCTACTCACTGCTTCATCGTGCATACAGTTGTCCCATAGGGGAACAGGACACAGCCAAGTGATGTCTGTCTCCCACTTGGGGACTGACCCCCATTGTCTCTGCCTCCTCCCTGGGAATGTGCAGAGGCCCAGCCTACTCCTTCCCTGAGACTCCACCCCTCCACACCCCTTTGGGCTGGGCCTCCTATCTAGAGTCCCCCTGGGGGCTTCCTTTTCAAACGATTCAGAGCTTTTAGGTCTAAGAAGGCCTTGCTCATTTCCTCCCTGTCTAGGAGGAAGCTCCTGGCCACAGCCTCTGACTCATCTCCTGGCCTTGGGGGGTGGAGGTGGGAGGGGTTCCTTGGGCTAGGCCTGCTGTCCCCAGGGGAACTCAGGAGTGTCTTTCTTCCCTCCTGAAGGAGGCTCTCCCAGGACCTACGCCTGCCTCAGGAGGGGAATCTGACCCTGTAGCTCTGTATCTCACCTCTTTATCCAGAATAGCACTGTCCCGCCCTCCATGGTGCTACTAACTTTTGCCCTTCCAGGAGGTGCCTCAGGAGCCTCTCCCTGTGTCTCAAGGGCCCTGCCATATCTGGGATAGCACTGACTTCTCCCTTGGCTCTGGGCAAAGACCACAGCAGCACACTTTCTGGCAAGCAAGGATAGCCCTAGAAAAAAAGACTCAAACCGATTGCTGTTGAGTCAGTTCTGACTCATGATGACCCCATGTGTTACAGAGTAGAACTGTGCTCCATAGGGTTTTCTTGGCTGTAATCTTTACAGAAGCAGATTGCCAGGCCTTTCTTTCAGGGTGCCACTGGGTGGGTTCAAACTGCCAATCTTTCTGTTAGTAACCAAGAGCAAACATTTGTGCCACCCAGGGACCTAGAGCCCTAGAGATCTGGCCATTACCAGCAACTTTGGTTCCCTAGCTGTGGCTAGAGGTCCAGCAGGTTAGAGGTGTCACTGCCCCAGAATGTTTCCTGTCCCTGCCCCTCTCCACTCCAGCCTCACTTTACCCCTGAGAAGCAGTCATGGTGAGGGAACTAAAGTATGAACCTGACTTCTGCGGTAGCAGTCTCAGCCAACTAGAGGGGTCCCAGAGGGCTCATAAGGGGAAGGTGGGGTGCTCTGGTGGTGAACTGGGCTCTTTAGTCCCCCCACTGTGGGAGTCTGTTGGGAGACTGCAGTCTGTGCACGAGTCCTGGGTCCCTCCCATCCTCCCCTGGGGCCAGCATGTCCAATCTGCTGGTCATTCTGGGCTCAGGAGGCTGGCCTACCACCTGGTGAGAGAGCCCAGTCCCTAGGTCCTGGCAGAGGTAGTCACTGTTACCCCACCATGTATGGTGTATGTTTACTCATGTGTTCCCTTGCTGGAACTGGGAGGACCGGTTCAGAATATTTGCAGAGTCCAGAAAGCTTTGGGGCAGTCGGTCTCCAGCCCTTGGCAATCCTACAGGCCCTGGTCCTCACTGCCCTCCCCTCCAGGACTCCCTGGAGCATTTCCAAGGCCCATCCACCCAAGATCTGGGTCAATTAGCCCTAGTTCCATTCCTGGCTGTATGGCCTGGGTAAGTTCACTGAACTTGTGAGCCTTGGTTTCCTCACCTGTAAAAGGACTGTTGGGAGAACCCAACGAAATAGGCAGCCAGAACCCATCAATGAGGAGGCAGAACAAATGTGGGTTTCCCTCCCCAAGGCCCATCCATGTCATCTCATCTAGGAAGTCACAGTCTAGTTGGAGACTCAAGATAACAGGAAAAGGGTCTTCAGAGTACAGGGCGCTGTGTTTATAGGAGAGAAGAAAGAGGCAGTTAACAAATTATTTCCTAAGACAAGAGACCTTCAGCATTTAATTGCACCCTCTTCTCCATTCTCTTTGTACTATGCTTCTGGTGGTCTGAGGTGACATTTTTCTCTACCTCCCATTCCCAGCTGTTCCCTGCATGTTTGTTCTGACCTGATTGGGCTGTTATAAAAATTTCGGGGAGTAGGCACCATGGTCCGCTAAGCTTGGCCCTGCATATAAAATCATATGCCAGAAAAACTTGAGCCCAGAGTGGCAAGAAAAAAGTAGGCTGAAGGCTGAAGTGAAGGGCTGAGCCAGGGAAGAATGGAGGAGGGGCTCTCCACCTCAGAGGAGTGAGGAAGACAAGAGCCAGGAGGAGGTACTGGATGTAGGCCTATACTATGTGCTGACCTTCAACCCTGTCATCAGGGACCAGGATCTGTGCTTGCTCAGGCCTGGCCCAGCCCCAGAGTATGAGAAACAAGGCCCAGAGGTTTGACTCCCAGAACAGTGACCCCAGGAAGGGACCAGGGGTGTTAGGGACAAGCACCATCCTGCTGGCAGGAAGTCTCCCCTCCGCTGTTTGCCTAGCCCTAGCCTACACCCCTCCACCTCCACCCAGGACAGACAGTTGGTGGGGAGGGGCACTGTCCTGGAGGCATTGGACTGACTGGTACCCCTGGATCCCCTCCCCAGAAACGGGGCCCTGGCAGGATTGGATAGGTAAAGTGGCTAGGGAAACCACTGCTACCACTGCAGAGGGGAAGGGGTTAAACTTGCTCACCTGAGGAGGCTGGGGGAGATGGGGTGCTTAGCGGGCATAGGGTATCCTGGAAGGAGAGGGCCATTCTCTGCTCACTTGGTATGAAAGCATCCATGAGTGTGTGTGCAGGAGGGGAAGAGACTCCACAGGTGGGCCTGCCCTTGCTGTGGATGTGGTTCTTTGGCCTTTGAGGGGCCAGTGAGCATATACTAGGTGTGTAAGCAGTTAGTAGGTATAATACAATCACACCTCCAGTGTTTATCTTTACAGCACTCTGCTCCGCTCCTTTCTTAGCACCCATCGAAGTTGTGATTCTACATGTATTTGCTAGCTTCTTCTGAGTCAAGCCTGTTTCCATCACTGGACTGGAAAGAAGGGAACGCAGAGACAGTCTTATTCCCTACTGTCCTCAGCACCTAAAACCAAGTCTAGTTTGTGAATGTTTGAATGAATGAACTACTCTGTACATGTGTGGTTTTGGAGGGTTCCTGAGGTGGGTTGTGGCTCTGAGAGAGATACGGCTCTCGAGGGTCCCAGAATCCTCAGTCCAAGGTGGAGGGAGATACAGCTGTGCCTGGATGGGGGTGGGGTAGGTCAGCTGCTGAGTCACCAAGTGGGAAGCAGGCTTAGGAGGCTTGTGGGGCAGCCCTCAGCTGAGCTGGCATTGGACGAGGTACCCCAGCCCTGGGACCTTGCTGCCCTCTTTCCAGCCTTTTCCCAGTAGGCCCTAGAGAGTATGACTCTGCTCCCAGGGTGGGAAGAGAAGCCAGGTCCGCCCAAGGCGCCCAGAGGAAGGCAGCCAGCCAGGCAGGAAGTGTGACAGAGAACAGCCTGGAGTGTTTGTCCCATGTCCCAGGCAGGGGGGGTCACCTAAGGGCCCGTGCAAGCTGAACTGCCAGGAAGGAGTCAGGCTGTAAGGCATGAGCAGGGGAGCTAAACAGAGGCAGAGGAAGGGACTCTTTCCCCTCAGGGAATGAAGGACAGCTGGAAGCCCTTGGGCTGGGTCCAGAGCAGGGCAGTGCTGACAGAACAGCAGGACAAATGTTGAGGTTTACTTGCCCAGTAAGATGGAGGCCAGAAGACACCCTGCCTCTCCAGAGGTGGGCCCTCTCTGGAGCATGGCACCTCAAGAGCTGGAGCCACTCAAGTCAAGGGGACTTTCATGAGCCTTGCGTACTGGTGCTATGCTATGGGGGCGGTGTCAGAGAGAGGCATAGTGCTGCCCTCAGACTCTCTGGAGTCACCTCACTCGGGCCTCTCTACAGGCACTTCTCAAGGGGCCAAGTGACTGGTGGTGGTGGTGGAGGGGAGCCAGGCCCAAGGGGAGAGGAACATGGAAAAGGAGCACATGGATGGAGCATGTGCTTTTCTGTTACAAAGCAGGTTTCAGGGCCCCACTGTAGACTGACTGTGTCAGACCCTAAGATCTGGTTTTTATAGGCTCCCTGGGGACCCCTAAGGTCCAGCTAGGATTATTGTAACTGTAGCCCACTTGTGGGGAAGACAAGACCCTGAGGCCCAGAGACTAGGGAGTCTCGTTCTTCACCATTGCCTTACTCATGAAACGCACATGCTCGTGCGCGTGCGCGTTCTCCCTCCCTCTCTCTCACACACACTCTCATTCTGCTCTCCCAGCTGGGTTTGCACCTCCCAACACTCTTGACACTTTCTCCCTGGGCTTTAATGCTTTGTAGCTGCAGCTTATCACCCCCACAGGGCTGTGAGCTTCCTCGAAGGCGGGAACTTCCTCCCATCTTCTCTCAACTCCCCTTTCTCCTTTATGTTCATTAGCTCCACAAGCACTTAGTGAGCATTTGCCATGTGCCAAGGGCTGTGCTAGGCTCTGCAGATATGGCAGGGGGCAAGACATACATGGTGCCTGAACCTAGAGAGCACAGTTAGTGGGGAAGGAGACTAGTGTCTAGAATAGCATAATGCTGTGTGGAAGGTCTCAGAGGGTGTACACAGGGTCCAAGAAGACTTTCCAAAAAAGTGTTATTTGAAACCTAAAGAATGGATAGGTGTTAGCCAGGAGAGAATACAAAGAGCAAGAAAGTCTGGCACATAAGATGTATGGGGCTGGAGGGTAAGGGAGGGAAAATTACCAAATAGATAGAAGACACATTTTAATTTTGGTGAAGGGAAAGGCAATACACAACATGAGGAAGTCAGCAAAGGATGACCAAGGCATGGGAGGACACTGAGAGGAATACAAAAACAAAGGGCAACAACAGTAATTTCCATAGCATAGACAATGTTGCAACAATAGTATTAACAAACACTAATTTATGAATACATACATAGCTAGGTAGATGTGACAAGACGTATGGGATGGTATAAGGAAACATACCCATTTGCAGATATAGGTTCAGTGGTGGATATTTCTACATACATAACTGTAGATGATGTTTGTATGTCTACGTAGACAATAGAGCACACAAGGGTCACAGTCAGGGCAACTTCTTAGACATAACCAAATACCTCATGGGATGAAGTTCCTAGGCTCGAAGGCAAAGGACCACAGACTTGAGGGACATCTATGTCAACTGGCACAACATAGTACATAAAGTTCTGCATCCTACTTTGGTGAGTAGCATCTATGGTTTTAAAAGCTTGAGAGCGGCCATTTAAAATACAGCTATAGATCTTTTACCATCCCGAGCAAAAGAGAATTAAGAAAACCAAAGACCCAAGGGAGCAATTAGTCCAAAGGACTATTGGACCACATGAAGCACAGCCTACATGACCCCGTGACCAGAAGAACTAGATGGTGTCAGCTACTGCTACTGACAGCTCTGACCGGGATCACAACAGAAGGTCCCAGACAAAGTGGGAGAAAAACTGCAGAACAAAAAATCAAATTCATAAAAAAAAGACCTGACTTACTAGTCTGATGATAGAGACCGCAGTCACTCCTGAGACTATGGCCCTAAGACACCCTTCTGAACTGCAACTGCAGCCATTACCGGAGACCTTCTTTCAGTCAAACCACAGACAGGCCCATAAACAACACCGCCTGAGAGGAACATGTCCCTTAGAACAAGCTATTATATGAGATTAAAAGGACAATATTTGCCCAAAAGCAAAGATGAGACGGCAGGAAGGGTAGCAATTCAGGACGAAAGGAAACAGGGAACCTAGGATGGAAAGCGGGGGAGGGCAGGCACATTGTGGGAAATCCAACAAATGTCATGGTTTGTGTACAAACTATCAAATTGGAAACTAAGTTGCTCTGTGAACTTTCTCCTAATGCACACACACACAAAAAAGATGCATAGGGCTTTGCACATAGTAGGCGCCTGAGAAATGAATGCATGGCTACAGTTCAGAGCCTTGTAGTGTGCCTCTCTGTTAACACCCCAAGTGGGAGATAGGGGGTCATGGGGTATCCACACATACCCCCGCCACCCCTACCCCAGCCCTGACATCTCTTCCCTTTGTCCCTAGCTGGAGGACTGTGCCCTGCAAGTGTCTCCCTCTGGATACTACCTGGACTCTGAGCTGTCCCTGGAAGAGCAGCGGGAGATGCTAGAAAGCTTCTACGAAGAGATCGGGTCAGAGCTGATGGGGTCAGGGAGGCAAGGCTGCCCCCATCCTTGCCCCCACCTGGGTCTGGCTCAGGTGTCAGCAGCCAAGAAACTCAATCTCTAACCTGGGCCATGGCTCACCTCTTGCCACCCCCGGGAACTGTGCCGGGGAAATCCCAAGGCCTGGCCAGTGCTACCTGCTGCCCAGAATAGCAGTCCAGGGTGACTTTCCCACATACCTGAGATACCTGTGCTTGCACAAACCCTCCTGTCCAACCAACCCTTGAGCCCTTGAAAGAGCAGCTGGGGAGGAAGGAGCTGGGCCAGGGTTGGCATGTGGAGGTCTTTGGCTGCTTTTGGGTGAGGGAAGGGACCCTGAGGAATGGGCTGGGAGCTGCTGACGAGGCTGCTTGATTCCAGCAAAGGGCGGAAGCCTACGCTGATCCTGCGGACCCAGCTCTCTGTGAGGGTCAATGCCATCTTGGGTGAGTGAGTATGAGGACGTCAATGTCCAGCAGTCCCCCACATTCCCACCACACAGCCAAGCTGGCTCCATTTCTTTCAGGCCTGTGCTGGACAGGGCAGATAGGACACAGAGTGTGTCCCCTCCCCATCCTCACCTCTCCTCTAGGGCCAGGGTTGATGCTGCAAGCTAGACTGTGGTGAGGGGTGCCCAGAGTCAGGGGGTGGATTTTGAGAGTACTAGGATGAGACAACCTTTGGTTGGGGGGTTGTGGTCATGTCCCAGTGGAGGAGTGTGTCTGTGTTCCCTTGGGGGTTCCATGCCCACCTACCCCTTACAGAAAAGTTGTATGGCTCCAGTGGCCCTGAACTCCGCCGCTCCCTCTTCTCACTGAAGCAGATCTTCCAGGTGAGGCCCAGAGGTGGGCTAGGGGTGGGCATCCATCCCGAGCCCCTCTAAACTTCTCCGTGGTGTCCCCAGGAGGACAAGGACTTGGTACCTGAGTTCGTGCACTCAGAGGGGCTGAGTTGCCTGATCCATGTGGGTGCTGCTGCTGACCACAACTACCAGAGCTACATCCTCCGAGGTCAGCCTCCACCTCCCCCATGACCCTTGCCCCCTAGTGACTCCTCACCGACCTCTTCCCCTCCCTGTGTCCCCAGCACTGGGCCAGCTGATGCTTTTTGTGGACGGGATGCTGGGAGTGGTAGCCCACAGTGAGACCGTGCAGTGGCTGTACACACTATGTGCCAGCCTGGTAAGTGCCCCCCCCCAGCCATGCACCCTTTTCCCACTGCTTCTTTCTGGGTCTCAGTTTCCTCTTCTGGACTGGAGTGAGTCTGAGGCCCCTCTAAGCCTGAAGACACTTCAGTGCCTGGGCCCTGAGCCAGGGTCTTCCTCCCTCAACTCCTCTCTGGGTCCAGCCCCAGGAACCCTTCCCCTTGCCCACCAGGAACTGGCACAGAGTTGGCCCAAGCCCCACTCATATGTGGTGACCTGTCCCCCTAGTCCCGCTTGGTGGTGAAGATGGCCCTGAAGCTTCTGCTGGTGTTTGTGGAATACGCTGAAAACAACGCACCGCTCTTCATCCGTGCAGTCAACTCTGTGGCCAGCACCACCGGTCAGACACTGTCCCTCCCTCCCCCACCACTCAGAGCCCTCTCTCCTACTGGTCCGTGACTGCCTCTCTGTCTATGCGGCAGGCGCTCTTCCGTGGACCAACCTGGTGTCCATCCTGGAGGAGAAGAATGGCGCTGACCCTGAGCTGTTGGTGTACGCTATCACCCTCATCAACAAGGTATGGGACCCGGCAGGAACCCTGGGTCCCTGGGCTCCTGACCTCTGGTCCCCACCGGCCTCAGCCTTGGCCTCCCACCCCCACCCTCCAGACGCTGGCAGCGCTCCCGGACCAGGACTCATTCTACGACGTGACAGATGCACTGGAGCAGCAGGGTATGGAGGCACTGGTCCAGCGCCACTTGTGCACCCCAGGCACTGACGTCGACCTGCGTACGCAGCTTGTGCTCTACGAGGTGGGTCAGGCGGCCAGGGCCAGACTGAGGGCTGGAGTAAAGGGACACGGTTCCCAAGCATGCCCCACCCCACCTACCTGGGGCTCACATTCTGCCCCACTGCCCCTAGAGCGCCCTGAAGTTGGAGGATGGAGACCTCGAGGAAGCTGCCGCGGGTGGACGGCGGGAGCGCCGAAAGCCGTCGTCTGAGGAGGGCAAGAGGAGTCGCCGATCTCTGGAAGGCGGGGGTGGCCCCGCAGTGCGGGCCTCAGAGCCTGGGTAAGAACACGACAGCGCTGAATGGAAGGAGTTGGGTGGGCAGGCGTGGAGGTGTCCTTCTGACCAGCCCCGCCTCCAGCCCCACAGGCCCCGCCCCACCTGTAAGCCCTGCCTCCTGCCCCACGGGCACTGCCCAGCTGACAGCACCCACCTCCAGCCCCATGGGCCCTGCCTCTGGCCTCCATTCCTCTGTGAGCCTCTTCCCTAGCATCTCCGTGGCGCCCTTGGCTGACAGCTCCTGCGAGCGAAGCATCTACAAGTAAGTAGGGCGGTGGAGGCTGCCCCAGGAGTCCTCTCTCCAACTCTCCCTCCGCTCTGCGCCCTGCTCTGCGCCCCTCCCAGGCGCCCTCAGCCTCCTCTGCGCAAACGTGTGCTTTCTCTTTCTTTCCAGACTTCACCAAACTGCTCCTGTTTGGTAAGTGACTGCTGGGGTGGGGTTCGGCTCTGACTGGACCTCCTTCTTCTGCGGCTTCTTCATCTCCTCTTTTTGACATTCTGCCTCTCTTTGCCTGTCATCTGTCCCCCACTTCTGTGTTTCTGCCACTGTCTCTCTGACCCTCTCTTGTTCTGCTCTATCTTTGTCTGTTACTGCACCTGTCCTGCTTCCTGTCAGTCTCTCCCCTCCACTTCTAGGTTCCTCATGTCATGTTTCCCCACCCCCTCCTCTTCCCACTGTGGCTGGGAAGGTCCCTCTGATATCACTGCCCAGCTCTGTGTGGGTGCAAGCAAGTGGGCTTTGGGGTGGAGCAGGTACCACAGTCACCATCTTTTCCTCTTGCCCCCTTCCCCCCAGGGCCCCTGAGAACCCACCTGTCCCCCAGTCCCCTACTGGGCAGGCCAGGCTGGAGTAAGTACAGAGGCCAGCCTGCTAGGCCTGCCGTGTGCTCAGGGCTTCAGCATTGCTTCCCCCGCGGGGGTTCCACGTGCCCAATGCAGCCAGAATGGGGGACTCTCAGGCTCCTTCTCTTCCAGGATTATGCTTCTTTGGTTATCCAAGGACTAAGCACTGGGAAGCAGTTCATTGGGGTCATAGTGGTCCCTGTGTTTCAATAGTGATAATCTTTCCTCAACAGCTTAGACCAGCAATGGGGATATGGACTCCAAGGCTGGGCCCCTTCTCTCATGCCCTCAGCTCAGGAGTAGGACAGGGAGGGGATCTAGGGTACTGTGTGGTATAGGGGCAGAGGAGTAACCTGGAGCTGAGAGACAGGCAGGGACCTGGGTAAGGGCTGATAGAGGCTGCAGGGGCCAGAAGAAGACACCAAGTCATATTCATTAGTTCAAAATAAACTGAGTGCCTGTCTACTAGGCACATTTCTGGGCATGAGCCATAGCTCTTAGAAGCTTCCAGACGTGCTGAAGGAGGAACAGCCTTGTGTGCCCAATGGGACAGCTATCCCCTTCCCCTGCCCTAAGGGTGCTTGTCTATAATCAGGACAATGAACATGAACAGCAGCAAGGCTACAAGTTGGATATTAAGTAGAACTTCTCCCTGTATACTGACCTGGGAATGCTGGGTTGATGGTGACCCTCACCAGATGTGGAGGACTGAACAGGGGCTGGCATTGGGGGACAGGTCCTGGGTCTGCTCAGCGCATGAACTGTTCCCTGTGTGTCTGTGTGTGCCTGCATTTGGGGGCAGTGCCCAAGAGCCCAGCAAGGCATGTGCACACCCTGAGCTGAGGCTGTTAGACACCCACTGACAAGTGCTTCCCTCCAGAGCCCGGTTCCTGGAGAATGTGGCAGCTGCAGAAACAGAGAAGCAGGCTGCACTGGCCCAGGGCCGGGCAGAAACACTGGCTGGGGCCATGCCAGACGAGGCCGATGGACACTCAGGTGAGTGGGTGGGTGGGCAGGCAGAACCGACCTCCGTTGCCCTGCTGCTCCACAGGGAGCATGGTGCTGACAGCTGCTTCCCTCTCTCTAGACACCCGGGAACTATGGCGCTCCCCAGAGGCAGTCCCTATACCCAGAACCCCCCAGAGCCCTGCCCCCCGAATCCTTCTTCGGGCCCAGCAGAGCCTTGAGCCAGAGCCCAAGGAGCCACTGGCCCCACCAAGCCCCGAGGCTGCACCCTTCCGGGAGCTTCCTGCCCGTGCACCCAAGCTCTGCATTGGGGACCTGGACTTCTCAGATCTGGGGGAGGATGAAGACCAGGACATGCTGAACATGGAGTCCGTGGAGGCTGGAGAAGGGGTCCCATCTCCGCCACCCCTACCACCGCTGCTCTTGGGAGCACCCCCACCTCCCCCACCCCCACTTCCCACACTAACCAAAGGCCCCTTCCCACCACCCCCACCCCCAGCTGCCCCTCTTCCCCCCTCAGTGCCTGATGGCCCAGTTCTCCCCACCAAGAGGAAGACAGTAAAACTCTTCTGGCGGGAGCTGAAGCTGGCTGGGGGCCCTGGAGGCTCTGGGAGCCGCTTTGGGCCCTGCCCCACTCTGTGGGCCTCCCTGGAGCCTGTGTCAGTGGACACAGCTAGGCTGGAACACCTGTTCGAGTCCCGTGCCAAGGACGTGCTGCCCTCCAAGGTAAACCCACTTTCATCTGCAAAATAACTACAGTGGAGTGGGGAGGGAGTTAGAGCTCATGTGTCTGAGTTGCTGGAGCTGGCCACTTAGTTCCCAGATGCGGAAACTGAGGCAAAGAAAGGCGTAAGAACTTGTTCAAAGTCTCTCAGCAAGGGATCAGCAGAGCCTCAACTAGAATCTAAGCTCTTCTCAATGCCTTACACATCCCAGAACCCCAGTTCTGGGGTGATCCCGCCGTTTAAGGAAGGACTTGGAGTGCCCTCTTAGATTACTGCCCCAGCTAGGCCCTTCCCCAATACTATAACACTCTTGTCTCAACCTTATAGAAAGCAGGTGAGGGCCGCCGGACAGTGACCACAGTGCTGGACCCCAAGCGCAGCAATGCCATCAACATCGGCCTGACGACACTGCCGCCTGTGCATGTCATCAAGGCTGCCCTGCTCAACTTTGACGAGTTTGCTGTCAGCAAGGATGGCATTGAGGTGGGAATACCAGGCTGTGTGTAGGGAGGAAGTGGGAGGTCTGGCCCTCTCCTTTGGTTAGTGGGCGTTTCCTGCCCCTCCAGTGGTGGGCATGGGCTTGGCATTTCTGCAGGGCAGTCCCTAGACCCTGGGGCTCCCCAAGATGTCCTAGGGAGGGGCCAAGACCAAAGTCTCAGGCCTCAGGCCAGCACTGAGGGGTCTAAATGGGGCGGCGGCTACATCCTCAGAAGCTACTGACCATGATGCCCACGGAGGACGAGCGGCAGAAGATCGAGGAGGCCCAGCTGGCCAACCCTGACATACCCCTGGGCCCAGCCGAGAACTTCCTGCTGACCCTTGCCTCCATTGGGGCTCTGGCTGCCCGCCTACAACTCTGGGCCTTCAAGCTGGACTATGACAGCATGGAGCGGGTACCTGGGTCATGGGGTGGGACAGGGAGGGGGACAGGCGAGCATGGTGACCATGTAGTCTGAGAGTTCCTGGTCCCCCACACCAGGAAATTGCAGAGCCACTGTTTGACCTGAAAGTGGGCATGGAACAGCTGGTGCAGAATGCCACCTTCCGCTGCATCCTGGCCACCCTGCTGGCTGTGGGCAACTTCCTCAATGGCTCCCAGGTGAGTGAGAACATATGGGGGCTGGGAGTCAGGGCTCTGGGGCTGGCCAGGCCCAGACTCAGATGGGGTCCTTTCAGAGCAGCGGTTTTGAGCTGAGCTACCTGGAGAAGGTGTCAGAGGTGAAGGACACAGTGCGCCGGCAGTCACTGCTGCACCATCTCTGCTCCCTGGTGCTCCAGACTCGGCCTGATTCCTCCGACCTCTACTCAGAAATCCCTGCCGTGACCCGCTGTGCCAAGGTTAGCACCAGCCAGAGGCTGAGCTCCGACTGGCCGAGGCACAAGAGAGAGCTCCTTCCTGGGGCCAGCTGCTCCCCCTCCTATTTGGGCTGCTGTGCCAGGGCATCCTCAGGCTACTGGTGTTTGTGTGGGCTATGTCCTCTGCCAGAAACACTCTCTCCTCTGCTGGCCTAGCCATGCCTATTTAGTCTTTGGGTCTCAGTTTAGCTGCCACTTCCTCCAAGAAGCCTTCTCTGTTCCCTCATTGAATCAAATGGACTTGTCTGTCTCTTGCATTATACCCTGAGCTTTTGGAGGGCAGGGGCCAGGTCTCAGCTGTTTGCGTCCTCAGGGCTCAGGCTGGCTAGCCTGGGACAGAGGCTGCCTCAGGCAGTGTCTGTGTCTATGGGGGGGAGGGGACAACATGTAACCACCACCCCTGGCTTTTCCAGGTGGACTTTGAGCAGCTGGCTGAGAACCTGGGGCAGCTGGAATGCCGGAGCTGGGCGGCTAAGGAGAGTCTGCGGGCCCTGGCCAAGCATGAGCTGGCCCCAGCACTGCGTGCCCGCCTCACCCACTTCCTGGCCCAGTGTGCCTGCCGTGTTGCCGTGCTGAGGGTAGTACACCGCCGGGTCTGCAATAGGTAGGGGCGTGGGCCAGGGAAGGGCAGGACTGCCACCACTATCCCTCAGACACCAAGCAGGATTCATCATCCCTCCCTGTCCCGACCTGCCTAGGTTCCATGCGTTCCTGCTCTACCTGGGCTACACAGCACAAGGGGCCCGTGAAGTGCGCATCATGCAGTTCTGCCACACGCTGCGGGAGTTTGCACTCGAGTATCGGACTTGCCGGGAACGGGTGCTACAGCAGCAGCAGAAGCGGGCTACATACCGTGAGCGCAACAAGACACGGGGACGCATGATCACTGAGGTGGGTGCCCCTTCTACGTCCCAGCTACCACCCTCATGGTTTCCCTTCCCTACTTCCAGCTCATCCTTCTCCTCTCTCCAGACAGAGAAGTTCTCAGGTGTGGCTGGGGAGACCCCCAGCAACACAGCTGTCCCAGTGGCTGTGGGTAGCGGGCCAGGCCGGGGTGATGCCGACAGTCATGCCAGCATGAAGAGTCTGTTAACCAGCAGCCCCAAGGACGCCACCCACGGTCGCCGCAGCAGAGGTAGGATCCATGGCCACTGGAGGGAGTGGGCCCTGGGGCCACCTTGGCCCGACCTCTCTATCTGGCCTCCCTCAGGCACAGTCCAGAGCAGCTCTCCTGTGATACCCACACCAGTGGGGCCCTCCACAGCACCCCCAGAAGAACCCCTAGGCTCCGGTTCACCCACTGACACTTCAGATGAGATCATGGACCTGCTGGTGCAGTCAGTGACCAAGAGCAGTCCTCGTGCCTTAGCGGCTCGGGAACGCAAGCGTTCCCGTGGCAACCGCAAGTCTTGTGAGTACCCCCCCACAAGCCTGCTGCCCACCTTAACCCCACCAACACTTTCCAACCTTGCCCTGTCCCTGCAGTGAGACGGACGTTGAAGAGTGGGCTCGGAGAAGACCTGGTGCAGGCACTGGGACTGAGCAAGGGTCCTGGCCTGGAGGTTTGAAGGTGCTGCCTCCAGGAAACCTTTCTGGGCCCAGGCCTGCAGTGCAAGAGACTATAGAGCGGGGAGAGGCCCAGAACAGAATTCTGGGCCTCTTCCCAAACTCTAGTGCCACTCTGTGCCCAGGGGCCAGTGCCTTGAGCAGTATTAGTCGTGTGTGCCTGTGTATGAGTGAGCTCCCTGAACTTATGGCACAAAATAAAGTTTTTCTTAGCCAATCTAAGAGCCTTTTTCTTCTTTGAAGGTTCCCATTAGGCTGGGTCTATAACAGGAGGGAAATAACAAAAGCCTGGCTCCTCCTGCCCTGCCCCTCATTATCACCCACACAGCCATTAGCCACCTCTAAGCCATTTATTCAACAATCCTATACCCCAGAACACTCTGGCGCCTGGACAAGGCCCTCACTGCTCCTGGCATTGGGGGCCAGGCAGCCTAATAGAGCTGCCCAAGGTCCAGCAGCCTGTGGCCACAATGCCAATGGCTATAACCGCTTCATCTGCCGCCGCTCCTGTCGGCGCTGCCGTTTCTCATTGTGCTCTGGTGCTGGGGTGCCACTGTCTGCCGTGAACCAAGGGCCTAGCACATTCACCCACAGGAGATAAAGGGCTCGGCCTGGAGCCTAGAAGAGAGAAGATGACTTGAAGCCAGGCTCATGGAATGGAAGATGAGGAGGGTTGGATGCCCTATCCTCTTCTTGGGCCCTCCCCGTCACAGCCCACGCACCAGAAGCCAGAAGGACCAGATGTAGAGGGAGAAGCAGCTGAGCACTTGCACGATGGCTGTCAGTAGGATCACATCCTTAAGGTGTCTGTGGATAGAAGGGAGGCTGCAAGGGCCAGAGATAACAGATGGGCCCCATTTGGCTCCCTTCCACCCTCTTTGAGCTGCAGGCAGCTGTGGGTCTTGGGCTATCTGGGCCCCAGCGCCCCAGCCCTGGGGCCGCTCACCTGGGCTGGCGGCGGGGGACACTCACTCTGCCATGCCCTGCTCCATGTTGAGGTCCATGCCACCATCCATTAGGGCCCCATCCTCAGAGAAGGCTGCCCGCGCCATCGAGCTCATGGAGTGGTAGCTGGCCCCATATACTGCCAGACTAAAGCCCAGAGCCATCTGCAGGGCAAGGATGGGGGTGTCAAAGGCCAGCCACTAACGCTATACACCCATCCACTTCCCAGGATGGGCGACACTCACCCAGGCCCAAAATGAAGCAGATGAGTAGAAGAAGACCAAGGTCACAAGGCAGTAAATGGCCTATAAGCAAACACAGAAAAATCAGGCTGGGATCAAAAGCCACTCCCAAACTACTGTCCTCCCCAACACACACACACCACATACACACACACACACTCTCTCTCATTCTCTCTCTCTCTCTCACTCTCTCGCTCACTCTCTCTCTCACTCTCTCTCTCTCTCTCCAAGAACTGAGCCAGGCTGTGGGAGGATCCAGGTTGTTCCTACAGGGTTGGGGGGACAAGGGGCCTGCTCCGAGTACCAACTCCCCTCTGACACTCAAGCCAGCCCAGGAAAGAAGCCCCTGTGTATTAGGGGTAATAAGGGCTCTCAAATCCAGCTGGGACTCATACTCTCATTTCTTTTTGACTGGAGTTTTCTCTTGGAGCACTGGCTGTCACATACTGCCACTCCCAACTAAACAGGGCTAAGGACTGTGGGACTATGGGTGGCATGGACGCAAGGGGACATGCACTTACATTGGCCCCCAGTATGATCCGCAGGTAGAACTTCAGGGTCTCTCTATTTTCTTCAAATATCTGTTTCTTCCCTCTCGTGCCCACTTTGCCTTTGGGCTGCAGAAAGGTTGTGAGATGCTGTCTGAGCCCTCCTTGGCAGGGGCCTTCCCCATTCCCCCCACCAGTCTAGTTAGTTACAGAGTTCCATCCACACCTCAGCCAGGTCCCCGTGGTGCTCAGACCTAGCACAATCCCTGGGATGTCCATCTCACCTCCAGTCCACCCTGCCTAGGGACTGAGAAGCACCCCAAGCTGCGATCACCTCCTGCTCGTCCTGGAACTATCCAACCCCATTCTGATAACTCCTCTGGCTCCCCTGGTAAAGTGCAGCTTTGGGCCGACGCCGCCTCCAGACGGATTCCTGAGTGAGCTGAAGGGGGCCCCTCTACGGTCTCTGCTGGATAGTTCAGGTCTGGGCTGACGCCCACTCCGCTCAGGCCCGTCAGATGTCTAGCCTGCTCCGGTACTGTCAAGCCTCAGGACGGCGCCCCGCTTCGGCACCTGTCTGGTACGAACACCCCCCTCCGGCTTGCTCTAGTACGGTCCCGCCACAGGATGGCGGCCCCCTCCTGCCGACCCCGCATCCCTTGATGTCCTTCCTCTGCTTTCAGTCTCCCGGCCCCGGGGGCTCTTTGCCAATGCAAGCACCACCCTATCCTCCCTCCTCACCGCCATGGTGCGACGCAAATACCCAGCCGAGGGAACAAGAGACAGCGATCAAAACCGCAGTCAAGCAGCACCACATCGGCTGTACAGGCACTTCCGGTGCGCACCAAAGTCGTCAGCAGATGAGACGGAAGTGGAGTACACATCCTTCCCAAGCCACGCCCTATAGCTAGTGACACTACATTTCCCAAAAAGCCTTGCGCGGGGGCGGAGGCGGCAGGGATGTGATGGCGGAGTCGCTGCCCCTGGAGGTGAGAGGAGGCCGCCCTCAGGCCTAGCGCGGGACAGGCCCCGCCCTCGGGGTCCCGGGCCGTGGGGAGGGGCTGTCAGACAGTTCGCCTGGTCCCGCCCGCCTGGCGGAAACGACCGGCCTGGCGGATCCCAGGACCTGCAAGCTCTGGGTAATGGCCCCACCTTTAGGGAACTGGTCCCCATAGCTTGGGAGACCATCCTGTTCTTCCCTGTCGGCCACAGGAGATGGCTGCTCTGTCACCCTAGCGAGGCCAGACCCTCTGGCTACCCGTCTTCCTTTGAGATGGCCGCTCCCTCCCCCTCACTTCTAGAAGATGTCCGCTCCATCCCATCGACCCCGAAGGGTAACCGATCTTATCCCCATTGACTGCTTAGAATGATCGCTCCATTCCCTCTGCCCCGAGAGATAGCTGTCCCCACCTCCCGGCGGTGGGAGACAGACTGCCCCCTCCCTGTCAATTCCAGGTATGGTCGCTGAGTTCCTTCAGTAAGGACAGTCCTGTTCCCTACTCCTTTGGCCCCATGGGATGTCTGATCCGTTAGCCTGAGGCAAGACCGCTCCACTCCCTTAGGCGGGAGAGGTAACAGGTTTTGTCCCAGTGACCTCTTGAAATGACCTCTCCATCCCTTTTGCCATGAGGTTTGGTAGCCCTCTCCCCCTTTCCAAGAGAAACAGACTACCCTTTCCCATCAGTCTTGGAATGGTGCTCCCTACCTGTAGAAAGAAGAGGCCTGCTGTCACCTTGTTCAGCCCCCTGGGATGACATCCCTTTTCCCCTTGCCACCAGAGGATAGCTGCTCTATTACCAATAGGCCCCAGGGATGACCAGTCATATCTTTTGTGACTCCTTGGGATGGGTTCATGGGATGGCCTCTCCATCCTTATTGCTGCCTCCTCTGGCCCCTTTAGAAAGGCCACCCCCCATCTCAGCTCAAGGTGTGGTGCTCCTTCCCCTCAGTGAGGACAGGCCTGCTGTCTTCCTTTGCTCCTCGTGTTGGCTGCTCAGCCTCAGGAGACAGACTGGCCACTATCTTACCTCAGCTCAGACATGCTGCCCTACCTCCCGCTGGAGATGGAGGCTTGGACAGTCCCAGTCCCCATCGATGCTCTCTTCCCCTTGCCTAGCCTCCCCAGCCCCTAAGGGTATTCCCCTCAGTCTTTGTTCTCTCAGTAATGATCTGCTTTATCTCCCCACCCCTTGTATGAGCAAACCTTTGGTGAAAATAGAGGACTTGGTCCTTGTCCATCCTTAATTCGATCCAGTAAGTATTGCCTGAGCACCTCCTGTGTGTGCAGGATCAGAGAAGAGAAGGAGAAATTAGAATGGGCTGATGAGGTCAGGCTTAAGGAAGGGCAGAGGCCCACATAAGCAAAAGGCAATAGACATGCTGTGTTTGTAGGACATGGTTTGGGGTCATTGGATCCAGTTAAGGGTGGACGCCTGGAAATTCCAATCCAGGAGTGGAAATTTCGTACTGCGGATACTAGGGAACCCTGAAGGTTTTCATTAGAGGTGTGCTGGGGCTCAAAACTGTGTTTTATGAAATTAATCTTGTGACAGGTGTGCAAAATGATTTAGCATGGATGAGCCTGGAGTCAGGGAGTTCAGGTGAGGATTATGGAAGGAATCCAGTAGTGGGTTGATGAAGATCTGGGCTAAGGTGGCTAAGCAATAGCAACCATTTATGGAACATCTACTAGGTGTCAAGCACTTTGTATATATATTATCTGGTTTAATCCCCGTAAGACTACTCTAGAGTTCTAATATCCCTGTTACTCAAATGTGCAAAATGAGGCTCAGAGAGGTCAAGTATCTTTCCCAAGGTCACAGAAAACATAGCTAGGTAGTAGTGGAGCTGGGATTTGAAGGCGTCTAAGTTAGCCTGACCTAAAGGCTATGCTTTACACCTGTGTCTGAGAGTAAAGGACAGAAGAGCATGAAGAGCCCAAACTCTTGTCAGGATTTTCAGGTGGGGTGCAGTGTGTTGGCATTGGAGGTGAAAGTTGGGAAAAGGAACTGTTTTGGACTGGGAGCAGATTATTTATTTAGATTTGGATGTGTTGAGATTAAGGTGATGATGAAGGATCCAGTGGACAGTTGGCATTCTGGACTAGCACTGAATGGTCGGACAATATGGGGATTTTGAATTGTTGGTTATTTCTTTAGAATAACTGTTGAAACCATACAAGTGATTTTATTAGCCTAAGAAGTGAACAAAAGATCAAAAGACCGAGATCTGAGCCCTGAGAGCCACAGAAGAATCCAGAAACAGGGCAATTGGAGTGCTAGGTAGAGCTCTAGAAAATACAATGTCACAGGAGCCAAGGAGGGAAGATTCCAGAAGAAAAGAATAGTTAGTATCAAATCATTCCTGGCCTCACAGGCAACTCCCTTCCCAGCCTGCAACATCACCATCTTGCAGCCTCATATAGTATAGGTTAAACAAGGGCCTGAGCCTCCCAGGCAGGCTCTTGCTGGGATTATATCTTAACAACCAGCTAAGAAGGCAAGTTGGCAGTAAAGAAGATGGGAAAAGAACAGTGTCCCAGAACCTAATCTGTGAGGCCAGAAGGAAGCAGTATGGCTTCCTGAGGATCAGAGGAGGGGCTGGGACATCTGACTGGGACATGGGAAGAATCTGAGTTAACTTCTCTTGTTATAGCTGTGATGGATCACCCACCTAGATTGTGAAAGGAGAAAGGTTTAGAGGAACTAAACAATATTAACTGGGTATTTGCTGTGTTCTAGATACTAATGTTATCATTGGAGCCCTGGTGGCATAGTGGTTAAGAGCTCAGCTGCTAACCAAAAGGTTGGCAGTTTGAATCTACCAGCCACTCCTTGGAAATTCTATGGGGCAGTTCTACTCTGTCGCTATAAGTCAGAGTCGACTCAATGGCAGCGGGTTTGGTTTGGGTTTTTTAGATACTATTCAAGACACTTTAATACATTTTTTAATTTTTATAGCAACCATTTAAATCTCATTACAATTGCCATTTTACGAATAAGGAAAACAAAGCTCAGAGAGATCAGTTGACAGAGTAAGGATTTGAACTAGGTTTATCTGGCCTCAGTGCCCAGGCTTTTTCTACCAAACTGGGCAGGATGTTTGATTTTTATCAGTTGTGCAGACCTGCACCCAGGCTGAACTCAGGAAAGGTTTGTTCACAGTAAAGCTACCTGAGAGCTGGAGAGAAGTGCATACTCTGTTCAGCTTAGGATCCAAGAACTGGAAGCCAGTGCTCTAGTTTGCCCAGACCCACAATGCTATCAGCTTTAGTAGGCTCCAAAGGCCCCCGATGCTAACAGCCCCCAATGCCCTGTCTTTTTCCCTCAGATGCTCACATATATTCTGAGCTTCCTGCCTCTGTCAGATCAGAAAGAGGCCTCCCTCGTGAGTCGGGCTTGGTACTGTGCAGCCCAGAATGCCCTTCGGGAGGTAAGGTGCCCACCCTCACCTGGCCTGTTCTCGATTCTCTCTCACTTCAGCTTGTTCATGGTCCTGCACGTACATCATCCATCCACCCATTCATTCATTTGTTCAGCCAACACTTACTTAGTACCTGCTCAGCTCTGGGTATGGTGCTAGGACTACCTGGATAAATAAGACATATATTTCCCTCTCCCAAGGAGCTCAGAGTCCAGTGAAGTAGAAGACAAGTATGCGAATGATCACAGTATCATGTGCTCAGAGCTCTTACACCAGAATGAAAGGGTACAGTGGGAACATGAAGAAGGATGTCAAAGGAAATGCAGGATCAGGGAAGGCTGCCTGAAGGGATAGGATGTGGGTGAAGGTTGGTCTTCCAGGACTCGTAACAGCACAGGTGAAGGCACCAAGATGTGGAATCATTCTGCAAGTGACCACACAAGAAGTTCCATAGGAGAGGAACTTAGATGTACGAGGGAAAAGTGATAGGAGATGAACTGGAGAAGTTTAGACTGCAAACTGGCCCGTGTGCCAGATGGCAATGCTTGGGCTTTCTCCCAGTGGCCACTGTGGAGCCTTTACAGGATTTGTAGCAAGGGAGTGACACAGTGTGATTCGTGTTTCAGAACTCCGCAGTGCAGAGTGGACTGGAGAGGGACTGACTGAGTGTAGGAAGACAGCCCAGCTAGGAGCTGAATGCAGACACCTTTGGTAGTTTGAAAGGCAAGCAATGATAGCTCATTGTTTTCATTTTTCTTTCTTTGGTTGTTGCTGAAGTTGAAGTTTTTCTCATTAGCTGTCCATTTGTTTTTCGCTCTTTTGTTTGTTCATGTTCTTTATCCACTATTGGGGTCTTTGTACTTTTCATATCAATTTGTATGGACTTATTATACATTAAAGATATTAATTCTTGGCATATGTATTGAAGTATATTCCTAGTATGTTTACCTTTTAATTTGATGGGTAAGTCTGTATTTATGAGATACAGAAGTTAACTTTTATGTTATTGATTCTGAACATCTTTTTCTTTCTTATTTCTTCCATTGTTTTTTAAACTTAGTAGTCCCTTGCCTTTTCAGAGATTTGATAAATATACACTCATATTTTCCTTCTGTTTCATGGTTTAATTTTTCAAATTAATTTTTATTAGTAAAAGTTATTTGGATTTATGTTGTGAGGTAAGGAGCTAAATTGATTATTCTTCAGATAGCCCAAACACTGTTATGTATAATCATTCCCTTCCCCCCAGGTTGGAATTCCTCTTTTGTCATGTATTAAATGTGTATATATAAATAGGGTCTCTTGCTGAGGTACCCATCCAATGTCATTGATCTTTTACTCTCTAGAGGAAGTTGATTTGGGATATGTTGAAAATTTGAAGTGGGAAGCATCTAGATGGTGAGGTCCAGTTGGTAGTTGGATTTCTGGGTCAGATATTCAAGAGAAGCGTCTGATAATAAATATAGATTTGGGTGTTATTAAAGAATGGGTAGAAGTTGAGACCACAAATCTGAATAAGCTCCCCCAGGAAAAGCATGAAGAGCCACAGGAACAGCCAGCCACAGAGAATGCCCCAGGTGAGGATGCCCGTCTGAGGGCATGGAAGGGAGGAGAAACCTCCAGAGGGGCTGAGGAGATTCCAGAAGAGGAGAGCACAGAGGTCAAAAGCACAGAGTAGTTAAAGGGTCAAGTGGATGACTAACAGTGTCAAATCCCACAGAGTCAAGCAAAATGGAAAACAAATAATGCCCGTTATATTTGACATTCAGAGAGGTCCCCAGTGGCTTCATCGACGTTTGGCACCTGGCAACAAAAGCCAGGTGGGTTGAGGAGTGAATGAGGGCAGGTGGGTTGAGGAGTGAATGAAGGAAGAAAGGAAGTATAGAGAGTGACCTCACTTGTGAGATGTTTCATTGTGAAAGGAAGGAAATAAACAGGAAGTAATGAGAGGTAGAGGTGGACTTGACAAAGGGTTTGTTTTTCTAATAGCTTATTTTATTTTTGCTATTGTTGAGAATATATACAGCAGAACATACGCCAGCACTTTCTACATGTCCAATTCAGTGACATTGATTACATTCTTCGAGTTGTGCAACCATTCTCACCGTCCCTTTCTGAGTTGTTCTCCCCCATTAACCTTCTCCCCCATTAACCTAAGACAAAGAGATTTTAATTGAGAGAAAAGCCAAATGTGTTTACATGCTGAGGGGAGTGAGTCACTCGAGGAGTGGTGCGTAGAGGTAGGAAAGAGGTCAGGAAAGATGGATGCAAGGTTCCAGGGTGGTGGCAGAGACACGCTCCAACATACAAGGCTTGGTCTTAGACGGGAGGATGTTGCCTCTATTGAGGAATCAGAAGGTAGGCTGGAAATGTGGAGATGTTTGCTGAGGAAGTTCCTGCCTGCTGGCCTCTTGCTCTGTGAACTTCGAGGCCAAGTTGTCCACTGAGAGTGAGAAGAGATGGAGACCAAGGCTTCACTCAGAGAGGTTTGGAATAGTCACAGGGCAGAAGGAGGGTGGAAAATTACCAGGGACACATGGAGCGGCTGCGGGCGACGCTGAAGGAAGCCCATCTCATTCAGATGTTTATGCTGCCTGCTCTGTGCCTGACACTGTCCTGGGCCGTGGGGGTGCAAGGTTAAGGGAAACATGACTCCCAAAGAGTTTGTGTGAACTAGAGGGAGATATGCACAAGCCAAAAGGGGTTAGGGTGCTGCATTTGAAGTCTGTGAGGCACATTGGGGATGGTAACTTCTTACTCCTCTGACCTGTCCCCACAGTTCACTTAATCCCAATTTTCCTCAAATAAGAAGGCAGACAAAGGCAGCACCCCTCCTTACACACACACACACACACACACACACACACACACTCAGGCTCTCCCTGTTTGGGGTTGGGGGTCAGGGGAGCCCTGGTTGCCTGCTGCTGGGTTGGTCATTGTGAGACAAGAACCCAGGCCAGCCAGCTGTGCCCTCTGGCTTCTTCTCCTGCCTAGGGTGTTTGTAAAGGCCCCAAGCCTAACTCCTCTCTAGAGGCTAAAGCCCCTGGCAGCCTTCTGGAGGATAGCAGGCATGCTAGCTTTGAATTCTTGTACCAGGCAGACAAGGAGCCCAGGTGGCTCAATGATTAAGTGCTTAGCTGCTAACTGTAAGGTCTGTGGTTCAAACCCACCAGAGGCTGCATGGGAGAAAAGAATTGGTGATCTGTTCCCATAAAGATTATAGTCTAGGAAACCCTATGGGGAAGTTCTACTCTGTCACATGGGGTCGCTATGAGTTGAAATCAACTCAATGGCACCTAATAACAACTGGGCAGATGGGGGCCATTTTCTCTTTCAGATGGTTCTTTTTTCCTGCAGTCTCAGCTTGGGGCTTCACTAGGTATGACAAAGCCCTGGCCTCTCACAGTCAAGGGGTATGTGTGAGTTTTAGCAGGTTCAGGGCTAAATCATCCAAATGATTTTGCATTCACTGTAAGATGCCAGCACTGGGAAAGGAGGAGACCAGGGGCTAGCTGGCCTCTCTGTGGATGAGGCAGCTGAAGCTGGAGCAGGTGTCCTTGCCATCCTCATTTGGGCCTCTAGAAGCATCTAGGGCCCAGGAAGGGGGTGTTGCCTACACTGGGGCCAAAGACCAGAATCCAGGAGCCCTGCTGTTTCTGCTTGCTGCTCTGCCCCCCAGATGATAACTATCCCTACACGGCTGCTCCTGGGCTCTTGCAGCCTGAGTACAGCTAACTCAGGAACAGGTAAACCCCCTGGGTGATGTCTTAGAGGCTGCCCACTCTCTACCAAGAAAAGAACAAAAGGGGGCTAGAGAGAGCAGGGGAGAGGTGGTCTCAAACCCCCTCAAGAGCTGGAAGTTCTTCAGGCCAGGCTCTGCCACTTTTGCTGCCACCATCTAGCCCTAGATGTGGGACTGGAGGTGACTGCCAGTGCCTTGTCTGTATCTGTCTTGTCCATAGGGAGGCAGAGAGAGGGGAGAGCATTTCTAGTGCCAAGGGCCAGGCAGGAGACAGAAGGAAGATGGCGCCTGCTGCTGGGGTTGGTGCCTGCAGGGCCTCGCAGGCACTCTGTGCAGGGCTCTGCTGTGGCATGTGACTGGTGGGGGCGGCAGGACGAGGCCCGCTGCCTCAGCAACCAGCCCCCCTTCCCACTCCCCCACCGCGGTTTACTCTGTTCATCAAGTTGAATCATCTGTCAAGCAGGCTTTAAGGTGGCTGGAGGCATGTTTTGCCTTTTCTATCTCAAACCTTTCCTCTCTGATCTTTTCCATCTCCCTCCTCACCTCACACACTGGGATCTTCCCCATCTCTCCTCAAATCTGAGAGATGGACCCAGACCCTTGGGAGTCCTCGCTGCCCACTATCTTCCCCTCCCCGACCCACTGCCCATGAGGGGATCCACGGAGCATGCTCCTCACCCACAGTGCCCCCTTCCTGAAATGGGATCTGGAAAGGGAGCCCAGTGACCCCTGACTCCTATGGAAGAGGCCAGGGGATGGCCCCCCCGTCTTGCCACCCTCTCCCTCCCATGAGGACAGGCATGGTTGGCTGCTTCTCTCCAGCAGAAGCTGGACTGGCTTCTTCACACCTGTAGAATGAGTTCCATCTGCCTTCCTGGGAGAATCCTGTTGATAAGTATCTTGGCAGGAGCACAGATTGCATGTCATTTTGACCTTTCTCATTCCCTTTGATGATGTTCTGTGGTGTCCAAGCGGGGAACATCAGGATAGGTTTTCTAGGGAGCTTGTTTGCTGAATTGGGATCATTTTGATACATTAAAATGAGAGTCTTCTTTGAGTACCACTTCCCTGCAACCCAGGCATCTGCTAGGGGTAGAGAAACAGGGCTAGGGCTTTAGAAGCCAAGCTCTTTTCCTCTCCCTCCCCAACACAAATTGTACCAACTTGCCTTTGGCTCCCTCTGGCACAAGATCAGGGAAGGTTCTGTGAAAACCTCCTCTCAGCTGGGGGCTCCCCAAACTCCTACATAAGCAGTTTATTCCCACAAGGACTTAGCCCTGAGCTCACCTACCAGCTCCCACCTGCTTACTGAGTGCTCACCTTCCCTGGAATCCTGAGATTTGTTTTAGTAGCTCCTGCTGACAGAAGTGGGAGGCTTCTCCTTTCTTACCTGGACAGACAGATGTCTCTTCCATAGATGCACCGTGGGGCTCACAAGGACCGCTCGAAGTCTGAAGCATCCGAGGCCCAATGCCAGGAGTCCCCGCGAGTATTAGTTCACACACACATAGGCATGTATGCACACTTTCACTTACACACAAAACTTGTGTAAAGATTTATGTGGCTCAGACACACTCGGAAGCTACCAGGGGACCCAGGCCTCACTGCCTGCCCCCAAACCCCTGGCGCTTGGGCCACAAGGGGTTGTGGTAAATACTGTCTGTCTCATGGGTCTCAGGGCCTCCTTCTGAAAGCTGAGGTCCAGCATACTTTGCTCTCTCATCCTCTTCCCAACCCTGGGGGCTTTGTTGGGCCTCCTCCAAGTCATACCTTCCACCCCGGTGCTCATCTCGACTCTCAACCCTGTCCCTGCCCCTTCCTAGGCATCCAGTCCTGTCCATCACTAACCTTCCTGTCCTCCCCTGAGACAGTCATCTCCCTTTGGGCCCCTACTTCTTCCCAACTCCCACTTCCCACCCACACCCCCCTCAACCACATAACACCTCACACCGAGGTGGGTACCTACTGTCGAAGGGCCCTTCCCTGACCTGCCCCCAATCCCTGGCCTGCCACTCTAACCACCATACCCAGTGCCCAGTTCCCTCTGAAGCCAGGGCTAACCCCAGGCCCGCTGCTGCTCCTTAGACAAATGTGCGGTACAACATCCCCGTGTCCTCAGCCTCCCTCCCAGCCATCAAGAGCCTGGGGCTCCGAGGAATCTCCTGTATCAGCCTGACCAATGTGGATGGCTCGCCAGCTTCACACCAGGTGCTGCAGTCTGTTGCCTACCACCTGGGCCCACACCTGCAGAGCTTGTGCCTAAGTGGGGGCAGCCCCACAGAGGCCTCCTTCATGGCCCTGATCCTGGGCTGCCCGGCCCTGCGTACCCTTGACCTTAGTGGCTGCAACAGCCTCTTCACCTCAGGCACGCTGCTGGCGCAGCCTGAGATGGCACAGCGGGTCCGGAAGGTGTTGCACGGCCTCCAGGAGCTCAACCTGGCTGGCTTGCGGGACCTGGCCGACCTCAGCTTTAACCGGCTCAGCAGCTGTGCCCCCAGCCTGGAGCGCCTCTCCTTGGCCTACTGCCACCTCACCTTCGAGTTCGGCCCAGCCCAAGGCTCCATGGGCCCCCAGGATTCCTGCCCCACCCTCTTCTCCTTCCAAAACCTGCTGCGATTTGTGAAGGAGCGGGCTGGTAGGCTGCGCGCCCTAGACCTGAGCGGCACTGGCCTGCTACCTGAGGCCCTGCAGGCCCTGGGCCAGGTGGCCGGGCTGCAGCTGCAGGAGCTGAGCCTGCACAGCTGCCGGGACCTGTCCACAGAGTCTGTGGCCGCCCTCTGCCGCCAGCAACCAGGCCTTACCTCTCTGGACCTCAGCGGCTGCTCAGAACTGGCTGACGGGGCACTCTTGGCCGTGAGCCTTGGCCTGCAGCACCTGCGGCGCCTGAGCCTGAGGAAGCTGCAGCGGCTGACAGACGCGGGATGTAAGGCCCTAGGGGGCCTGCAGGAGCTGCGGAGCCTCGACATGGCCGAGTGCTGCCTGGTGAGCGGGCGGGAACTGGCCCAGGCCTTGGGCTCGGCCTGCAGAGCCCCACCCCCACTGGCCTCCCTCAGCCTGGCCTACTGCTCCTCACTCAAGGTGAGCATACCACCCCATTCCTTCCTTGCCAGGGCCAGGGGCTAGGGGACCTCAGTGTGTGTCGCCAGGGAGGAGCTACCATGTTTGTGTCCAAGGAATAGTAGGGAGAACGGGACTTGGGACACCATCTGGAAGGGGAAGGGGGCCTAGACAGACAGTGCTGCTGCCAGCTCTCCTCCCTGCAGCCCCCATTGTGGCCCAGGTAAAGGGTGGCCCAGTCACAAGCTGGCACAAGGCCTCACATGCCAAGTGCTCAGTGACCGGGGAGGGGCTCTGAGGGAAGCCCCTTGAGAGCCCGTGTTCTGGAGGCAGGGAGGGCTGGTGAAAAGGGTGATAGAACCAAATCCTGTGGTGAAGGGCACGGAGGTTCCACAAAAGAGGGAGCTGCTGGCAGGACTGAGGGAGGTAATGTGATGTGGGAACAACAGGGTCATTTCCTGGCTGAAGCCAGTCCCTTCAATAGCTCAGCCTGTCCCTATGGGTGGTGTTCCTGTCTTGGCAATGTGTCTCTTCCTCTTTAGTGGATTATCCCTTCAACCTATCAGTGGGACCAGGACTCTCCCAACTTAAAAAAAATTCTCTCAACCTTGTTTCCCCACAAGGGCCGCTCCCCCTCCCCCACTCCATGTTCCCTTTCCCACCAGGCTTCTCTCAGCTGCAGTTCTGGTTCAAGTTCTCTAGGGAACATATCTGATTGGCTCAGCTTGGGTCAGATGTCTACCCCTGGTCCAATGTCAGAAGGCTGCCTCAGCACTCCTTCAGCAGGGGCTGGGAACATGGGCAGGGCAGGGCAAGACCCTAGAGACTTCCGCCTACATCCTTCCTGCTCCAGCAATGGTCTAGACCTTTGTCCTCCAGCAGCCTCCCACTGCCAGGCCTTGCCCTGTCTATTCCTTCCTTGCCCTCCAGGGACCATGCAGCTTCCCTCCTTGGACTCTTTTGTTAGTGCTCTATATTGCCTGTGGGGGTGGGAAACCTTCCTAGTGACTCCTGGCCCTGGCGGCACAGGCACAGCCACCGCTCCATCACTTCTCCTCCCCTTCCCTCCTAGGATGCCTCAGTGCTCTCCCTGATCCCAGAACTGGGCCCTAACCTCAGGGTGCTAGACTTATCCTCCTGTGTGGTCCTCACCAACCGGAGTGTGCAGGCCATCTGCACCTACCTCACCCACCTCTCCATTCTGCGCCTGGCATGGTGCAAGGAGCTCCGTGACTGGGGGCTCCTGGGACTGGGAGAGCCAAGTGAGGCACCTGCGCAGGGGATCCAGGTGCGGGACTCTCGAGGTCATGGGGGCGGGGGGGCGGCCCCTGGGCTCAGCTGCCCCCCTGCCCCTCCCAAGCCCCTCCCTAGGAGCACTTAGAGGCCATACTCAGGAGGAACCTGAGAAACGGGCTCCTTCTTCCCATAGCCACGTCTAGAGCTGGAGCATCAGGCCATGGGCCCCAAGGAGCTCTCTCCCAAGCCACAGGGACCCTCCCTGCTCATGCTGCGGACCTTACAGGAGCTGGACCTCACAGCCTGCAGCAAGCTGACTGATGCCAGCCTGGCCAAGGTGTGGGGCTGAGGCCTGGACAGGCTGAGGACCCTGGGACTGGAGCCAGGCGCCTGGGCCCATCTACTTTTTGCGTAGAAAAATGGGGATTTCCTTTCTCATTGGCTCCTGCTGCCCACGGCCACTCCCCTGGCTGGGGATGTGGGAACAGGCCCCGGGCTCAGAGCCATGCTGCAGCCACCCCATGCCCCCATCCTTGCAGGTGCTGCAGTTCCCCCAGCTAAGGAGATTGTCACTGAGCCTGTTGCCAGCATTCACAGACACAGGCCTAGTGGCTGTGGCCAGGGGCTGCCCCAGCCTGGAGCACTTGGTGCTGAGTCACTGTAGCCTCCTCAGTGATGAGGGCTGGGCCCAGGCAGCCAGCTCCTGGCCGAGGCTGCAGCACCTCAACCTGTCCAGCTGCAGTCAGCTCACCGAGCAGTAAGTGTCCACCCACTGATGCTGAGCAGAGGGAGCCCAGGGCAGGGCTGCGCTGGGCCCACTCTAGGCAGGCACTCACCCAGTGGCCTCCCTGCAGAACCCTGGACACCATTGGGCAGGCGTGCAAGCAACTCCGGGTCTTGGATGTAGCCATGTGTCCTGGCATCAGCATGGCTGCCATCAGGCACTTCCAAGCCCAACTGCCCCAGGTGACCTGCATCCAGTCCCGCTTCGTGGGAGGGGCTGACCTGACCCTAACGCTGTGAGGCCAGGTCAGCAGCCAGCCCCAAAGTTTGAACCCCTTAACCCCTGCAGAGTTCCCAGCCCTGGCCTCTTGATCTGGAATCTGATGCAGTGCTCGCTGCCCCCCTCTGCTGCATACCCCAGAGCCCCTTTCCCAAGCTGTAAACCCCTTTTCTAGGACTAGGGGTGGGACCAATCCAGGGCAGGCCAGGGGGCTTCCTGCCCCAGTCTACTCCACAGCCAGGAGCGGCGTCTTTCCAGCTACATGCTGCTGCCAGTGGCCCCTAGAAAGGACAGCTCCTGCTTTACTTGGCCAGGCCTCCAAGTGGGCTGAATCTGGTGCTGGGGAGGAACAGACTCTCTGCCTCTTGCCCTGCCCTCTTCTCAAACCTGAGGCCTGCGCCCCACCTTATCCCCTGCAAGCACTGAGCTTTAGCAGCCAAGTCAGTCTTTGTTGTAAACCCAAACAAGATTAAAAATTCCATATCTTACCTCCTTGTCCTAAGTTCTCAGACTGAAGGGCACCTCCCCCAGCTCAGCTGAAGAGGCCCAGCCCAGAACAGTGTGGAGAAAACACCAGAGGCACCGTCTTCCTCCTGACCGGCCGAGAGCCCTACAGGTGCCCCGTGTGGCCTCAAAGCCGGTGCACTCTGGGTTGACTCTCAGCCAAGACTAGCCTCTTCCCACTGCCCCGCAAAACACCAGCTGTCACTGCCAGGTTGTACCCCAAGCTGTGGCCCTGTGGCCCTGGCCTGATGTCCCATCTCATTCACCAGCTAAGTGTGAAGGCAGAAAGAGAAGACTGGCTGTCACTAAGGCAGGCTTGGCCCACAAGGTTCAGAGCTGGCTCGACACACAGACTCAAGAGCCAAGCCAGCTTTATTTCTGCTGCAATCTCTGCTGGGTAGGGGTGTCTGTGCTTCTCCACTTCCCATACTCCGAGGCCCCGTCAAGGTTCAATGATGCTGCAGTCGTAGCAGAAGTTGAAGTTGGTGGGGGGTGGGGGCACGGGGGGCGGCTGCTCAGGGATGGGCACGTTCTCCAGCTCCAACAACCGCAGCTTGGTCTCCATGGTCAGCAGCAGCTCGAGATCCAGCCGTGTCTGCTCACTGCCCATGGGGCTGCCCAGCAGGGCACTCAGCCCATCTGTCCACAGGTGGAACTGGGGACAGGGCCAGCTCTGAGGGCCTGCCCCTGCCCGTCTGCCTCCCTGCCCAACTCGGTTCGGCCTGGCCCAGCACTCACCTCCCGCTTGGAGGGGGCGATGAAGTTGAGGTGTGCCTCCTGCTCCCCATGGTCATAGCTGACTGAGAAAGCTAACTCACAGAGGTCCTGGGGAAGCAGGGGGCAGGAGCACTAGCAAGGAGCAGGTAGGGCAGGGGCAGACAGGAAGGAGCTCTGACCCCCACTGCACTCACCTTGTTCTGCTTCCCGGAGCCTTTCTCCCGGACGTGAGGGCAGTCCCTGCCTGTCAGGAGCGCCCGGATGTTGGCCACAGGGACTGCAGGAAGAAGGCTGTGCTGACCACTAGGACCCAGGTGGCCCCGGGGTAAGGGTCATTTGGGAGACAGATGTCTGACTTCTGCCCTGCCCCTGCCCCTTACGCTGCTCAGGCAGGCTCTCGGTGGGCGGTGGACTCGCGCCCTCCTCCACATCCCCATACTGCAGCACCTTGTGGTTGGGGGACAAGCAGCAGAACCACAGCTTGTCTGTGGGGAGAAAGGGAAGAGTGAAGAGTGATGAAGGCGCACTGCCCCCCCCACCTT
>NW_004443950.1:1797681-1836698 GCF_000243295.1 Trichechus manatus latirostris
CCCCGCCTGCCCCGCCTCTGTCCACTCAGTGACCCTGGCGTCGCCGGCTGCTGATCTTGCGGAAGAGTGTCCCCTCGCAGAGGCGAAGCAGACGTTGCTGGCGTATCAGACCCATGAGCTCTGGCTTCAGCTTCTCCCGAAGCTCCCTGGGTTGAGGGAGGAGGGTTCGCTGACCAGGACCATGGGGCAACGGGGAAGGTGGGGGCCGGGACTGGGGGAACTAGCCCCACCAACTCACAGTATAGGAGGGGCCAGCGTGCCTTCCTGGTGCAGCCGCTCCGTCTGCCGCAGCCGCAGCACCTCCCCATAGGTGAGCGCATTCACCTTGGTTCGGAAGAGCTCCAGGGAGGTGGGCTTCAGGGCCAGCGTGCGGGCCAGCTGCTCCCGTACCACCTGCATGACCTGGGGCCACCCCGAGCCCTGCTCAGCGCCCACGCTCTGGGCCCCAACCCTGGCCCAGATCCCCCGCTCCCACCCCTCCCACCTTGTCAAAGTCCTCCTGTGTGGCCCGCATCTCCTTCCAGGTCTTATTCAGCAGCTGGATGCCCACACAGAAGAGCTCGTGGAAGCTTTGGTCTTGGCCGAAGAACATGGGTGTAAAGTCCTGGGCCGTCTCGGAGCCTGGAGCGGGGGGGCAGGAGGGGCTCAGGGAGGAAGTGTGTGTAGCCCCTGGCCCTCTCTGCCCTTCCGTCCCTGACCCCGGACACACTGCCCAGTTCTACTCACAGGGCTCCCCAACGTGGAGCAGCTCGCACAGCAGTACGGTCAGCTGGATGCTGCTGCGGGCAAAGGGACACTCATGCTTGTCCTCACGGCTGCTGTTCTCCAACACAAACTGGGGTGGGGAATGGGGCAGGGAGTCATGGCTAGGCCATGGGGGCCTGCCTAGGCGGGGACCCTGCCCTGCCCCACCCAGCCCATCACTGACCCGGCTGTAGGCACTGGGTGCGTGTCTGGAGAAGTAGAGCATGTTGTCCAGGGCCAGCAGGCCAGGGGGCACGCGCTCTAGGTCCTGTGCTGGGTTGCTGTTCTGAGGGACACCAGCAGCTCAGGAAGGGCCCCAGTCTTCAGGAACAACAGCAGCCCTGGGTTGAGGCACGGGGAGTTGGGTAGGGCTCACTCACCGAGAAGCCCAGTTTGCGGAACTCACGGGCACAGAGGGAACGGCGGCGGTCGGCACTCATCGCAGCACCCAGGGACTCCCCCTCTGGCTCAAAGGCTGCCTGGCGCAGGGCCTGCAGCTGCTCCCGCTGCTCCTGGGGGCAGAGGGGGTGGAGTGGTCAAGACTATAGATTTAAGGCCAAGCTGCCACCAGTCTCATGCCCTCCAAGACCTGCACCTGGCTGTAGGGGTCCAATGGCGTCCGCATGCGTGGCTCCAGCAGCCCCAGCGTGAGGGCCTGCAGGACGTACAAGTGGTGCGCCATCTCGTCGCCCAGTGGTGCTGCACTGTGGATGATGTTCTGGGGGACAGCCAGTCCATGGGGGTGAGCACGGGCAGGGGACCAGGTAACAAGGAGTGGAGAGGGATCGCCCTGGCCCAGTCCTTCCTACCTTATAGATGAATTGGCGGAAGTTTCTCTGCCATAGGTAGTCAAGCATGTGCTGAGGTGGGTGGGAAGGGGACTCAGATGATTTAGCCCCACCATCAGCACCCAGCCTACAGGCTGGGGTGGGCCTCCACCCTAGGCAGCCACTGGACAGACGCTCACCTTACGCTCAGCAGGGCTGGCCCCCTGCAGCAGGGCGGTCAGCAGTGCCATGGCCTTGGTTTGCAGCTGCTGGTTCATGCTGTGGCGAGAAGAGGGCTCAGCGGCCACTGAGGGTCTGGCCCAGCTCCCCCCATCTGCACCCCACCCCTCAACACTTACACCTGAAGGTGCACCAGCAGCCTATCCAATGGCACCTCGCTTTTGACCAGCTGGCCCAGGGCAGGGCTGCTCAAGGTCACACTCTCTAGCAGCCCCAGGGCCAGGGGCTGCACAGAGGCATCCATCAGGTTCATGTTCACATAGCACACCAGCTATAAGTGGGATAGGGAGTCGTCATCACCACTACCCCCATGAAAGGCTAGATCCCAACACCGCCCCGACCCTTTGCTCCAAAAAAGCCCACCTACCTTCCTGACAAAGGGGATGCTGAGTGTCTCCCAGGACACCACACCATGCTCCATAAGCTCCGAGAAGGCCTGCAGCCCAAGAGCCAACACCTCCCCTAGGCTGTGGGGACATCTGGGGCTGAGCAGGACCAGAGCAGGACCCCCAGGCCCCACCATGTCCCCCAGCCCACCACAGCCCTATGCTCACTCGTCCCCATCTTCAATGATGGTGCCTAGCCTCTGAAGCCCATCACGGCTAATGACCTCCCGGGCAAACGTTAGGTCTGGCGCCAGCAGGACGAGGTGCTGCAGGGCCTCCCGGCGCCCTTCACGACTCCCGCTTTGCAGCCCACCCAACAGCTGCTCAGCCTCAAGGTCCTGGCAGGGGCAGGAGCAGAGATGAGGCCGGGTGGAGGTAAGGAGTGGGGACAGGTGTGGGAGCTGGGTTGTCCACTAGCTGGGACACTGCTGGGCTGGGGCTAGGGCCAGGGCAGAAAGGAGGCACAGCCCAGGGGGCAGGAAATGGGAGGGTGGGGCCAGGAGGGACATTACTGGGGCAGTGCTGAGGCACAGGATGCTGCCGTTCTTGATCTCCGTGCGGTTCTGGAGAAGACACAGCAGGACAGGGAGGGAAGTCAAGGAGGGCTCTGAGGAATGGTCAAGTGGGGTGTCAGGGAGGATTCAGAGGTCAGTAAAAACAAGATGAAGGAGCCCTGGAGGCACAATGGTTAAGCACTCGGCTGCTAACCAAAAGGTCAGCGATTTGAACCCATCAGCCACTTAGAGGGAGAAAAGACCTGGTGATCTGCTTCTGTAAAGATTATCCATATCCGCTGCAGTCGAGTCAATTCTGACTCATAGCAATCCTGTGGGACAGAGCAGAACTGCCCCATAGGGTTTCCAAGACTACAGGCTTTACAGAAACAGACTGCCACATCTTTCTCCCACAGAGCCAAACCGCAGACCTTTCAGTTAGCAGTCAAGTGCTTAACCACTGTGCCACCAGGACTCCTTCCCTCACAGCCTTGGAAACCCTATGGGACAGTTCTACAATGTCCTATAGGATCGCTATGAGTCCAAATCGACTGGGCACACAACAAGATCACATATCATAATGGGATGATGAGTCCAAAGAATCAGGACCTGATGGGTGAGAAGGGGTCGTATGGAGGTCACTCTGCATAAGTGGGGGGGGGGTCTAGAATATGTGGGGGTAGCAGGGAGGGGACTCACGTTCTCTGTGATGTATCTCCTGTGTCCATCAGCAAACTGCAGGGCGTAGCGCTCGGAGTGAGTCAGGCTCCACCTGCCGCGGGCACCGAAGACTTAGTGAGGCCGCCAGGGGGCGCCTACTCCCCTGCCCTTCCCTGCGCCCTTTGGCCCGGCAGCCCGCACTCACGCGTCACACACTTCCTTCAGCACAGCGGCCAGCGGCTTTGCCTGCAAATAGACGGTCATTCACCGGCAGGGAATGGGGAGGAGTGAGGGAGGGCTCTGGGAGAGGGGTAGGACAGACTGCTCCCAGGGGAAGGGACCACAGTAGGCAGGCGAGGTGCGGGCGACCCAGAAGATGGATGGTGGGGCGGATGGAGGCGAGACAGGCCAGGTGACCTGGTCCAGCTGGATGAGCTGAGGGATGGCGTCACGCATCTGGACGGCGATCTTCACCACGTTCCGCGGGGGCGCCATGGTCCAGCCGGGCCGTGGGCGCCTACACTTCCCCCAGACGGCGCTACCTCCAGCCGAAGGCGCACCTGGTCTAAGGTCCCAGGGGACGACAGCGAGCCCTGGCCCCCTGGCCACCCACTCCCGGCCCAGGTTCCCACTCCTGGCCAGGCGACGCGGCCTTCCCAAGGGAGCCGAGGCTAGTTCCGGGTTGGAGTACCGGGAGTACAGGGTAGAACGGCGCCCGCCCCGCCCCGCTGAGGCAGCCCCGCCCCGCGCCAAGGTGCGGCAGGTGGGGGAGGGGAAGGCAGGTAGCCAGAGGCTGCCATACCTCCTGCTCCTGCAAGGTGACCCACCCAGTCCCACCACCAATTCAGCAGTGCCGGGGACAGGCCCCGGAAAAAATCAGATCAGAGAGAGCCTTAGGCATGGTCTTTATTCACTTGGACACTGTACAAACATTACAATTTCCTTTTGCTGCAAAAAGTATAAAAATAATCTTTATATAAGAATCCATTCCTTACTGTAAATCTTTCTAAATCTCTGCAAATGGCTCTGAGGGGAAATCAACAAACAAGGGGGGCTATCCTCTGGGACCCAGATCACTATCTAGAGACCTCTGTTCCTTCTGGTTAGCACCCCACCACCACCTACACATTCTGAGGGCTAGGGCTGAGCAGAAGGGGGGCACATAAGAGGTCAGGAGGAACTGCAGGGTCAGGAGTGGGCAGCAGCAAAGGCTAGGGGTGGTACTGGTAAGCCTCCAGCTCCAGCCTACCCTTCCCTCCTTGGGGTTGGGGGACTGGCAGGAGCAGGGCAGTGGGGCTGAACAAGCTGCCCTATGGGGGCAACGGTGGGTCTGAGGTTCTGTGCCACTGGGTGGCAGCAGAGCCTGGGCCTGGGGAGGGCACAAGGTGGGAGAGGGCTCCAGGAAAGGAGAGGCATTGGCTACAGGATGGTGGGGCTGAGCCCATTCCTCTGCTCTCCTAGCACAGTACAGGTGCAGGTGCGGGAGGCAGGGGGAGGAGTCGTGGCCAGAACTGTGCAGTGAGGGAAGGCTGGGGAAGCCAGGAGCCTGTAGCTGTGTAGGTGTAGGGTGGGGGGAGGTCCCCCAGGTCAGATAGTCTGTGTCCAGCCACACAGGGCAAGTCCCTGTCAGTCAGAGGTTGAGAACAGGCACATCAAAGAGGTCACAGACACCTTCACTCTCGTCCAGGTTGTAGATGTAATCATGGTCTCCAGGGGGTGGAGAAAGACGGAGGAGGGGGGCAAACACTGCAGAGAGCACTAAGCTGAGGCCTGGAGCCAAGGCCCCACCCAGCTGCCACCCACCTCCTGGCCACATCCACTCCCCAACATCCTGGACCACCCACCTTCTGAGGACATCAGCTCCTCCAGCAGCTCTGAGCTCATGCACTCTGAGAAGGAGGGGCGCTCAGTTACTTCTGGCTCTGGAAGGGGGGACCCTCCTCCACCCACCAGAAGCTTTCCCCTTTGCCCCAGGTACCAAGCACAGCCACAAGGTGTTCAGAAGGACAAGAGAACAGCAGTGGGACCCAATGACCTGTGCCGCTCAGCCCCAGGGAGGAACACAGCCCTACCTGGTGTGGGATCGAAGATTTCTGACAGCTCTTTGGGGAGTTCCAGAACTGAAAGACAAGAAGGCCATGCTCAAGGCTACGCTCAAGGGCACAGAGGCCCAGCCCCCGCCTTCCTTGGATCCTATACCATCCATCCTCGGTGCTCCACACAACTGAGGAGATAAGCGGGTACTGCCTGTTGCTCTCCCCTGCGAGACCCAAATTCCTCAGTGCTGAGCCCAGGGAACCAAGGGCCCATCATAGGTGCTTGGCACAGCCATCCTAACTCAGTGGCACTACAGAAACGAGCAGACCCACCCACCCCTTTCTGGGCTCCCATGCACACCCTGCCTAAGGAGGATGTTTTGTTCGCCGCTCGCCATGTTGAGCACCTGTGCTGTGCCAGGCTGAGCCTACACCTCAGGTCCAGTCACCTGCTACAGGGTCACCACTCCACCAGAAAAGTCTGATGGGGAGAAGGCATATAGGAAGCAGAGGAAGAAGAAGCTGGAGAGTGCTGGGGTTGGACCATGAGGGATTTCACACCCCAGGTTTAGGAGCTGACTTTATCCAGCAGGCCCCAGGGAGCCGCTAAAGATACTTCTGCAAACAGGGAACTGTCATGGTCAGGTTTGCATTTCAGAAAGATCCTCATGTCGATTATGGTAAAAAGGTGGATGGTGAAGTATTATCTAGACTATAGGTTCCCGGGACCAATCCCGGGGGTTGAGGATGCAGGAGAGATGGGAGGCAATGTCTGGGAAAGAACTCACTTAGCTGAGGTGGGGTCGGGAGCAGAGGGAGGAGGAAGGAGATGGAATTGGAGTGACACCCAGGTGTCAGGCCTAGGTGACTAGGGCTAACAGTAGGGTGTGCACAGAGGCAGGAAAGCAGTTTTTGAGAAAAAGGTAAGTTCAGTTAAGGACATGTGGGAATGAAGTACTAGGGGAGGCAGGCATCCAGGAGGCAAGTGCAAGTGCACACAGAGACCTGGAGTTCAGGCAAAAGAGCCAGACTAGAGAGAGGGGGAGGGTTCACCCACCCAGAGCTGCCCCCCCAGGGGTGGGGAGGAGGAGACAGGGGCTAGGGAAGTGCCAATGTTTAAGCGAGTCCCAGAGAGAGATTGAGAAGAAGCCAGTAAGGAAGAAGGGCCAAGAGCCAGTATCATTAAAGCCACAGAAGAAAAGAGCATCAACACCACCAAGCAAGGCACCAGAGCAGAATCCCTGAGCTGCCTGCTGCATCTGGCAGTCAGGTCTTTGGCAACTTATCACAAGCGATGCTGGTGTAGCACTAGGGGTTGGGGGACCCTGACCCAACCTGAAGGATGACTAGGTGACAATGGCATGGAATGGAACTTACTTTTTTAAGAAGTACAGCCAGAGAAGACACAGGGAAGTGTGAGAGGGGGACACAGAGGAGGATCGGGTCATTTAGTGAGGAGACAGAGACTTAGCAATGCTGTGTGCTGAGGAAAATGAGTCCTGAAAGAAGCAAACACTGAAGACACAAGAGGGAGAAGACACCAGGTAGATGACATCACCTCTCCTGGGAAGGCCACTGCCCACCTTTGGTGCCTGAGGGCCATACCACAGCCACAGCCCCTTCCCCAGGAGAGGGCCTGCACTTTCCTGAGGCCTGAGTCCAAGCGGTGGCAGGCAGAGCTTGAGAGGGGGCCAGGGAGCCCTGTACTAGCCCAGGAAGGGGGACAAAACAGGCACCAGCACTCACCCTGGCTAGTAGAGGGCTCTGATGTTAAAGGCTGAGGTTGATGGGAGGGGGCTGGGGCTCTTGAGCTGGCAAGCTCTGGCTGCGGAGACAGGACAGCTGGGTTCCAGGCCCAATTCTGTCACTGACCCAGGCCTGGGCTGAAGCTAGGCTCTCCCTGGCCATGGTGGGCAGGTACTCACCGCCTGTGGAGTCCGCTTTGATGGGCTCAAAGGAGGTAGAAGGGTTGGGTCCAGATGAACTGCTATTGCTGCTGCTGTCCAGCAGGGCAGAAGACTGCAGCGGCCGGGTGTCCAGTGCTGTCAGGCCCAGAGGGAGTGAGCTGAGCTCACCACTGTCCTTGCTATCAGTTCCAGGGCCGCCTCTCACTGCAACCACATCCCCCTACTCAGTCATATGGTGGGCAGGAAGCTGGGCTAGAACCACAGCCAGGATGGCAGCAGCCCTGGTTCCTGGGCCCAAGGAGAGTTAGGCACTGCTAGTCCCCCAGAAGAGGTAACCTGGAAGGGAGTTACTGGAGACAGGTGTGAAGCCTGCTAAAGGGAGACTCATGGACGTGGCTGCTGCGGCCATACTTCAAGCAGGGCTACCAGGGCAGTGAGGCACAGGTGCACCTGGGGGAAACTGCCACCACAAATGCCCCTTCAAACACAGCTTCGCTGTTGAAAAAGGCCTTGTAAACTGTCATAGTAAGGGGAGGTGGAGTGGGGGCCAGGAAAAGGCTCTCAGCTCTCATCCAGCTCTGAGTACGGCATTCCACAATACAGAGGTACTGCCTCTAGGATCCCAGAAGTTAACCCCATCACCAGTCACTTCTCATGCCTCACCTGTGCTTTCAGCTGCTGGGCCGGTCACCCCCTGGCCCTCGATGCTGCTGGGGACAGGGGCAGGGGTGGCCAGCTGGGGACTGCTTGGGCATGAGGCTTCCTGAGGCTGGGCCAGAGTAGGCTTCGGCAGAGGCGGAGGAGTAGAGACAACAGGTGGGCCCTGGAGCAGATCTTCAGGTGGCGGCACAGGCACAGCCACAGGTGGTGAGCTCCAGGCCTCCTTGTTCACCAGCAGCACCTCGATGGGCCCACTCACACTCTTCAGGTGAATCTGGTACTTCTTCTGCCCATTGAGGCCCTGGAAGTGGGGGTGAGGGAGAGAGAGAATTAGAAACAGGTTTGGTTCCTGCCTGACCCTGGGCCAGGGCACAATATCCTCTCCCACCCCAGGCTGCCGTCCTCCTAGATAACCCCAAACCCCAGGCCTCCCCCGACCTGCCCCACCCAGGACTTATCAGGCACCACAGCCAGCACCCACCCTCCACCAACCCTGCCTGTCTGGGCTGAGCACCCACCTCTGGGATGGGTACCTCCAGGCTGGTGCCTGATGGGGCCCGGATGGCCAGGAGAGTGTCTCCTAGAATGACAAGGGGGCTGGTCAAGGCCCACGGGCTCAGCCTGAGCTGGACTGGGGGTGCTGCGCCTTGGAGCAAGGCAGGAGATCATGGTATCTGAGGGGCTAGACAGGAGGCCTCACCCATCCCACACAGTGGCTGTGGAAGAGAGCTAAGGGTTTTTCTTTCCCCAAGAGCCCAGGGGTCAGTTATCAGGAAATCTGTGTTCAAATTCATGGAACAAAAAATCACTGGTCATGGGTACCTCACTGCTCAACTGATGGGGCTACTCTCAAGGTACAGGGGTTCCGGTCAAGGCCAATGTCTCTTCCCCAGGACCAGCCTGGGAGATGCAAGATGGAGAAGGAACAGCTCCTGTATCCACCATGCAACTAAAGTACAGGTTGGAAGTAGGTGCCACTGCTCCCTACGTACAAACACGCCTATACACACATACTCTTTCTCTCGCCCCTCTCTCTCTCCCTCCCTCCCTCCCTCCACAGTGCCTGAGAAAACAAGCCAAAGGGACAGTATAGATGGGGGCAGACCCAGGGACCCAGCCCAGGATCCTGCGCCCACTCACTATGGTTGGCCTCCACAGGGTCCCAGTGGACCTTCAAACCCAGGACTTACCCACACCTGGTTCCTCTTTGGGCAGGCCCCAGGAGCCCTCCTAAGAGATGCAACTCTCCTTGGACACTGAGCCCAATGTTCAGGGCTGTGGCTTGGCTCAGCCCGGTCCCACCCCCAATCCCCCTACCCAGGCTCTGCTCACCAGCAAAGCATCTGCAGATGTCCTCATGAGTCACGTAGGCCAAGGTGTGGGGGTTAAGGAGAACGGCCAGTGCCCTGCCTATGGTGACAGATGGCAGACGACAGAGAGGGCCCAGCTCTTTAGCAGAAATCTGACACACAAACCCTCAGAGAAAGTCCTGGAGCCTGGGTTCCACATAGAGAGGAATCAAAGGCCAAGACTCTAGGGGGAGGGGCTCTGAGAAGGGAACCCAAGGCTGGGGTTGCAGGGCCATCCTCCCAAAAGGAACAAAACCCAGGGCCCCACAGAGCAAATACAGATGAACCAGAGGGCCCCTCACCCACTCCCCCAGAGCAGAGACCGCCAGGAGGATATCAGCTGTTCTGCACGTCCTCTGTGACATTCCGGATGCTCTGCTGCACCCACACCTTGTGCTGATCCAGTTCTTGCTCCCGCTGCTGCAGCTCCTCGATCTCTGCCTTGAGCTCAATCAACTTATCCGCAATCTCCCGGGTATTGCAGCCAGGCCCCACGCCCCTGAGTCCACGGAGTGAGGCTAAGAGGCTGCCAGGGACTTTGGGTCCCATGGCCCCTGCTCTCTCCTGCATCTTTCCCTCACCCCACACCCCTGACACTTCTGGGAAGAAGTCCCTACTGCTCTCCCAGATGCCCCCACTCACTTCCACTGGATGCTGTTCTTGGATTTTTTCTCGATCAGCCCGATACCTTCCAGTACGTTAGTAATGTCGTAAATCCGCCGCTTCTGGCGCACAGCTAGGGTGTCAGCTGCCTGACAGAACAGAGTGGAGGATGCTCAGCCGTATTCTCAAGTGCACCCCAGCTATCCACCCACGTACACACAAACTCCCACGGTGTCTGTCGGGTCAGCAGGCCCCCAGCTACCCTGAGACGTGGTCTGGGAAGGGGGCGGCCTGGGTCCCAAGCCTCCACTCAGGCACTACAGCAGCCCAGGACCGTGAGGCAGGAAGAGGCCTGGCTAAGCCCTGAAATAATATTTAAATGCTCTTCTCCGCCAAGCCGGGAGGGCCACGAGGGCCAGCACCTGCAGCCCCGCGCCTGGCACATAGCTAATGCCCAATGCGTCTACCGAATGAATGAAACAGCCCCCGGCCTCCTTCCTTTGCGAAGGCACACGGATGGCGACTTGCTCTCTGAGAGGTCAGCGGGGCCGTCCCGGGGGTTCCCGCTCCCGACCCAGGCCTGGTCCACCATCCCCTCCGTCGCCCCCTTAGCCCGGGCCGCACCAGCTTGAGGTCAAGCACGCCGTCCTTGGCCTCCTGCAGAAGCGACACGAACTTGGTGGTGAGAAGTCCCAGGCTCTTCTCGTGCCGGCTTGGGGTGCCCGGGGGCGGCGGCGCCTGTGGCCCGGCCTCCGCCATCGCGCCCGCCCGCCACCTCCCCTCATCCAGGCCAGGCCAGGCCGGCGCCGCCGCCACTTCCGCTTCCGTTCCTGGCCTCCCGGCCGCCGGCGCCAGCATCTCTGCTTCCGCTTCCGCCCTGCGCCCTTCTAGGGAACACGGCGCAATTCCTCTCTGCAGGCACCGCCGCAAAACTCGAGGGACCATTAGCAAATGTCCAACCGCCAAGGAGGACGAAAACAATCCCGGGATCCAAGGCACAGTACACCGTGGGGAGGCCTCTGGAAGAGGTCACGAGGCGGCCCCGGCAGTACAGAAGAGGGAGTCACCAGAACCTTCCGTGCCAACCTGCTCCAACACCACTAACTCCGCCACAGCCCTCATCTCCAGGGAAGAAACAACACTGCCTGATGAACCCAACGTGTTTCCCCAAAGTTGAGCCTACAGGCTGCCCCACCGTCTTGGGATCACCCACCATATTCCTGTCCCTCACTTTCTGCCAAACAGGAGCCACTAACTACATCTAGCTTGTCTACTTCTATCCATCTCTACCCTGGTCCCAGCCTCATATCTCTCTTACCTCCACACTGTAGAGCTCAAAGGCCCAGTCGCTGCCACAGGATTGTAACCACTTTTCAGCCAATGCAAACATATTTACCTATGTAAAGCATGCAGAGCAGTTCCTGGCATGCAGGAAGGATTCTGTGTTTACTAGTATCATTTTATTATTTTTAACATTGTTAATTTTTATTATTGTATATTTTAGGTCAAGGTCTCTGGGAAACGGACTTTGAGACAAGGATTTGCCTGCAGGAAGTTTATGGGGACCCACACTTGTAGGGGAGTAAGACAAGCAGAATTGGGCAAGGAAAGAGTTAAACTATGGTGCAGTTATAATAGAGGCCTTAGCCCATCCCATTCAGAAGCTTTGAAACTGGGAGGTCATTTAAAGATGTTCCAGATTCAGGCAAGAGGATCAGGCCTCTGTACCCCAACATTAACTGAGAGACTCAGCTGTAAGCCCTGAGCAGACTTCACTCCTGGCAGCTGGGGGAAGGGGTGGATTTGGGTGGTGCACGGCAGCATCCACGACATTACTACTCCCCTGGGGTCCCTTCCATGGTTCCCTACAGCCCGCAAGATAAGACTCCAGCTCTTCAGCATAGCTTTCATGGCCTTTGGATGACCCCCCTCTCGCCTTCACCCACCACTCACCCTCTTCACAACAGCCTGTGGCTTCTCACTTCTCTGCAGAGGTACACAACCTCCTCTGAGGGACCCACCAACATACTTTTCATACTATGTGGTAGTCTGCATCTATATCTGTGCACACCCTGCCCCCACCCTAGGCGGGGCCAGAGTCCAGTTGGGGTCTGTGTCTAGGGCGCTAAGAGGTACCGCTGTGGGCTGGTCAGGACTCCATGGTTACAGAGAGTACACTCCCTACCCCCAGCGCTCAGCACTCCCCACCCCTTCTCGCATTCAGATGTTCTTTCCTGTTGGGAATAAAGCGCCGGAGAGTTGGCTTCCTTCCTTTCTGCCTGTCGCCTTGGAGAGGGAGGGGCCTCGCCAGAGAAGGGGGCTCCTGGGCTGGGAGTGGGGAGAGAGGCTTCCCCGGGGAGAGGAGGTCTGCTGTGTACCTAGGAGTGGTCCGGGAGTGGAGGGAGTGACCAGCTCTGCCACAGGGCTGGGAGAGAGGGCCATCCTCAAGGCCAAGGCTATCTGCAGAGGAGGGAGAACTGGGCAACTGGTCAAGCCTGGTGAGTTCCACACCAAACCGACCTCTGCAACTCAGAGCAGGAGCAGGGCCCAGTAGAGACCTGTGCCTACCCTACAGGGAAACAACTGAGAAACGCAGCGGGTAAAGGCCTCCCAGGTGCCTCGCACATCATACCCGCCCTCCTCTCATTTCCTGAGGGGCTGTGCACAAACCTCTCTCCTTCTTCTCAGAGGGCCTTGACAGAGGCCACAGCTCCAAGGAGAGTCCACGCTACCTGCTGTAACCTAGCCCCTCACCCCAACTCCCACCTCGGCTCCAGCTCCTCCAGGGCCTGCCATGGACCCAGCAGCCAAGGATGAAACGGAGCCTGCGCTTTCCCCTGGTAGGAGCCCTTCTGAGTGGGCTGAAGAGGGATGATGGCAAGAAGGATGGGAATGACGGGGTTGGTCCTGTAAGGCAAGCCTGGTTGGAGCTCAGTGGGGCAGTGAGAGGAGTGGACTGGGGGACAGGGAAAGGGAAGCAGGTTCGGCAGCAGCTTCCTGCAGGCCCTGCTGGACTGACTGATGATTGACGCTGCTGCCGCCTAGGCTCTTCCTGCCCTGGGCCTGAGTGGCCAGAGCAGGAGAGGGCAGAACGGCTGGCCCGGGGTGCCGCGCTGAAGTGGGCCTCAGGCGTCTTCTACCAGCCAGAGCAGCTGGCCAGGCTGAGCCAATATCGCGGCCGTGAGGTGCAGCGCACCTCGTCCCTGGAAGCACGCATCAAGGTGGGCATCAGGCAGGGGCTGCAGTGTTGGGGGTGGGCTGCGGTCAGCCAAGCCTCACTGGATGCCTCCCTTCTACAGTCAGTGGTGCAGTCGTACCTGGAGGGCGTGCACACTGGTGTGTGGCAGCTGGCCCGGGCCCTTGAGGCTGTGCAGGGAGCCCGGGAGGCCCTGAGCCAGGCCCGTAGTTTGCTCGGGGGCATGGCTGAGGCTGCGCAGACCCTAGAGCCCCTGCGGGAGCAGGTTGGCCGACACAAGCAACTGCAGGCCCTGTCTCAGCTCTTGCCCCGGCTTCGAGCAGGTGAGTGTGCAGGGGCCCCAGGCCTCAGCCTTCCAGCAGTCAGTCAACAAACATCCACCACTGATCAAGGGGCTGGGATACCAGGTGGGTATTGCATGCAGAGACATACCTGGGACCTACCAGAGAGTAACTCAGGCTTCAAATGGCATATGAAGCCAGATGCAAAGCACCTTATCCTGGGGTTCCCCAGCATGGGATGTCTGAGTCAGGACTGACACCCAGTCAAGTGACTCTGGCCACCCTGGTTGTTAATGTATTGAAATATTTTCCGTACAGGCTGGGTGAAAAGCCACTAGCATGGCTCTCATGTTCTCCCTGACTTCTTCATGTTTCATCAGCTCATGGGTTGACACTTAGCCCACCAGGACTCTAGGACCTGGCCTGTGTTCTGTCAGATTGGCCAATGCTCTACTGTACTGGTTATTAAGTATCTTACACATCTCCCCAGGGCCAGGGCCTCAGCATCCACCACTGGACCTATTGCACAGGTGGGAAGGCTGAGACCCAAGGCTGTCTCCTCTTCCTTAGTGCCAGCTGCAGTGGCCCATACACAGACCCTGATTGATGCCCAGCGGTTCCTGGAGGCATATGTGAGCCTGCGGGAGTTGGAACAGCTTCGAGAGGATGCACGGGTACCCCTGGGAGGCCTGGAGTTGCCAGTCTTTGAGGGGCTTGGCCCTCTGACCGAGGCACTGGGTTGGGCTGTGGAGGTGGCAGCAGGGGCTGCGGGGCAGCTGGCACGGGAGGACCCAGCCCTGCTGGTGGCTGCTGTGCGTGTGGCCGAGGTGGAAGCTGGGCGCACAGGCCCCCTTAGGCAACCCTCCCGGGACTGGCGACAGCGGTTTCTGCGGGCACTACAGGAAGGCCTGGAGCGGGTCCACTTTGGGACATCTCTGCTGCCTGGGCCGGGAGCCCTAGCAGAATGGCTGGAAACTCTGCGGGTGGCACTGCCAGCCGAGTTGGCCACAGCTGAGGCACTAGTAGCACCCTGCTGCCCGCCAAACTACAAGGTGGTCCAACTATGGGCCCACACCCTGCATGGCGGCCTGCGCCGCAGCCTGCAGCAACTCCTCACAGGACATGAGCTGGGAGCTGCTGATGCCTTCGCCCTGCTGCACTGGGCACAGCACGTGTACCTGGGGTCAGTGCCCTGGGAACAGCGGGAAGCAGGTGGATTGGAGGCTGGGACTGTGTGTGACACCTGCCACCTATCTCCAGGCCAGAAATGATGGGGGGCCTGGAGTTGGGGCCTGATGCTGATGTGTCCCAGCTGGAGCCCCTGCTGACCTTGGAGAATGTCGAGCAACTGGAGGCAACATTTGTGGCCAAAGTCCAGGTGAGTGGTCCAGGCACAGGTGCAGAGCAGCTCTGCCCATCAGCTGTGGGCCTTTATGTGCACAGGCACACACAGGTCTCTCATTTTTCACATGTCTGCCTGTCTCTGGCAAGGTCGGTGCCCTGCCTCATCCTGCTGCCCCTTGCCCTTTCCCCCAGGCAAGTGTGGTCCAGTGGCTGCAGAAGGCACTGGATGGGGAGGTAGCTGAGTGGGGCTTGGAAAAGGAGCCAGACACAGACCCGTCCGGCTTTTACCACTCACCAATGCCGGCCATTGTGCTGCAGGTGGGTGGGAAGTGGCCAGGTAGGTGGGCAGCCCCCATGGGGAAAGGGGAGGGCAGGGCTAGGGGCTATGCTGATGGCTGCCCATCCCTGCCTGTAGATACTGGATGAGAACATTCGTGTGACCAGCCTGGTCGGCGAGTCACTCCAGCGGCGGGTGCATGGCATGGCACTGTCAGAACTGGGTGCCTTCTTGAGGAGGTCCGCCAAGGCACTGACCCACTCCCAACCGTCGGCCCTGCTCCCAGGGCACCCAAAGGGGCTCTAAGTGAATAAAGCACGCCAGTGGGAAAGGGCTCTTTCAGACTGGGCCTTGGTCTCCCAGAGGTGGGGCAGGATGACCAGAGACTAAGGTTGTGAGAGGAGTCCCTGGGTGGCTTGAAGACCCTATGGAGCAGCTCTGTTCTTCACACATGGGGTTGGCATTGACTCTATGGTAACTAATAACAACAACAGGATTGTGGGAGCGCCAGAGTGACAATGGCTCCGCCTCTGCCCACTGCAGCTTCAGTGATTCTCTGATCCGATTCTCCCGAAACCACCTCAGGGGCGAAGCAATAGCTCCTCATTACATGTCCTACCTCCTGGCCACACTCAACCACCACACAGCACTCAGGTATGGGGCTCACATGGACCACACCTTCACTAACCCTAACTGAGCACCTGTTTGTATGTAACCAGTCCATATTAGGCCATGAGAGACTTTGGACTCAATAGCTCCAGGTTCCAATCCTAGTTCTGCTTATTACTATCTGTCTGACCTTGGGCACGTTACCTAATCTCTCTGAATCTCAGGTTTCTCATTAGTATCATGCGGGTAATAAGGCGATGTTCTGAGAGTCACATGAGATAACAGATGTAAAGTACCTACCACAGTGCCTGGCACAGAGTAGCAGTGCTCAATTATTTATTCATTCAACAGATATTTATCAAGGCCCTACTCTGTGCCAGATAATGTTTGGGGTTACAGCTGTGAAAAAAACAAAACAAAACAGAGAAGTTCCCTTCTTCTTGGATCTTATGTTCTAGGGGAGGGGAAAGGGAACGGGGAGGACAGATAAACAAGTTAATAATGGTTTTTACTCACTCCTGACTGGGATTAACTCCCTCCCCTTACGGATGAGCAAATAGGAACCTAAAGACATGATCTGCTCAAGGTCACACCGCGAATTAGCGACGGGTCCGGGTGAGGCTGTGTCCCTTCTAGCTCTCCGACCCCACTCCCAGCCTCAGACCTTTAGAAGTGCAAGGTGCAGCCCTTCTCGTCCCCTGCCGCCACACACATGCGCCAGTAGGTGGCGCCAGGGTAGCTGGACCACGAAGGGCTGTGCGGGCCTCGGCCTTCGTCCTGAAGCCACATTTTTGGACCGTCTAGGTCGTCCGTGTGCGTCCTGCAGCTCGACGGGATGGCTTCAGTGGCCTTGGCTCGGGTGGAAGCTGCGCTGGATGAGTTGCAGAGGAGGATCTGCCGCCTGGTGCTGGAGGCGTTGCTGGCGGAGCTCCAGGTGAGGCTTCAGGTGGGGGGGTGGGAGGTGGAGAGACAGCGTATGTCTGGGGGCCTCTGCTGGGAATGCAGGGTCTGGATCATTCCCCCAGCGCCGTCTCCGTCTTCCCTCAGCCCCTGTTCGCGGGTCTGCCCTCGCGCCGGTGGCTGTCGAGCCCAGAGCTGCTGGACCGTGTGTGCGAGCGGACTGCGAGCTTCTGCCGGGACTTCTGGCGTGTGCGAAGCCCCGCAGTCCAGGTGCGTTGAGAGCGAGGGCAGGGGGAGGCGCCGGTGGGAAAAGCGACCTGGACCGGCTTGATCTCCCACCCCGCAGCTGCTGCTGGCCGAGGCGGAGCGCACCGTGGTGCTGCAGTACCTACGCGCGCTGATGCAGCGCCGCTTAGTGTGCCGCGGTGCGGACGAGCGGACCCAGGCCGCCGAGCGCCTGCGGCATGATGCCTCACAGCTCCGGGAGCTCTTTCTCGGTTTGGTAAGAGCTCGGCGGAGGGACAGATGGGCGGGGTCCCAGTGGTGGGGTGGAGGCGGAGGGCCGGCTCGAGATCCTACCCTACGTGAGCAGGGCCTGGAGGAGAGCGAGCAGTGTGCGCCGGTGCTGCTCGCCCTGCGGGAGCTGCTGAACCTCGACGACCCCACGCTGCTTGGCCTCGAGGTGGCCAGCTTGAGGAGACGATTTCCAGACTTGAGGTGCGAAGACTCCAGGCGCGGAGGGAGGAGGAGCCCGGGAGGGAAGGGGGGGCGGGGCTGACGCGCCTCGGTGGTGCCCTGCAGCGAGGACCATGTCTCCGCCCTCCTGGACCTGCGCGGGGATGTGTCCCGAGAGCAGCGCCTGGCTGCACTCAGTTCCCTGCAGGATGGCCCGCCGCCCTCGCCCGCTGCTGGCCGCCGCGCACTCTTCAGCCTAGTGCCCGCGCCTGCGCCCGCCCTGTCCTCCTGCCTTCCCTCGGGGTCCTGCGCCTGACGCCTGTCTGCCTGAAAAATAAAGCCACGGCCTCCGGGCGCCTGGATCTGTGTGCGTTGGGGAAGGAGGGGTGAAATAAAAAGTGTCTGCAGAGGTTAGGGGTCATGCACAGTATGGTATGGTATTCTGGCTCCCACCCTGGTATACAGACTGCGATCCCACCTATCCAGACTCCCGCACGTATCCGCGCCGGGGCAGTGAACTAGCGTCTGGCGGCGCAGATTTCGGCGGTCGGGTTGCCGAGGGGGCGGGCCTAAAATGAGTCCCCGCCCAGGAGTGTGACCCGACGAAGGACACCGCCCCCTCTGCCCGGCCTGGCCCCGCCCCCCAGCTTTGGTCTCGGGTGCGGGCCGCCGCGGAGACTGACGCGAACCCGCGCGCCATCCCGTGAGCGTGCGCGCGCCCGGGTGGTGCGTCACCGGTGTCGGCTCCCGCGGGCTGGGCGGAGGGCGACAGGCGCTGCGGAACGGGAACGGCCGCGACGAGTAAAGGAGCGAACAGGTTGGGACGCGGCACGCGAATAGGACCCCCGGGAAGCCGAGAAGGCGCGCGACGCGACTCCGCTATCTACTAAGGAACCCCTCTCCATTGTCCTCCAGCCCCGCCCTCTATTGGGCACGCCCTTCACCCCATCCTCCGCCGCTTATTGGCTGCAGGTCACGCCCCTCCTCTATCCCCCGGTCCCCATTGGCCCTTCTTCCACGTTATCCCCTCCCGGGTCTCTTATTAGTGCAGGCCACACCCTCTCATTTGTCACCAGACCCCGCCTTCAGTAGTCAAGGACTCCTCCCCGCATCCATCCGTTCATTCATCTGCATCTAGTGCTGGGTGCTTGAGACATGGGGCCAAATGAGACCCGTCACTGCCCTCGGGGAGTTCAAGGGATGGTGGGGGGACACAGACCAAGGCTCCGACAGTGACAGCCTAGGGCGGTAGAGAAGCCGCCTAGGCACTGGGGAACCTCTATATGCTGGGAAGGCTTCCCAGAAGAGGTGAGGCCTGAACCGAGCGCTGAAGGATGGTTAGGAGTTTGCTCCAGGAGGACATTGCGGTGGATTCCTGGCGGAAGGACCTGAGATATGAAAGAAACAGGCATATCCCGGTAATTGCGAGGAGGTAGGTTGAATGAAAGAAGGGGAGACAATGGGGACTGGCCCAAGTAGAGGCCCAGAGTCCAGTGAGGAGTCTGGGAAAGTGTCCAGTTAGCGGAGGAGAGTGCCTCCTGAGACCTGAAGACTTTTCGAGCAGCTGGGCATTCTCCGAGGAGGAAGATCGAGTCTGGATAGGGAAACAAAGTGCAGGGAAGGAATGATTCCAGTTCTGAGAAGAAGAGCTCTTTGGTTCACTCATTTATTGAGCATCTGCTCTGGGTCAGGCACTGTTCTGGATTCTGAAGATATTCAAGAGGAAACAGATAACTAACAATCAAATGTGCTGTACTTCAGATGGTGATAACTGCTATGGAAAACAATAAGGCAAGGAAGGGAGGTTGTGGTGGAGAGAAGAGAAAGTTTACTATTTTACAGGGGTGTGTTAGGGAAGACTTTTCTAATAACATGATATTTTGAGATGCCCATTATACCGTCAAGTACAGATGTTGAACTGAAAACTGGCAGCATTGGTTTGAATTTTATGGACAAAGCCTGGGCTAATATATTTAAAGCCATGAGAGTGGATGGCATCACCTAGATGGTGTTGTGTGCCATCCAGTCAATTCCGACTCATAGTGACCCTATGGAAGAGAGTTAAACTGCCACATAGGGTTTCCTAGGCTGTAATCTTTACAGGGAGCCCTGGTGGCATAGTGGTTAAGAGCTTGGCTGTTAACCAAAAGGTCAGCAGTTCAAATCCACCAGCTACTCCTTGGAAATAACAACATAACAACTTTTTACTGGAGCAGATCTTCAAGTGCCACTGACTTTTCAGTTAGCAGCCAAACACTTAACTATTGGGCCGCCAGGGCTTCTGTATCACCTAGGTTGTGAATGTAAATGGAGAAGGGAGAAAAAAGCTTCCATAGACAGCAAGCCCTGGGACATTTCAATGTTAAGAGGGTGGGAAGTAGGGATTAATTGGCAAGGGAAATCAAGAAGGAACAGCCAGTGAGGTAGGAGGAGAACCAAGGTAGACTGCTCAAGAAGCCAAGTGGAGAAAGTGTTTCCAAGAGGACGTGATTAACCGTGTCAAGTGCTGCTGATCAATATGAAGATCATTGGTGTCCTTGATGAGATCAATTTTGATGGAGAGTGGGGGGCAAAAACCTAATTGGAGAGAATTTATGAGAGAACAGGAAAGACAGAATTGGAGACTGAGTACAGACGACTCTTGAGGAACAGTTGGAGGGAGAAGTAATGGGGCAGTAGGTGGTGGAGTATAGAGTCAAGAAGGGTATTGTTTTGTTTTTTGAAATGGTGAAATAATAGCATGTGTTTATGCTCATGGAAATAATCCAGTAGAAAGGCAGAAATTGATGATGTGGGAGAGAGGAGAAATACTGGAATTGTGTCCCCGAGCAGGCAGGGCATTGGCTAGCAGGCTGGAGAGACTGGATTGGACTGAGCCCTGGCACAGAGTCATGGGGTGAGCGCCTGGACACTGGTCTTGGATGACTACTGGGAAGATGCTTCAGAGGGGAGAGAAGTATCTGCTAGGGGGGCAGGCTAGGGATTGGCTTGGACTTACTGAAGTTTCCTTCTGCCCCCCAAAAGCTAGTTTTAATTTGGATTTGAATCGATGGCCCAGAGGAGAGAGGGCTTTCCCCATGGAGGGGCTAGCATAAGCAAAGGCCAGATGGGGCAGGTAGGTGGAGCCTGGTGGGACAGGAGGGAGAGGGTGGGGCTGAGAAGATGCCAAAGGCAGAAGACAGCCCTTAGGACCCTTCATCCTTCATCCATCCAGGCAGCTTCGGCTGCACTATACTGGCTCCCAGACCGACTGGGCACTGAGCACAGGGATTAGAATCATGAGTAGGACGTTGTCCTTACTCTCACAAGCTCACAGGCTGAGGCAATTCCAGTAACCACCATCTGGGTTAGTATATGAGACTCTTCTTCCTGCTTTCCCCCAGCCCAGCCTGCCTGGATGAGCCTGCTGGAGGGAAGAGATACTGGGGTGGGTATTAGGGGGCAGCTACCCAGACCCCGGCAGCAGGCCCTGGGCTCATCAAGGGCACAGCAAGGGCAATGTGGAGCACAGGGTCTGCTGGGCCTCAGGCCACACCCATTACATGTCCTTCTGTGTCCTCAGAGGTCGACAGTGAGTGGAATTGGAGTGACCCAGCTGGATGTGATCCCCAGGACAGAATGGTGCTGGCCTCAGGGGCCCAGGTGTATGAGCAGGCACCTCCCAGCCCGCCTGCCAGTCCCCTGTCCCTGCACACCAGGCTGAAGCCCTCAGACGGAGATGGGCCACTGCTGTACCCCTGGTCTCGGCCCCTGCCCTTGCCCCTGGCTCTGTCAGTCCCTTCAGCGCTGCAGCCCCGGCCTGAGGCACAGCATCTCACAGAGCTGCGCCTGGGCCACCGCAGCCACATGCGTCGCAGTGAGAGTACCTGCACCGTAAATAGCGCTAGCCAGCGGTGGGGTGGCATCCAGGGACGAGCCCCAACTGGACGGGGACGGGACCCAGGTGGGGGCACCCTGCGGTCTGCAGCTTCCCTGCCTCATATTGCTAAGACCCGAAGGGATGCAGGCCGTGGTGCCAACAAGAGCCCCTGCATGCTGGTGGCCCTGAGACCAACCAACATGGACAGCGAGAGGGACAAGTTCTTCCATTCCCATTACACCTACAACCCGCAGTTTGAGTACCAGGAGCCCATGCCTACGGCGGTGCTGGAGAAGTACTGTGAAGCCTCTGGTCAGTTCATCCATCAGGTCAGTCCAGCCTACCCACCTCACCCTGGCCCTGACCACCCAAGAGGCCTGGCCTGACTAGCCACTGCTGCCCTGTGTGCAGGCGGTTGGCATCATTGAGGCTGTCCTGGAGAAGTTTGGCACCTACGAACACTTTGAGGCTGCCACCGGGGGCCAGCTGCTGACCAAGTGCCAGATCTGGTCCATTGTGCGCAAATACATGCAGAAGGAGGGCTGTGTGGGGGAGGTGAGTTTGCCCTGCCTGCTGGCCCCTCTACATGCCCCAAATCAGGCTGCCAAGTGGGTGGTGCCAGGTCTAGCTCCACACCTGGCCACCTGGTAACCCCGGGCAAGTCCTTGCCCTGGTGACTTGGGGGCTGGCTCTGAGCAGAGCTGATGAAGAGTGGATGTCCAGCCTGGCAGCCCTGTGGCATCTGTGGGTCCACCTGCACTGGCCCCAGGGCTAGTGGCCACGGCTCAAGGCAGTGCTGCCTACAGGTGGTGGTGCAGCTGAGTGAGGACCTGCTGTCCCAGGCCGTGATGATGGTGGAGAACAGCCGACCCACACTGGCCATCAACCTGACGGGAGCCCGCCAGTATTGGTTGGAGGGCATGCTGCGGCATGAGATAGGTCAGGGTGTGGGTAGGTGGGTGGGCAGCTATGGATGAGAGGGGGTTAGGAGCTGGGGTGGGGGCAGTGAGGGGCCCCAGTAACCCCACCCCATCTGTTTCTCCCGCTTCCCTCCAGAGGAGGATGGGCCCTTCCCCTTCTTGAGCAGCTACTTCTTCCCTCTCACTCACAGAGGTAGGCCAGAACATGCCTGCCCACTGTCTGGGCTCACCCTCATCTCTTGCTCCTTTTGGGTATCTTTTTTTCCCTCTTTCTGTCTGGTTTCCCTTGACAGTGGGGGCAAGGCTGCCAAGGCCCAGACAGGTCAGAGGGAGCACCCCATGCATACTCGCTTACCCACCAGCCCAGCCCTCCAGGGTGGGTAGAAGGCCAGATCCTGGGAATGGAATTGTCTCAGGACACACAGAGCTGGTTTTAGGAGGGAATAGGTCAAGCTGGGGGGTGGGGAGATGCGGGACACTAATCGCTATTCCTTTCTGTCTGTCCTCCTCATCAAGAATCCTATTGCTCTGGGCAAGAGGTGGTTTTTCTGAGGGCCCAGCATGATTGTCAAAATGATATGGGCAGACAGGATGTGGGCTGGGGTGGTGTGCCTGTTCATGTGCCCCTCCAGAGGGTGGGGCAATGTGACTTTTGGGAGAGTTTGTGGAGAGGGGTGGGGGGAAATCATACTTGTGAGACTCTATTAGTCCTTGGGTGCAAGTTCACTGAGGAGGGTCATCACGCTGCCTGGGGTTGGGTGAGTGAGTATGCATTTGTTTGAGGGGAGCGAGGAGGAAGGGGAGTTGAGGGGAACTGTGTGAGAGCCTGAGTCTGGGGGCTCGTGGATGAGAGCTTCACCAGCTAGAGGTCCGGTGGTGGGACAGGTCAGGAGTCTAGCAGATGGGTCCCCTGGCTGCCCCACCCAGCGCCACCTTCTCACGCCCTCCCCGCAGGCACTCACTACCTGCGAGGCGTGAACAACGCACAGCAGCCATGGCACAGCGCAGAGGGCCGGGTGCAGTACGGGCTGCGGCCCGCCAACCCCACGGAGGAGGGCCTGGCCAGTCTGCACAGCGTGCTCTTCCGCAAGCAGCCTTTCCTGTGGCGCGCGGCGCTGCTCTACTACACCATTCACCGCGCCGCACGCATGTCCTTCCGCCAGCTCTTCCACGACCTGGCGCGCTACGTGCAGGACACCGACGTGCGCTGGGAGTACTGTGTGCGCGCCAAGCGGGGCCAGACTGACACCTCACAGCCAGGTGGGCGGGCGCGCGGGAGCAGTGCGCTGAGCTGTGGTAGAGTGGTGGGGGCGAGGGACACGGTCTCACAGCCCTCCTGTGCTCACAGGTTGCTTCAGCAAAGACCAGGTGTACCTGGACGGCATCGTGCGCATTCTGCGGCACCGCCAGACCATCGATTTCCCGCTACTGACCTCCCTGGGCAAGGTGAGAGGCTGCGGGCCTGTAGAGAGCCCATCCAGCTCTCCCCCTCACTGCTGTATTCCCTAAACCTCTGATGGGTGCCGGCTGAGGGCTGAGCGCCAGAGCTCTCTAGTAGCGGGAAGCATGGGTGGAGATGAGCACAGGAGATGAAATGCCAGTTTGTGGTGACAGGAGTTTTCAGGGTCCATAGCTGTAAACAGGTACTTGACCCAGCGCAGGTACGTGTGTAGATATTGCGTCTCAAAGGAGGATCAAGGTCAAGGGGGCCGTCAGGAAAAGGAAGGAGGCTGGAGAAGTGGCCAGGGACAAAGTCCCCGGTGCTGGGCATTTGTGTCAGGCTGAGGAAGGTGGACTTCATCCAAAACAATGGGAGTCGGGGGTGGGGGGAGCTTTGAGCAGAGTGGCGCAGGTGCTTGCTTTAGAAGGCTCTCTTGGGATGTCATGTGGGAGGTGGATTGGAGAGAGGTGCAGAGAAGGGAGCACAGAGGAGGAGACTGCCTTTCCAGTCACTCCTGTAGAGTTGATGGTGGTCTGGCCTAACAGGCAGTGGCTATGCAGTTGGAGAGGAAAGAATAAGCTGGAAAGCTCTTGAGAGAGTGGAATCCCTTTAACTCAGTGGCTACCCTAAGTAAGAGAGTGACAGAGTCCAGGCCTCCTTCTAGAATCTGAGCTGGGTAACTGAAGAGAGTGGGGCTGGCATAAGGCAGCACCCAGAAGGTAGAAGAGCTTCATGAGTGTAGTGTTGGATATGGGAAGTCTGAGGTGCCTGAAGGATATTCAGGGGAAGGTTCAGGAGGCAATTAGATACCCAAGAGGCTGGGGGATTCTGCCTACCCCTGAGACCCAGCTCCCTCCCTACAGGTATCCTATGAGGATGTGGACCACCTGCGGCCCCACGGGGTGCTGGACAAGACTCGGGTGCCCCACTTCATGCAGGACCTGGTGCGCTACCGACAGCAGTTGGAGCACATCATGGCCACCAACCGGCTGGATGAAGCAGAGCTGGGCCGCCTGCTGCCTGACTGATGCTGGTTGAAGGCCACAGGAAGAGGTCCTGGACAGAAGGCTCCATATTGGCCCCCAGAACATGACGCTGTCTGTTCTGTGCTTCCAAAGACTGGGTGTTTCTTGGGAAACTGGCAGGGCAGGAGCCTCTTGGGAGGGAAGAATGGCAGCATCAGAGGGTTTGTGTCCTTTGCTAGCTGCCCTGGGACCTGGGGACCAGCAGCAGCATGTCAGGCAAACCGAGTATGCCCTTCTGCCTTGAGTTTTCTGTTGAGCAGAAGGGAGGCCTGGGGGCAGTAGGGGAGCTGAGCATGGATGGGTATGGGGGTGGTTTGGGAGTAGAAATTTGTTCCTGCATGAGATGGCTTTGAGTGTCTGGGGACTCCAGTCCCTCCCTTCCCCCACCTGGCCCTCGGTGCTCCTTCAGCTTTCACGCTGTCTACCTCTCACTGGGTCCTGGTGGGGGTTGGAACCCCTTCTCCTGGGGTGATTGCCTGAGCCTGGGGTCCTGGCTTTCACACAGGCTCAAGGGGCAGGGGTCCTGGTAGTAGAGACCCAGCTGGGCTGGGATGTGCTTTCCAGTATTTTGCCTCTCCCACTGCTTGTTTATATTCCATATTTATGTGCTGTACTTCCTGGAGCTGGGAGGTAGCAGCTCCTGACAATCGGTGGAAGGAACAGGCCTCCCCTGGAAGGCACTCATGCTTGCCTGGAAGGCACTGATTGTTCCTAGCCCCACTCCTATCACACACACATACACACTTCAGGCCTGTGAGTCAAGCCCAAGAGCTCTCCTGGCCCTGCCTCCACCCCTTCCACGGCCTCTGCTGTTCCTGTCTTTGCCCGCACCCTCACAGCTGAGATTGGCATAACCTGGCAGCAGCCACAATCATTGAACCTGAAGGGCAGGCCCCTAGGGTTTGTTGTCCCAAGTCGGGAGCCCCCCTAGACCAGGGGAGGAGCAGAGGTAGTTGTTGCTTCCAGTTTCACCTCAGACTTACTGTGTGAGGTTGAGCCAGTCCCACTCCTTCCCTGGGCTTCAGTTTTCCCATCTGTGAAACTCAGAAACACAGCTGGAAAGCCCTTATTAATTCAGTCAACGAATATGTATAGAGCGCCTTCTGTGTGCCAGTTACTTGTCAGAACCCCCACTGAACTCCCAGTGCAGGGGGAAGCCAGACAATTAAAACAGCAGTTACAATGAAGTGTGTGCGCTCTTGTCCACCCAAGGTCCCATCCCTTTCCTCTCTTCTAATCTCACTTCCCAAAGCTCTAAGCACTAAGCCTTCCCTAAGCAGAGAGAATTCCCCCTTTCCTTGCTCTTTGCATCAAGCCCAGGGACTTCCATGGAACAGGGCTGATGCCTACACAGGCCCTCAAATGGTTCATGAGGGGAAAAGAGCTGTGGAACAGGGGGCAGGCCTTTGTCCCACTGGAGCTCTGGGTCTGGAATCTCTAAGGGTGCAGCTTGGGCTATTGAGGGGTGCAATGAGGCTGAGGACTGGGGCGAGGGGCTGGAGGGGCACAGGGCTGCCCAAGTCACTGGTACTCAGAGGCGTGCACTCACCCCCCAGTTCCTGGGCAAAGAGCCAGAATCGTGGAGACAGCCTAGGCTGACCTTCCAGGGTTTATTTACTTCCAGCAACACTGGGCCACAAGGAGTCTCAGTGGCATGGACCAAGCCCAGGCAGGATCCCAGGTCCCTTCCAGTTTGGGTGGGAAGCGGCTGGTCAGTACTCTGGTCTTCAGGAACCTAGAAGCCATAAAATAATGTGGGAGAGTGGTCAGTGAGGTGGGGCACGCCCTCCTGCCAGCCAGGCACCAGGTTAGGGCAGCTTCACACCTTCGGACTCATCCGCGGCCTCGCAGTCGGGTTCTGGCTCTGGGTCGGGCTCTTGCTCCAGTTCAGGCTCTGGTTCTGCCTCCAGTTCTGGTCCCGGATTCATTTGAGGTTCCGGCTCCGGCTCAGCCCCTTCAGAGGCCTCAGCTTCCAGCTCCAGATTGGGCTCCTCGCGGATCTGGGATTGCACCGCCCCAGAGCCCTCAGGACCCCCAGCCTCATCCCAGTCAGAAGCTCTGGGCAGTCCGGGGCATGTAGTCCCTGAGCCAGGTGTCTCAGGCGTCCCGTGGCCTGGGCACGGAGGGTCGTAGCTGCGGTCCCTGTAGCCTGGGGCGGAGGTGCGGGTGTCTCAGGTTCAATTTACCCTTCCTCGCTTTCTTCTGCAACCACCGTTGCTCCTCTTTGGGAGACAACTCTCGTCCCCCCTTAGCTTTTGCCCCGCCCTCCGGATCACGCCCCGCCCCCTACTCTGCCCTAGGCCCCGCCCCGCGCTCTCTCACCAGGGCCAACGTGCTGCCAGTCCCAAACAGGGTCAGGCGCACGCGCCACACGCTGGGCGCAGTGCAGCAGCTCGTTGCAGGCGGCCTCGCCCTTGCCCTGCACCAGCAGCAACAGCCGGCGCACCCTGCGCTCGGCATCAGGCATCGCGTCCAACGCCTCGTACTCCGCCCCGGTGAGCATGCCCCGCGCCAGCAACGCGTCCAGCAGTAGCCCAGACTCCGCCTGCAGTGTCTCTACCAGGCGTTTCCGTTCGCGGTCGATCGTCTCCGACGGCCGCTCCTGCGCGTTGCCCATGGTCCAGGCTGCATGGTGGCGGGGGAGAGGGGTAATGGGCGCCAGAGGTCCCCTGCCCCTGAACTCTATCCTGGGGCTTCAGTGAATGCACGAGGCTGGGGCCGAAATTCACCTCGACCCCGACCATCCACTTCGGTTAGCAGCACGGGACCTGAAAGCCACTGCACGGAGCCCCTTGTCTTCCTACCTCTCCAGCCGCTTTGTCCAGTCTCCTCTTCTGTTCCCCTAAATGTCAGCTGTGACTCTCCTAACTTCCTAACACTCTCTTAGGACTCATATCTGCTCTCTCAGCTCCCTCCTCAACCAGGACCTCCAGAGTTCCTGCCACCTTCGGGACCCTCCCACCACCCTGCAAATCTCGCCATCGGTTCAGACCCAATTTATCCAAACTGACCGCTTTCTCTTTCCCAAGCTTGCTTCTCCACTTCAACAGACTGAAAGACCTAGGATTGACCCCAGATACCCCACACCCAGCTCTCTGTCAAGTCCTTTCCAGTCCGTCTGCTGAATATTTATCTCCTCATCACCACTTACTTTGTCTGGCCTCTGCACAGCCCTCCATCCGGGCTCCCTACCTCCATACTCTCCCCCTCTGCACTCAAAACTCGAAGTGCTGAGCGCCTCCCTTACTCCTTTCACCTGCTGGAAGAAGTCCAGACCCCTTACTCTGACCCTGAGGTCATCTTTCCAGACCAGGTCCAGCCCCTGCACTGCCCCCACCACCACTATGGTGCAACCCACAATGTGGTCTTCTGGTCCTTCCTGGTTCTCTGATACCTGAACAGGAATACCTGAATCCTCTTGAGTCCCAGCTCTGACCATGATTTCCTGACATCACCTGAGACACAACTGCCTCCCCACTTGCCTGGGAATGACTCATAGACATCTGCTTCATCTTGGCATCTCCAGGGACCAGCACATAAAAGCCACGAATAAATGTTTCCCAAACTTTTACTGTTTTTCCCCCGTCTTGGTTTTGTCCACACATCGCCCTCCCCAGTCTCCTCCTCCTCCTCCCTTTGGCATCCCTCCTCTACCTTGTTCTAGGCATCTGGGCCTTGTCTGGAAGAGAGAATTTGGTCTCAGCCCCATCTTGCCTTCCAGGTCTCTCCCTCCCGCCCCTGGTATTACTGTCTCAAATGCCTCTGCTAGTCATTTCACCCCTCCCAGCCATTAGGAAGTGTCAGCTCCTCCCCCAGGCCACTGAGCAGAGACTCGGCCTACCCATCCCTCTCTCCCTTCAGGTCCCAACTGTGACAAGTGCTGTTGCTCCGTCTCTCAGTGAGTCTCAGTCAGCCAGCCCCCTGCCCCAACCCTACCATAATCGCCTCATTTCCTGTAACAGTCCCTCTGGGCACCTCTCACTCCCACTTTGTCACCCTGCGGCATAGGATTTATTGTCCCCATTTTACGGATGAGGAGAGAGGCACGGAGACAGCAAGTGGCAGAGCTGGAATCTGACTTGCCGTTGTAGCCTGAATGCCTGGCAGAATGTCAGCCCTAACCACCTGCTGTCCACCCTCCACTGCTCATCAGAGAGAGACCAGACCACCTGGCCTGGCTGCTCTAGCCACCTCCCACCCACCTGCACAGCCAGACCTTTCCCCACTTCCCTCTACCCCTCAATGCTCCCAGAACTTGCCAAGCCCCTGGCACCTCTGAGCCTGTACAGATGTTGTTCCCTAAGTCTGGAATGCCCCTTCCCTCCCTTCACTTGGTAGACCCATTTTCCAAGACTCAAATGTTCCGTTATCCACTCCAGTGCTAAGTCTCCCAAAGGCAGATTGGTTCCTTCTGGGAGCACCAGGGAACACCAAATACCCTCACCACTGCGTAGTTAACTGACATCGCTGAAACTGTACACGAAGACCCTCTGCCCTTTTATGCTGAGAGCTTCCAATGACTGACCCCTATCATGGGGGGAGTGGGAAGAGGGGACCAGCATCCACTCTGGACGGGGGGGGGGGGGGCGCCGATTGGATTGGCCCTCACTCCTTTCCGTTAGCCTGTTCCTCCCATTATCCCAAGTCCTGCCCTTTGTCCTGTCTGGGAAGCGGAGACCCCGTCTGGTCGGAGCCCTTCCTCTTTAGCTCTCACTGCTCGGAAGGAAACACCGAAGCTACATAGCGGCCGTTCGGCCTCAGAGCCAGTCCTTCAAGATCATAGGCCAGGTTCTTCCCAGAGTGTCAGGCAGCCCCAGGAGCGATCAGAGTAGCAGGGTCCTGGTCCCTCCCTTCCCCCCACCTCCACTGCGCAGACTCTGGCAAGCGAGGGTCTTGGGAAACTGCGTGAGCCTTTGCGCTGAGCGCATGCAAGGATGCCCTTACCTCTCCTCCACCCAGTCCCTGGATTTAAGAGTCCTGCGGAGGGGCGGGGCTTACCGACCTCCTCGGAACCTAATTTCAGTTTCTCTTCCCTCCCCCAGCCGGGTGGGGTGGGGCTCTGGGCGGTCCCACTCACGGGTCGAACCTCAGTCACACAGGAGATGACAGTGCAGAAAATGCTGGACCACGGTGGGTGGGGGAACAACAGCTGCGGTGGGGGCGGGGCTGCCAGGGCTGTCGGGAACGGGGCGGGAGGGGGGGAGGGTGTTATTCCCGCGGCAGGGGAGCGAAGCCTCCGAGCCTGTACTGTACGCTGACTAGGGACGTACACGTAGTCTGCTTTCTCTCCCCACCACGGTGCGCCCGGAGATGAGTCAGGGCGGGGCAGGGGAGGGGACAGTTCGACCCGCGGCCTCAAGTGTCCAGGGCCCACTTCAGACCAATATTCTTGTCGACGCCTCCTCTCTGCTTGTCACAGATGATGCTCAGAGAAGGGGACAGACTTACCTAGGGTCACAGAGCGTATGCATTGCGGAGCCAGGTCTGACCCAGAAACTCCGCTTCCCGGAGGTCTCAGGGACCGCTTGTCAGCTGAGGATCCCGGCCTAGGCCAGCAGGGCTAGAGGCAGTCTCCCCAAGCACCTACACCCTTGTTGGGGGTTCCTCCATTAAAACGCTAGGATCTGGACGCTTCTATGAATGAGAAGTCGCCCCCCACCCACGACTTCTGTGCTTCCTAGTCGGTAGAGAAAAGAGACCAGAAACTGAGAAAAATGCAGCTTTATACGCAGGGCTAGGCGAGGGAATGGAGAGCGGCCGCCGAGTAGCGGGGTCTTCGCTCAGCCTCCGCCAGGGGGCGCCAGCAAGCCGAGAAGGGCGTGCTGCCTGGGAGCAGTCCCTCGGCCGAGCCAGCTCCAGAGGGGAGGGGCTCTCAAGGAGAGGGACCGGCTCCTGGGCCCAGGTAGGACGCCCGGTTCTCAGGGGTGCCATAAATGGTCAAAGCCCCAGGCAGGCCGAGGGCTGGGCCTCCCAAAGCTGCCGGGACGTCCAGCAGGAGCGGCCTCCCAAGCGTGGGATCCTTCCCTAGGAGGAGTGGAGTCGTGCTCAGCAGAAAAGTGATTCCATTCACAGTCTCCCCACTCTCGCCCAGTGATGAGGGGGTAGGTAGCTGGGACAATTCTCTGTAGAACAGCCTGAACTCAAGGGGCTTTCCTCCAAAACACAGACTTGCCCAGCCACCCAATCATGACCTCCCCCAGGTCCTGAGTCACCCCAACCATTACCTGGACCCTGTGAATTTAACCCCTTGACTGACAGCTCAGCCGCACCTCTCTCTGGAACCAAGGGCTGCATCTGCATGGGAAAACCCCAGGAAGCAGCTGTTGGGGGGGTGGTGCTGGGGAGCTGAGGGGAGCTTGGGAATCCTCAGCCATGGCTTTGGCTCAGAGAGAGCAGCAGCCATGGACCACAGGGCTTGATTCAGCAGCCCCTAGGCCCTTGTCTTCCAGTGTCACGTCTCTCTTACCAGGGACAGCTCCATGTCCAAGTCCATCAGTGTCCACTCTCGTCCTGAAAGGCTGGGGCCCAGCACCTGAGAGGAGGTTGGGGTCAATGGTGCCCTCCCCAGGCTGCACAGAGAGCTAGACCCTACTGGGCCCTACACCCCTGCCCAGGCCGGAGGAATACTCACATCCAGGGGCCCTGCAGGCTCCAGACTTTCTGGGGTGCCCCGAAGCAGCACTGGAGGCAGTAGACCCTCTGGGCTCCGGCCCCCCCGCTCCAGGCCCAGAGACTCCCTGTGCACAGAGAACTCCTGTTGGCCTGCAGAGCCCACGCGTCCCCTCATTAGGTTCCCCCCACCACCCTAGAAAACACTAGGAGAGGAACCCCTCAAGGGACACATAAAGAGTGCTTCAGCCTCCCACCTGGGGCCTGAGGTTTGGGTTGTGGGGCTGGGGCTTTGCAAAATGTTCCTTCCCTATGCTACAAGTGTCAATACCAGTGGTTCTTAAACTACTGTGCACATCACAATCACCTCAGTGAACTTGTTTAAAATGCAGATTCCTGAACCCTTCCACAGAGATGCTGATTGACCTGAACAGGAGCCAGAAATTCTGTATTTTAATAAGCTTCCTACTTTCCAGGGGACTCTGATACCAGTGCTCCTTGGAGCACTCTCTGAGAAGTCAGGTCAAGATCATAGACAAAGTGCCCAACCTTCCCTTGAGCCACCAAGGGGCAGAGAGGGCTGGGAAGTTTTGTCGGCTGCTAAGTGCTGGTCTATCTGCAAAAGTGGCCCACATGGGGCTCACAGTCACAAACGGGCTCTGCTTACCTGTCAGGGACCTCCCTGGGGCCCCTTGGTTCAGGCTGTTGGGCATTCCTGGGCCCCTCGGGGCTGAAACTCCCCTTCCCTTCCAGGATGGCCTGGACCACAGCCACAGGCAGCAGTGGGGGGGCTGTCACGCAGAAGTCACACTCGTTTGGGGCCAGGGCCAGCCCAGCCTCGACTTTCCCCCCTGGGCTGGCCGGCTCTTCTTTGAGCAATGCCAGACCCTTCTCCCTGCACCAGAGAAAAGCTTCAACCAGACCCTGGCACTGCCTTCTCCCCCCACACTCACAGCCATCCCAGATGCCAGCCCCTCCCCCACTTCCCACAGGGTAGCCCCTGCCCCCTTACCTCCCACCACCACTGGAGGGAGAAAGCCCAGTCCCTTCTGGGGATGGGGAATCTTCAGGGATGTCAGAGATGATGGGTCCCCTGGACCTGTGGGGGCTGCTGAGGCTGGAGGTGGTTTCTGGGAGTGGCTGCAAGGAGAAGGCCAGGCCCAGCCCTTGACCTCAAGCCACAGGGAAAGCCAGAACCCCACAGTGTCTGAGTGAAGAAGTCTGAGGGAAGGAGGCTCAGTCCATGCTGGGGAGCTCGGGTCTGGAGAGGACTGACCTCCACCTGCTCTTCTTTTGAGAGAACAAGGAGAATGAGGAGGCTCCCCATAAGCCCAGCTGTGCCCTTGGGGAGAGAGAGAAGCAGATACTTACTGACTGGATAAAGTAGGGGTCCTGCAGGAGGGCACCAGGCAGGGGACAGCTGAATTTGGCAGGTGGCGGGCATGCGCTCCCCTCATCCAGCATCAGAGACCTGTGCAGGGTAGTTCAAGCGTGGGCAGGGGGCAGGGCAGGCTCAGCCCACATGCGCTTCAGCCTCCACCTCCCTCCCTCAGGCCCCAGCAGCCAAGTCAGCAGAGCTGAGGCCTGTTGCCAGGGCATCAGTCACATGCTGGAGGCAGAAGGGGCTCCCCCAGAGATGGGGGCCCTTTGAGGGTAGAGAAGGGAGGGAGGGAGCATGGTTTGAGCCCCAGGTCCTCTGCTGAGAGATGCTTTGGGAGGAGAGGGAAGGGGCAACTGGGGTGGGAAGCGGTGGATAAGGTCCTGGAGCAGGGGCATCTTGGAGTGGGGATACCTGGTGGTAGGGTTGGGAGGGGAGGAGAAAGGTCCTGGGTTAGGGAGGGGGCTGATAGGGTAAGGAGCCCTGTAGGGAAGGGGAAAAATGAGGATTCCCAGAGAAGGGGTTTCTGGAGAAGGGGTCCCTGCAGGCGGCCTCCGATGCGGAGGGTCATGGAAGTAGGGGAACGGGGTGAGCATCCCTGGCTTTCTCACAGCTTTCTTTTGGCCCCTGCGCTGCTGGACCCCGCTTGAAGTGGCCCGAAGAGGCACTGGATCAGCTGAAAAGGAAGCAAAAGTCAATTCATACTTCGGCCCCGCCCCCACCTTAGCAAGGCACTTCCAGGTGGGCGCCAGGAGGGGGCTTAACTTGGGAGCTGGGGGTCCGGGTGGGCCAGAGCGAGAGGGGGATTGAGGAGTAGGAGAGAGAAGGGGTGGGGGTAAGGAACACCTTGCCAATGACTCGGTGCTGCTGCCCGTGGCTCTGCCGCAGCGTCACCACCTCCCGCCACAAGACCTCATTCTGCCTGGGGGAGCGGATGGGAAGGTGCTGAAGCAAGTGAGAGCTTGCCCAGTCCCACCCCCAAAGAATGGCGGGGCCCTGAATCCACGACCACCCAGATGGTCATTCATTCCACAGAGTCCACGGAGTTCCACGGTTCGGCCCATTTGTCTGGTTGGGAGCACTGCAGACCGAGAGAGGGTGCGGCTGCCCAGAGCTGCCGGGCATCCTCCCTGCCAGACCCCGCCCTGCCCGCCCCAGTCCCGCGCACTGCCTGAGCTCGCGCAGCCGCGCCTCTGTGCTCTCCTGCACGCCCCGCAGAGCCTGCACTTCGCTCAGCAGCCGCCCCAAGTCCTCGGGGCGCCAGCGGCCGTCGTCGCTGCGCAGCGCGGGCACCTGCAGGCGACAGGCACCGTCCGGACAAGGTCGTGTAGGGCAGGGCCTGCCGTCCCAACACCTCCACCAGTTTCTGTCGGCAGCTCCCACCTTGCGCCGCACACGCTCCAGTAGCTGCTCGTGACCGCGCACGAAGCTCGGGTGCTGGAACTCGACGTGATCGCGCTCCGGCCTGAGCAGGCCTCCCTGCTCGATGCTCACCACCTTCCGAAAACCGTCTGGGAAGTAAGTGGGGCGTGAGGGCGTGAATCGCACCATCCCCAGACAACAACGCACCCACATCTACTCCCCGTCCGGCCCAGGGACTCACACATATTGAGTTGCCGCACAAAGCTCGCCATGTTGCTGTGCTTGAAGTACTGGGGCAGCACCTCCTTGGCGAAACGGTTCTGGTCGCTTACGAGGAAACTGGTTCCGCTCTGCGAAGAACACCGCCCGCCCATCGAGCCCGCGGAGACCAGACACCGGTGAGCGGCGCCCGCCCGCGGCCAGGCCTGCTCTCAGGCGCGTACACACAGTCTCACTCACTCTGGGGACCCGACCTGCGGCTCACGGGGACATGGGGACCCAGCTAGGCGAAAACCAGCTGTGTGGCCCATCCTGTGGCCCACAGTGGGTCCCCATCCCCAGGCCGACTGAGACTCCGCACTCAAAGTTTTCGGAAAGGGGTCTATTTTGGAGCAGAGGCCAACCCCAGATTCCAGCACCGGAGGAGTCCCAGAGCCACTCAGCCCGTTCCTTCTCCTGGCCTCTGTTTTCCCATCTGTCAGATGGGGTGCAGTGGGAACTAAATAACTTCAAACATCCCTTGGGCTCTAGGTCCCCAGGAAGCTCCTACCCCTCTTTTGGCACCGGAGGAAGACGCCTCACCCCGCCCCTTGTACACTTCCTCCAAGGTGAAGTGCCCTAGACCAATAGATAGAAGGATCCACAGTCCCGTCCCAGAATAGGGTTGGGTGGGCGTGGGTGTTCACTGAGGTGGAGGGACCCCGGGAGCCCCTGGGGGAGTCTTGGGGCCCCAGCCCTCACCGGGCTCCAGCGGATCAGGTGGTCGGTGCCCGGGTCGCCCACCAAAGCCCATAGCTTCCCGAGAAAGGCAGGCACGGGGCTAGGGCCCGGGTCCGCCGGCAGCGGGACTAGCGCTTCCTGCATAGCGCAGTGTCACCTCGCTCAGCGCTCGGGCCCGGCCGCTGCGAGCTCGTCAAAGCCGCGGAAAGTGCTGCGTTTGTCGCCCGCCCCGCCCTACTGCGCCTCCGGGCGCCGGGTCAGGCGGCGGCCACGTGCGAACCCGCGGGGCGGGGCTCGGACCGCGGCCTCCGCACCAGCAGACAGAAAGGAGGGAAGGTTGGGATCAGATGTGTATGGTGTGGAGATCCGGGTTCAAGTCCCCACCCTTCCCCGATCCGCTTGAGAAATCGCCTGTACCCGGCCTTGGTTCCTAGAAGGAGATGTCCGTGGGCACGGTGAAGCCCCATAGGTCGGGGCGGGGGGAGGTAGGATAGGGAGAGGGAGAACTGGCTCCTTCCCATTGAATTCTACGGCATTGTCACTCAAAAAGTGCGAGTGTCCCGCCCCTAATCCCCGCAGCGCGCCTCTGGGGTCGGAACCCTCCTACCCCTGCCAGGACAGCTCCTCCGGCCTCCGCGCCTTCCCAGCCCTCCCCGCTCAGAGCCGACCTCATCTTTCACCGGACACAGAGATACTGGAGGACTTTATTGCACACTCACCCCTGAGTCCCGGCCCGTGCACTCTCTGTCCCAGAGCCCAGGCCGCAGAGCTAGCGCAGAGTCCGCAGAGGGGTGGGACTGGGAGAGGGTGACCCCAGGACACAGAGGGGTGTCTGTAGAGATTGAGAGCCGCGAGTGTGTTCAGGACGCCCCGGGTTGGTCCCGACGCCATCCCACAGACCCCAGTCTCCGAGAGGCAAAGGAGGCAATAGAACGCCGAAGGAAGGGGCTAGCAATTGGGGCGTTCCTGGGCACCCCAGACAGATCCCAGAAGCCGCACTTCTGCGGGAAGGTGGGCGTTGCTTCATCACGCCACCAACGTGGGCCGCCAGGGATGCGGCTCGCGCGTTAGTTTGAGCGTGTAGCTGCGCAGGCGCGGGCAGTGAGCGCGGAAGGCGCCCAGCACGGTGGGCCGCACCACGCAGAAGCAATGCACCTCGCGCAGGCCCGCGCAGCGCGTCGCCAGCTCCTCCAGCGCAGCGTCCAGTTCGGCGGACGCGGCGGCGCGCACTTCCAGCACGCGCAGGCTTGTGGCGTAGTGGTGCGCTGCGAAGCGCACAGGGCCTACGGAATCGCCCGAGAGGTTGAGACGCAGCGCAGCTACGGGTACCGAAGGCTGGAGGACGCGCCTCACGGTGTCGGCAGACAGCGTCGGCTCTAATTCCAGCTCCACGGCCAGCCCCGGGTGGCGGCGCCGCATTGCAGCCCAGGCCTCGTCGGGCAAAGCGGGCGCGCGCGCGTCTTCGGGACACGCGCACCGCAGGGCCAAGAGCGCGAAAGGCGCGCGGTCCGGCGCGGCCAACTCTTCGAGGGTGGCGCGCGACAGGCTGGCAAGGTGCAGGCCGAGGATGCGCACTCTCGGACAGGCCGCCAGGAGCTCGAGTACGGAATCGGGCCCCACGCTGCCCACGAGAGTGCAGTTGTCCAGGAAGAGGCTGCAGAGTTCGGGGCAGCCTCGTGCCACCTGCAGCACCAGCGCGTCGTCCAACGTGAAAGGCAAGCGCCGCAGGTCCAGGTGGCGCAGCGCGCGGGCAGCCTTGCAGACGGCTTGCACTGCGTCCAGGATGTCGCTGCCCGCATCAAAGAGAGGCTTCTCTCCATGGCACTCCAGGCGCAGGCCTCGCAACCCCTGAGCACGGCCCGCCAGCGCCGTCAGCAGCTTTGTGGCCGTCCGGCGGCTCGGCTCCCTCGATGGCTCAAATTCCAGACGCAAATTGTGGATGTGGTCAAGGCAGGCGGATAGAGACGGTGGTAGCATGCCTTCCCCCTCACAGTCGCAACTTAGGTTAGAGCAGTACAGAAAAGGCATCAGCAGCGTCCCCGCGATCAGGGAAGAAGCCCCTATCCCCCCTCAGCCTGGGTTCCAGCTACCATCCTCACTTTCTGCCTCCTATACACATACCTTCCTGCCCGACCATGCCTGGTTACACAAAGGCAGCCTCTGATGCGGGGAGGGAACCCCCACCCTACCCTTTAGAAAACTTCAGTTGCATGTGGCACAGGTTGAAACCCTGGCTGGGGGAAGCAATGATATTTCAGGAACAAGCCTTCTCAGTGGTCTCTAGTGAGGCGGGCCAGATTCACATCCCTTCTCCGCCACTTCCTGAGTGACCTGTGGGCAGTTATTAAATCTCTCTGCTTCAGCTTCCTATGTGAACAAAATGTTTTCGTGATGAGTAAATGAATTAATATATGTAAGGCACTCAGAACAGTGGCTGTTACATAGTAAACAGTCAATAAATGTTAGTAATTATTTTGCTTTTGAATATGGAGTCACTGAATCTCCACCGATGATCCTTATCAAACACCCCTCAGAGAAAGCGAAAGGGCGGCGGCAGAGGGAGGAGCCGGCTCACCTGACGTTTGTGTCACGCCACACGATGCTGTAGGTGGCAGCGGCGGCCCAGGCCCGGCAGACCCCAGCGGCAGCGGCGCGGTCCCGCAGGGATAGGTGGCGGAAGATGAGCGCCAGCACCTCCTCGGGCAACTGCCCTCTGGGATCGGCCATAGCCCGGTTCGAGGTGGGGCCAGCTCCTGCCTGGAGAGAGAGGGATGTTCTTGGGCTCAGGAAGGCCAGCGTGTTGATGGGAACACCGGAGCCTGGCTGTAGAAAAGCTTTTTGCCCGGGAGCTGCTGCAGAATTTGCAGAGTCCGGTGCAAAGTGAAAATGTAAGGCCTCTTGTTTAAAAAATTAAGAATTTCAAGACAGCCACAGCAGAACATATAATCAAGTACTAAATCAAGTTTAGGGTCCTGTTCAACTGCACAGGTCTCAGGCCCATGAAGTTGGCCTTGGATGCCAAAGGGTTTCTAGCCAGTTGCCTCTCAGAGTCAATGGAGACTCAAGGCAACCCCATGTGTAGAACTGTGCGCCATAGGATTTTCTCCAGGCCTTTCTTCCGAGGTACCTCTGGGTGCACTGGAACCGCCAACCTTTTGGACGATTTGCACCACCCCAAGGACTCCAGAGTGTTTCTGGCTCCCATTAAACTATTTCTCACTTGTTGAACAAATTCACATTTATACTGTATTAGAAGGAACACAAACCTATGAGTGAAGCTGATGAAGCCTAGGTCCCCTACTCCGGAGGATGCTATCGGATCTTTCCTGGGAGAAACAGTCTTCCCTAGGGGAAGCTGGGGGGCAGCTGGCATAGGCCCTGGCTCCAGTCAACTCTCCCTGTCCCCGAGTCCGCCTCCTCCAGGCCTCTTACACACACATTCAGAGCCGACCCGACTCGAAGGCCCAGACTAATCTACCGGGGATCACTGATCTTATTTCTCCCGAAAGCAATCCTGAGGACCAGGATGGGACTGTGTCCAGAACCCGCCTGGAGGGCCATTGAAGTGAGGGCCCCTCAGGCTGCGCGAGGGCATCAGAATCACCCGGGTACTTGTTCACAATACAGATTTCACGGCCCCACCTACTGAATCAGGCTCTCCGGAAAGGGTAGGACCCGGGAATGTTCATTTCAACAAGCGCGGGGTAGATCCACTGGCCCCTAGTTGAGAAACACCGCCCTTGCCGCGTCCTATCTCTAGTAACTACAGGGTTAACAGGGCGGGAGCTTTAAAATAAAACTTTTAATTGGCAGGGACCATGAGCCAATCAAGAAGCGGGGGCGCGGGCTGGGCACAGCTGGATCCGCCCGGAAAAGGGAGGCTCCTTCTCTTTCCAGCGTTGCGCGAAGTCCCGGGTACTTCCTACAAAAGGTTGGCGGGGCAGAGAAAAGCGTGGGGGCTCTGGGAGCCTGATGGCTCTGGGGTCTGAGGGGCCCTGAGTTCAAGTTCGGACCCTGAGCAGCCCTGGCTCCCGCTGGGCCGGTGAGGCCTGGCTAGATCTCCGCAGACCCTCCTACCTCGGAGCACCGCCCTTGGGGAGTGGAGACGGGTGTGCGTCCCCTTTGAAGTTGCCAGTTTTATTTATTTAAGAGCAACATTTCGTTCTGTTATACATAGGATCGCTATGAGTCGGGACCGACTCGATGGCACCTAACAACAAAGTTTGCGTAACAACGCTTGACAGCACTTGCCAGTTAAGTTTCCATTTTCCCTTATCTTCCAGGCAAAACCCACTCCTGGAATTTGTGCCACAGCGGTTAAGAGTTCCGCTGCTAACCAAAAGGTCGGCAGCTGGA
>NW_004443950.1:1836798-1845003 GCF_000243295.1 Trichechus manatus latirostris
TTTTTTTTTTTTTTTTTTTTTTTTTGAGCCCTGGTGGTTCAGTGGTTAAGCGGTCGGCTGGTAACTGAAACCCACCAGCTGAACCCACCAGCCGCTCCGTGGGAAAAAGATATGACAGTTTGCTTCCGCAAAAGATTTACAGCCTTGGAAACCCTATGGGACAGTCCTACTCCGTCCTTTAGGGTCTCTATGAATCACAATCAACTCGACGGCAATGGGTTTTGGAGCCTGGGGTTCCAGATATTATCGGCCGGGCTTGTACGTGGGACCCATAGATACCCCATTCTGAGTGCCAGGGAGTAACAGATCAGAGGTCAACGAGCCCGACCCCCGGGGAGCACCACAAAATTCTGGTCCTCAGGTGGTGTCCCCCCGGTGCCCCCTTGTGGATCCATCCCAATTCCACCGGAGGAGGCGGAGCAGCTCTCATCCTGGGGCCCTCTAGCCTCTTAAGAAAGGCGATCTTTCGAAGTCCCTTCCTGCTTCCTGCCGTCTAGCTTCGGCGCCGGTGTCTTACCAGCTCAGCGGTCCAGGTGGGCTCTGCTCCGAGACAGGGGAATGGCTGCGGAGGAAAGCTGGGCGAACTGGAGGCGCCAGGAGCAGCGGGGAGGAGGGGGAGGCGAGGGCGGACTGGGCGGCTCCGGCTGGGGAACCGCCCCTGCGGCTCCGCGCACACACGGAAGCGGCGCTGGCGGAGCGTAGCCCGGCGGGCGTGGGAATCTAGGCCGGGTGGAGGCGGCCAGGTTAGTGCGGAGGGTGGGTGGGCTTCCCGGTGCCAGTGGGAGCGGAGGTGGAATCCTGGCCTGGGAGTGTGAGCGCGGCGCGGCTGTCACTGTCACCCGCGGCTGCCCCGGCCTGGTAGTGGTGGCCTATTGCGCTGTTTCTGTGGAAGGCGGGGTGGGGGTGGATATGGACCCTGACCTCCGCAGGTTTCTTGACCCGACTAGGGCTTTCAAGAAGCGGCAGGGCGCTGCGGGTGAGAGGGAGGTGCGGGTGATTCTAAACAGACGTATGAGCGGAGACCCCTGCCCGTCCAAGCTTGTCGCAAGTGCGAATCCCCAGCATGGTTGGCGGGGGGGCTAGTGGGAGTCTGGGAAGCTCCCCTTGCGAGGTCTCGAGCGACGCAGCTGAGTAGGGGGCGCGCGGGGAGTCGAAGGCTTTCAGTCCACTAGGGGCCATGCCCGCAGGCTGTACCCGCCCATTTGGCTGGCAGTGGGTCTACCCGGGACTGTTAAGCTGTGTTGATGGGGCGCCACGCCGGGCTGGCCCCTGGTACTCGAGGTGGGTTTTCTTGGGTCAGTGCCCACGTGCTCCGCACAGCCTCTGCCCAGCTACGTGTTCCCAGGACTTAGCTCGGGAGCCTCCGCCCGGCCTGCAGAGGGGCGGACTCCTGGTGGGTGGGGCGCGGGGCTTCCCGAGGACGGGTTTCTGTGGCAGGACACGTGGGAAGGAGTTGCCAAGGGGAAAATGGGAGTCGAAGGCTCCTGACCTTTCTCTACTCTCTACCCTGTTAACTGACCCTCTCGACCTCCAGCCTTGTTTGACTTCCACCGTCTGTCCAGTCCTATTGAGTGCAGTGGGGCAGTCCTGCCCCCTCCAGGTTTCCTGTGCCTCCTGGCAGGTCTGATGGGCAGACTCTGGCCCCGCCCCTACTTCCACTCTTTGGGGCGGGACAACAGCCATCCCAAGACTGGTTAGGAAGAGGAAAGGTTTCAAGGACAGGTTTCCACTCTTCCCCTTCCCTTCTAGACTCCCCAGCGCGTCCCACTTATCTCCCCTCCTAGGTCCCACTTGTCACCTGCAAAATCTCACCCCCCCCCGTTATTTTCTTACTTTTTTTTAGAAGTTTTCTTTCTTTTTTAACACACTTACAAAGAAAATCAAAATCACCCCAAATTCCACCCCACAGAGATAATCAATGTTAACTTCCTAATAGTTTCCGGACGATTGTTTTGCGTAAATACACAAGTATTAATGTTTTCTACCAGAATATTTTGGGGGAGGGGACTCCAGAAGGCTTGTCCCCTGTGCTCAGACCCAGGGTAGGACCATTGCGAGGTATCATTTCTCTTGCCAGGGTCTGGGTGGTGCTGGGGGGCGGGGGGGCACCTGCCTGGTTACTGCACTCAGGTTAAGGTCAGAGAGCAGATCTGAGCTGCAGCCTTTGCTCTAAGCTCAGGATCTCTATCCCCTCCCCAGCCATGTCCAAGGTGTGGTCCTGGCTCCTCCTGGCACCCTCTCTTCTGAAGCTCCTTGTTACTCATGCAAATAGATGCCTGCTGGGGCTGGAGCAGTGACATCCAGGATGCCCACAGTTGGATCTCAGCACCCCTCCTAGCCCACCATATGTAAATGCCGAAGACCCAGGAATAAGGGAGTGTGACTAATGGGCAGGAGGTGAGATCTGGAGCCCATGTTTCCAGGAAAAGGGTGGGATGGGGTCTCAGGTGAGGTGGGGAGGAAGCAGTAGGGCAGTTCCCCATCTGTTGCCTCATGGGGCAGTGACTGGGAGGCTGTTGACCTGAGAGTCAGTGTGGTGGCCTCCCCCCTCCCCTAGGTTTTTGTCAGAAGATGACAGAAGGGACCCTGCTCTGGCTGGACAGGGAAGGGATATGTAAAAGAACCATTTGAGTTGCATATGACAAGAGCCCAGCTCCAATGACTTTAGAACAACAACAAAAAAATGATTTAGCCCACATAACTGAAAAGTCCAGGGTGCAGTGGCTTCAGGAAGAGCTAATTCCAGGAGCAAAGTGTGGTTAGGAATTCATCTCTCCATCTCTTATCTCTGTATTCCTCTCTGTGGGCTTCATTCTCAGCCAGGCTTTCTGAAAGCAATGGCAAAGGAGATCTACCACTTCCCACCAGTCAGCCCCAAGAGAAGGGAAGCTAGTACCTTTTTCTTACTGGGCTAGCCAAAGTTGCAGGATTGATTTTGATTTGGTTCAGCTTGAGTCCTATGCCCATCGCTGAATTAATCACTGCGGGAGGTGAATGGAATATGCTGATTGGCCGGGCCTGGATCGCAGGCACAGATCTGGAGCCATAGAGTGGGATTAGCCCTCTCAACAGGCACATTGATTGAGAAGCAGGAGGGGGAAGTCCCTAAAGTTCTGTCAGGGTTGAGAGAGGGATCTTGGGCAGGCTCAAACTACAGGCATCCTTGGAAGTGAAGCCAGGGGGCTGAAGAACAGGTGCAGTGGGAGTGCAGGTGAGAGAGCCTCCTGGAGGCTCAAGTTTAAGCTGAGGACAAAGCCAGGACATGGGTACCATTGGCTGTGGGATATGGCCACTATCCGTGATGATGTCTCCTAAACTGTCAGCTTTGGCTTTGAGTAAGAGAGACTCTCTGGCCTGAGGAGGGAGCAGAGCTTCTGCCTCCACTGTAGAGTCGTGACTCTGTTCTCCTGCCACTCTGACCCTGGGCTCTTTCTTGGAGAAGGCAGTGTAGGGACAGACCTCATTGCAAGGCTGGGCTCAACTCGGCTCTGTGCAGTGCACAAGGGGCTACCTGTGAGATGGTGAACTTCCAGTCCCAAGGGTGCCAGCTGGGTGGGGCTGCAGTGGTGGAGACAGCCGGGCCAGGACAGAGCTGTTTTCAGGTCTGGGAGTGACTTGGAGACCTCACTGCAAATTCAGGAGTTGGGATGGCCGCGGGGCCAAAAGAATGCGAGGAGTGGGTGGGCAGCGCATACCTGTTTGTGGAATCTTCGGTGGACAAGGTGATCCTGTCAGATACCTACGCTAACCCCCAGAAGAAGGTGGCAGTGTACAGCGCCCTGCGGACTGCATTGGCAGGTGCGTGGCTGGGCGGGCTGGGGCCGTTTGTGGGCGGGGCCAGGGGCTGAAACCCCACCTCCTAGACTCGGTGGGCCTGGCTAAAACGTGGCGTCAGGAAAGATCGCAGAGAGACCCCAGGCTGCGTAGGCTCTGTCTTCTCTGTTTAGGGCCTGTCCGTGGATGATCTGCCTGTTTGTGCGTTAACGTCCCCCTTGCTCGACTCTCCCTCTCCCCCAACGACCAGCCCGCTCACTCCTTTCTACTAATCGTGCCTCTCTTTCCTCTTTTCCTTTCTTGCTACAGCACTGCTTTCTCAAGACCCCCTCCCCAGTACCTTTCCTTCCGGATCTCCCTTTCCCATCTTAGGGCAGAGGCCACAGGAGGCTGAAGCCAGCCGGGGGGTCTCCAGTCCCAGAGCGGCGAGAGCCCCTCTGCTTCCCGGGCAGCGGGAGCCACACTTGGTGGAGGCAGAAGACCTGAGACCTCTCCCGCCCCTTTCTCGCCCCACTGGCCGCCTGATCAGACGGCTTGGCTGCCCAGGGCACATGCCCCTGTACTGCAAAGTCCCTCCCCACGTCCCATTTGCCCACCCTCATCTGGGTCTTCAGAAATGGGGTGGGAGGTACCCTCTCCGTCTTGGGGTAGGTCCTGGCCTTTATTCTGGGTTGTTGCTGTTTGCATCCCAATTTTGTTTCTCAACTGGGTGGTCTGGGGCAACTCCGCGCCCCAGGTCCGGAGAACGGCCCCGCGTAGGGACCGCACGGCGCCTGACTCCCCACCTCCGCAGAGAGCAGCGGGAGCCCGGACCAGCTGCAGATGCTCAAGATCCATCGCAGCGACCCGCAGCTGATCTTGCAGCTGCGTTTCTGCGGACGCCAGCCGTGCGACCGCTTCCTCCGCGCCTACCGCGAGGGGGCGCTGCGCGCCGCGCTGCAGAGGTGCTTGGCGGCGGCACTTGCCCTGAACTCGGTGCTGTTGCATCTGGAGCTGCGCGCTGGCGCTGAGCGGCTGGACGCTTTACTGTTGGACGAGGAGCGCTGCTTGAACTGCATCTTTGCCCAGAAGGTGCGGCAGGGCTGGGGTTGGGTGGGGTGGCGCAGGGATCCGCGGACCAGACCCCCACTGACGCTGCACTCCCCTCCTTAGCCCGACCGGTTGCGGGACGAGGAACTGGCTGAACTGGAGGATGCGCTCCGGAATCTGACGTGCGGCCCGGGGGGCCAGAGTGACGACGTGGAGGTCGCTCCGGCCCCCTTGCAGTCCCAGGCCCCCTCCCTGTCAGAGAAGCCATCGCCGCCTTCTGGCCAGACTTTTCTGTTCCAGGGTCAGCCTATAGGTGAGGCGCGCGGAGAGACTGGGTCGCCAGGAGGATGGAGTTTTGGAGGAGAGCGGTCTGGGTCTGGTAGTCAGGGGATGGAGAGGGGACTGGCTCTGGAGTCCCCCCGCGCTCAACCTGCCTCCCCACTCCCCCTGCAGTGAACCGGCCACTGAGCCTACAGGACCAGCAGACGTTTGCTCGCTCAGTGGGCCTCAAATGGCGCAAAGTGGGGCGCTCACTGCAGCGCGGCTGCCGAGCGCTGCGAGACCCGGTGCTGGACTCCTTGGCCTATGAGTATGAGCGCGACGGGCTGTACGAGCAGGCCTTCCAGCTACTGCGGCGCTTCGTGCAGGCTGAGGGCCGCCGCGCTACGCTGCAACGCCTAGTGGAGGCGCTGGAGGAGAACGAGCTCACCAGTCTGGCGGAGGACTTGCTGGGCCTGGCGGATCCCGATGGCCGCCTAGTTTAGGCCCAGTACCCAGGGAAGGGGCGGTCTGTCAGGCGCTCAGCCAGGAGCACCTTTATGCCTCTAGGCTCCCTTCTGCTGCTACTGCTGATCTCTGCCCATTCACAGGACTCCTAGACCACACTTAAAACCCCACTTGGCCTATCTGCTGGAGCTGCTGGGGCAGAGTTGACTGCCCCAAGCAGGGACACGGGAAGGGCCCACAAGCTTGCTGGGGTACACCATTGAGGATTCCACTCCAGATACTAGGATAGAAATGGGTCTGGGGGACCTGCTGTGGGGTCTGCCTGCCCCCCCCCCCCAAGAGGAGCTTGTGGCCAGTCCTTACCTCTTCACTGATTGAACAGTTACTCATTAGGCACCTGCTGTGTCGTAGGCATCTTCCTGGATGCTGTAAACACTTGGTGAGCAAGATACAGGAATCCTGCCTGCCCACAGCTCACACTCAATACGGGACCTCAAAAATTAAGTAACAGTAATAAAATGTAACCCATTTTTTAAAAATATTATTGTGTTTTCGGTGAGGGTTTACACAGCATTTTGGGTTTCCATTCAACAATTTCTACACAAGTTGTTCAGTGACATTGGTAACATTCTTCACAATGTGTGAACATTCTCATTATTTCTGTTCTGGTTGGTCCATTTCCATTAATCTAGTTTCCCTGTCCCCTTACATTCTTATCTGTTTTAAAGTAATTTGTTGACCATTTGGTCTCATATAGGTGATTTTTTAAAGGAGCACAGTATTTACGGGTGATATATTTTGAGCCAATTGGCTATTTAGCAAAAAAGTGACCTCAGAGGTTAGTTTCAGTTCAAGGTTTGAAGAGTATCTCAGGGCAATAGTTTCGGGCAGTCCTCCAGTCTCAACCAGTCCAGTAGGTCTGGGTTTGTTTTTTAAGGAATTTGAGGTTCTGTTCCACATTTTCCTCCCATTCTATCAGGATCCATCTATAGTGGTCGCCAGGCACCGTCTCATTCTTCGGGTTTCAGGGTAGATGAGGCTGTGGTTTGTAACCTGTTTTTTTATGTAAGAAGTACAAGGAGTTGTGGGAGCATTGAGGAGGGGCCTAACCAAGGCAGGGACTGGGGATGCTTCCTGGAGGAGATATGAGTGTGAATAAGGGGGTTGGTAGGAGAAGGGCAATGTTTTGGGCACAGCCAGCTTTAGGTGAGATCTTGAGGGAGGGATGTTAGAAGAACAGAAAGTTTATAGAGAGGCTGGATCTGGGGGCAGGTGGATTTCTTGAGAAGTCATTTGGTGAGTGGGGGAGGCAGATAGCACGGGTCTGGTTAGCCATCAGAGGCCTGGTGGTGCAATGGTTAAGAGCTTGGCCGCTAACCAAAAAGTTGGCAGTTTGGATCCACCAGCTGCTCCTTGGAAACCCTATGGGGCAGTTCTACTCTGTCCTATAGGGTCGCTATGAGTTAGAATCAACTCGACGGCAATGGGGTGAGTTGGGGGTTAGCCATCTTACAAAGTTTGGATTTTATCCTAAAGCAATGACTAGTTAGAAGCCTTTGAAGGGTTTCAGGAGCTGACTGGAAGGTTAGTTGGTGAGGATGCAGAGAGAGAAGATGGGCCCAGGCTGGGACAGTGGCAGCAGAGATAGGGGGAAGAGAATGAACACCGAGACCTCTTTAGGAGGAAAATGAACAGGCCTGGTGACACTGGATGAGGGGTGGGGTGAGAGGGCTCCAGAGTTTCTGCCTTTGCCATTTGGGTGGAGGATGGGGCCACCTGCTGCCATGGAGCAGAAGCCAGATCACAGGAATTTGTAGGAGGTGAGGTAGTAGGGAAAGCCAGTGTAGAGGACTCCTGAGAAGTCTGTGAACACGACAGACAGATCAGAACACAGGGCTAACTTTTTAAGGAAGAACACTGGTGGGAAGAAGTCTTCAGAGGGACAGGCAATAGCCAGTGGAAAGAGGATGGCGCTGGATAGCATTGCTGGTTCCAGTAGTAGCCTGTCCTCTGAGACGTGGGGGTAGGGGTTGTCTACTACAGGGCCCACTGTATAGGCTGGAACCTGGAGGTCCTGAGTTCGAGGAAGAGAGAGTTGGCAGCAAAGCTAGGCAAGCACTGGGCCCTCAGTCTCCAGGGTACCTCTCGGCCCATCTGGGTCCCAGATCAAACCCTTTGCTCACTGGCCTATTCCAGGAGCCTCCCAAACTGAACCAATCCCTGTAGCCCAGTCTGGCCTGTAGCAGTCCAGGCATGGTCACTTCCAACTTCGGGAGGCTATGCTGGTCTGGGGCACTGGGGACTAGGGGAGCCAGAACCGGGCCTGGGCCTGGCCCCGGGGTCCCTTAGCCCCTGGGGAGAAAGACTGAAGTGATTGCCGGTGAAGTTAAAGTAGACAGGATGGGCCCACTGTCATGTATTCCAGTGGGTGGACAGGGAGAGGGGCAAGGAAGGACAGAGGAAAGAGTCTTGGACTGAATTCCAGAAGACCTGGGGTATTGCTCTTACCTTCTGCCTGTGTGATCCTGGGCAAGGCACTTAGCTTCCTGAGGAGCAGTGTCCCCACCTGGACATAAGCAATGAGAACCCCTGCCAGGGTTGTAAGAACTGAATGAACTGTCGTGTGTGTGTGTGGGTGTGGGTGTGGGTGTGGGTGTGGGTGTGGGTGTGGGTGTG
>NW_004443950.1:1845103-1859475 GCF_000243295.1 Trichechus manatus latirostris
TGGTAGGGAGCACCGCGGCGTAAGGAGGCAGCCATATGCCCCAGGGGCAGTTATGTGCCCTGCCTGGCAGAACCAGGGCTGTGGTGAACTGAGGCGAGGGAGCTCCGAAGGACCGATGGGCCGACAGAGTGGCCGGATCGATAATGCCTGAGGGCTCCGGGCAGTCTGGGCCCCGCCCCACTCAGGGGAGGCTTCTTTCAGCTTCCCCAAAAAGGCAGGTTTGGGAAGGCTCAGTCCACGCTGAACCCAGAACCCGCCCCCCTTGCGCCTTCCCAGCGAGAGTCCCTCGTGAGGAGGATTCCTCTCAGGGTTTTAGTCCCAACTCAGAGACAGCGCTCCTGGCGCTAGGGCAGAGCTGAGCTCCAGATGTCCCGGCGCGCACAGCTGGAGAGTCACGTGGCAGCGGCCATGCCCCCGCCCCCCCTTCCTGCCAACACTGCATTTGGCCCAGGCCCTGTCCATGGCCGCCCCTGGGACCCCGCGCTGAGCCCCGGAGGCCCCGGCGTCCGGGGCCGTGCCGCTCCGGAGGGCCGAGCGTGAGTGTCTGGATCCCAGGGACCGGCTGGGGGTGGGGGAAGGGTGAAGGAATGGGACCCCAGGGAGGGAGGTGCGGGCGGGGGAGTGGGGCCGAGGCTCCCCGCGTCTCCAAGTCCAGGCCTGGGGACACCGGTCTGGGCCGGGGCTGAAGGTGGGGGGTTGGATACAACCGGGAACTTCCTCCCATTCCGGCGAGTGTATCAGAGCCGGGAGTCGAACGACCGAAGCGGGAGACCCCCGAGGCGTAGCCTCCGCCCCCTCCCTTTGGGGAGGCGGGGCCAGGAGCCCCTGCTGAGCTCCCGCCTCCTGAGCCCCCTGACTGCGTCTCTCCGCAGGGGGCACCGGCGCCGGCCACGCCGACATGCGGCGGAGTCTGCGCCTACGCGGGGACGCGGCGCTCATGCTGGTACTCAGTGCCACCCTTGGCCTCCTGCTTTACGCGCAGCGCGACGGCGGGGCCCCGACGACAAGCGCTCCGCGAACGCCAGGGAAGGCGGCGCGGAGGCCCAGCCCAGTGCCCCGCGCAATCCAGGCACCAGACGCGGGTGCAGCCCCCTTGGCCTACGAAGGGGACACGCCAGCGCCGCCCACGCCTACAGGACCCTTTGACTTCGGCCGCTACCTGAGCGCCAAGGATCAGCGGCACTTCCCGCTGCTCATTAACCAGCCGCACAAGTGTCGCGGCGATGGCGCACCCGGCGGCCGACCCGACCTACTCATTGCTGTCAAGTCGGTGGCTGCCGATTTCGAGCGGCGTCAAGCCGTGCGCCAAACGTGGGGTGCTGAGGGCCGAGTGCAGGGGGCGCTTGTGCGCCGTGTGTTCTTGCTGGGCGTGCCCAGAGTCGCGGGCATGGACAAGGCTGACACGGAAGAGGAGGGTATGCGAGCGCATTGGCGCGCCCTGCTGCGCGCTGAGAGCCGTGCCTACGAGGACATCCTGCTCTGGGCCTTCGACGACACTTTCTTCAATCTAACGCTTAAGGAGATCCACTTCCTGGCCTGGGCCTCAGCCTTCTGCCCCGACGTGCGCTTTGTTTTTAAGGGCGATGCTGACGTATTTGTGCACGTAGGAAATCTGCTGGAATTCCTAGCGCCGAGGGACCCGACAGAGGACCTGCTTGCAGGTGACGTGATTGTGCAGGCTCGGCCAATCCGCGCGCGGGACAGCAAGTACTATATCCCCGAGGCTGTGTACGGCCTGCCCGTCTACCCGGCCTACGCGGGTGGCGGTGGCTTCGTCCTTTCGGGGGCCACGTTGCACCGCCTGGCCGGTGCCTGCGCACAGGTTGAGCTCTTCCCCATCGACGACGTGTTTCTGGGCATGTGTCTTCAACGCCTGCAGCTCACACCCGAGCCTCACCCCGCTTTCCGCACTTTTGGTATCTCCCGGCCTTCGGCTGCGCCACACCTGCGAACCTTCGACCCCTGCTTTTACCGAGAGCTGGTCCTGGTGCATGGGCTCTCGGCCGCTGACATCTGGCTTATGTGGGGCCTGCTGCATGGGCCACGCGGGCCAGCCTGTTCACATCCGCGGCCTGCTGCTGCAGGGCCCTTTCGATGGCGCCCCTAGCCACCCATCACCGCCCAAGTTGAGTGGCCCAAGGTCCCCTCACTCAGACCCAGGATGGAGTGGGTGGAGGCTTGAAGAGGTTTACCAGATCGGTGCGTTATTGCGGTCTATGTGGTTCTTTCCCAGGAAGGAGGGGAGTTTGGGATCTGGCCCCAGAAGACTAACTGTAGGGTGTAGTCTCCACAGGGCCCTAAAGAATGGAGGTTGAACTTGGCTCCTGCTGGCCCACCTTACAGGGAGCTGGTCCCGGAGCAGTCTAATGGCAACCCTTTGAGATAGTCAGGGATGAGGGATGAGGAATGAGGTGGGCCCATGTTTGGTCTTCCCAGTAAGTAGGTGTGTATTGGGGGTGAGTGGCAGGGGCTTCTGTGCCATGCTTACTCCTTGATTTGGAACCCCTGGATGATGCAAGGGAGGCCTTTCTCAAAGTTGGATCCCACCTGGAGGTGTCGGGGGCCTGGCCTCAGCCCTCATGCAGCTGGCAGCATCCTGCCACCACTCAACCTGAAGGCACAAGTTGTGCTTCCCACCTGTCCCTCCAAATTGGATTCCCAGCTCTGTCCAGGTCTTTAGATCTCCCCCTCTTGAGGTCCGCTTTCCTGGAGCCAACCCCTCCTGGGTTCTAGTCTGGCTGATACATGAAGGATGGAGTCCCATAAACAGGGACAACTGAGTGCCTGGTCCCACCTAGTCTTTCCCCATCTCCAATTATCCATGACATAAGAACCTCCACCCACATAACTATGCCAGTCTCCTGCTGGAGGCTGCGGAGCCAAGGACCCTTTCCCTCTAAAACTCCTCCAGCATAAAATGTCCCATATTCTTCAACCACTCCCATTTCTCAACAAAAAACTGACACCATCACACTTATTTTAGTACAAACATCCCAGCAACAGCTCATGGTGGGCAGTTGCTGAGGGCATACGTGCTTTATCGGAGCGGGTAAGGACACGGATGAGGAAGGCTGATGCAACAGTCCTGGCTGCCCCTGACAGGATATGTGGGAGTCTCTGGCCAGGCCACAGTCCACATGGGAAGACACCACAGTCGGTCACAAAGTCACAGGAGTGCCACACAAGCCTGGCTGTTGGCCCAGGAACCACAGAAACCTGGGGCAGGTCCCCTGCACGTTCACTGTTAGACTATACAGGATGAGGCTGTACATGAGTTAATTACAAAGAAGTCGTATTTACAAAAATCTGTACACACATCTGAAAAACCTCACAAAATTGTCATCTATGTATCACAAGTTGCTAGACCAAAATATTAAAAATGGGATAAAATTATACATTTCTCTTCTCAATTCTTTTCAAAAGGATTAATGTTTTTAAAGCACATATGTTACTTTCCTTAAGAAGACCCATGAAGAGACCAAGCAGATCCAGCCCTCCTTGAGCCCCCAAAGGCCTGGCCAGGGGACACTGCCCAAGGCAGGGGCAAGGAGCCATCCCACAGTGCAGAACAGAATGCTGGAACACAACAAAGGAAGGCAGATGTCTTTGGCTAAAACTTTGGCATCAAATAAAAAAGGCAAACAGAATGGAAACATGCAGCCCCGCCAGCCAGGTTGGGGGAGAGCAGGGGCACAGGTGGCCGTGAAGGCTGGCTCCAAGATGGGAGGGGACCAGGCCTGGGCATGTTCCCGGAGGGCAGAAAGCTGTTTCAACCACTCAGAGGTGCCTACTGGGTCTGGTAGGGAGCTCATACAAGAAAGGAACAGGGAAGGGCAGGCGGGCCGGATGGGCCACAGCCAGCTCATCAAGTAACTAAAGTGGATGTAGTGCAAACGTCACAACCAAGTACTATGGACATGCTACCTGCTTGCTTTAAGGGTCACGTGGCAATGTGTAGCCAAAGTAAAGACTCCTTGTCCTCATCCAGGATGTCTGTGTCCTCAGCCACAGAAAGAGTCCAAGTTTTCCCAATGTGTATGAGACAGAGTCCACAGAACCCTGCCTCATGTGTTGGTCGAGAGTTCCTGGAGCCAGGTATCAAGGCTGTTTGTGCTTCTCTTTGCAGTCTGTGTTCCCTGCTGGCTGGTGCCCACAGGCTGAGGATGGACAGAGGAATAATCTGGGCCCTCACCCTGCTGCAGAGCACTACACCCAAGCCCCACCTCAGAGCATCACAACAGCCCTTCAACACTGGCAAAGTGTCCAAGAAAACCCACAGGGTGGCACAATACAGCCCACTGAGCAGGATACAGTGCACAGTTCCACAGGGCAGGGGATGTGTGGTGGTGTCCCTAAGAGAGCTCTGCTGTTCTCAGGTGGGCACCAGGCCTGGAGGGGCCGTACAGGGTCACCGAGGCAATGTGGTTGTTCTGCATGACCTGGTGTGAGAAAAGGACAGTGGGTTGGGGGAAGAGGTGGCAGTAGGAGGGCAAGCCCACAAAAACCACCAGCAGGATCAGCACTGGGACTGTGACTCTAGAGAAATGGATTTGAGGCAGGCCTATGTACGGGGCTGGGCTGGGGATTGTGCATGCAACGTAACTGCACACAGGGCTGAGCTTCCCAAATGTCAACACCCACCAACTTATGCTAGGGGCCACCTCTGTCCCCAAGGTTTTTGCCTGTTCCTCATGAGATACATATCCTTCACCACACCCACTTGTCCAGCCCTTCTGGAACAGCTAAGAGCCTGCTGAAGAAGGTATGACATCCCCAAGGGAAAATGGGCAGCCCATTCTTATTCCAACCCAGTGAGGCCTCCGCAGCCACTTAGACACAGTACATTCATTCACATGGCACTCCAAAGCCCCTAACACCCTGGGCTGAGCCCCACCTGCCCCCTGTCCTGTGGTTCCCCCTTCCCTGCTATACCCATGTTTTCAGATATAAACATGGAATTCCTGTTATCTCGCATCTTGGATACAAACCACTGCCTCGGCCTTTGAAACCCTGAATTTTCTGAACACTATTTCTGAACCCTCACTGATAAATTGCACAGGCCAGGTTCTTGGCAGACAGGGTTGCTAGAGCAGATTAACCAGCCCAGCACGGCAGTTAGGACCTCCTCAATCTCCCTCAGTCAGCCTATCTCTCGGGCCTCAAGGCTTACCTCAAAGATCATCCGCTGAAGACCAAAGCAGAAGGTGGAGCCAAATGGGTTTGTGTTGTTTGGGGAGGATGACCTGAGGCCGGAGAAGCCAGAATTAGAGGGGGCAGAAAGAGGCGAGGCTAGGCCAGGCATTCAGTCCCTCTTGGGATGGGGGCCCTTGGCCAGCAGTCTCTCGTGGCTGTGAGTATATGTCTGTCTCCCACACAGGCCCTTGAGGTCCTAGGAAGGAAGCGGCTTCACTCAGCTCTGAATCCTACACAGTCTAACCTGGCACAGAATGTCAGCACAGAAAGTTACTGTGGAACTGGACTGGGGTGGTGAGAAGTCAGGAGAGAAGGCCTTTTCAGGTATGAGAGAGCTTCAGGCAGCATGGCAATCAGAAATGGGGCTGCAGACTAGCAGGTAGCAAAGTGGAAAAAAGTCCAAGCCAGCCAGTCAAAACCACCCCCACCCCCTTAAATCACAACTAGGGTGAAAGGGCCTCCATCCCTGGAGGTAGGGTAGGGAGAGGGGAGCTATCCACAGGGGATAACTTCTCTGTCACAGGTAAACATGCAGAATAGTCGGCCCAGTCCCAATGTGCAGGGTAGGGCAGGAAGTATGTTTGTGGGAACCCAGAAACTTCTGTAATTTCTAAGCAATACCCACTGCTGGGCTACCCTGGGCTTTCTGGGCTGTGAGGAACAGGGTGGGGTGGTAAGAAACAACAACCTCCCACTCACCTGTGCAGGACCACAGGCTTCTCCACAGGGTGGCCCAGGAGCTCCTGGATGTTGTCCCACTGTAAGAGGAAGAAGGAGCAGCAGGAGGTTAGCAGGGACCTGAACAAGCTTGTGACCACTGGCAGGCCCAGGCCCACCTCATTCCCATGCTAGGTAAGAAGGGAGAGTAGTAGCTCACCTTGCTGTAGGTCGTGCATGTTTCTGTCTGACCATCTGCGTTTTCTGAAAAGAGAATACCAGGGGCACTTGATAGCTGGCCCAACCAAGATTCAGTTCTGCACTTGCTCAAGGAGATGGCTCAGCACCACCTGTGGCCCCAGCCCTAGGCAGAATCCAGACCTGGCCAACCTTTGCCCTGGGGTTGGAGCACAAAGGGAGGAAAGGCAGGCTGGCTGAGAGCCCTAGCGTGGAAGAGGTGGAGGGGTGAGGGAGGTGATAGACAAAGACTTTTAAAAAGATTTTTTAATTTGAGAAAAAGACTTTCAAGGCCTCCAGGAGACTAAAGACTGAGAACAAGGAGCCCAACCCAGAGGAGCTGAGGCTATGGGCAGAAGCAGGTGTATAAAGGCTCAACAACCTAACCACTACCACCCTCTCTGCTTGGATCTTTCTCCTTCCCTATAGTGGGAGACTGACTCCAAAACCCCTTCCTCCCCCTGAGGGCATCTACTACTCACCTTTCTTTATGGCTAGTGGGATTTTGAACTCACAGCGGTGATAACTAGAGAGAGAAGGCAGATAGGGTAAGGGCTAGGCCTCCTGGGAAGCCTGATGACCCCTGCACCCTAACCTCCCACCCTAGAAAAACAGAATCAGACGAACATGCCCGCCCAAAGCCCTGCCTCTGGGCCCCGACGGTGTTCACTGGGGACGGCCACATTTAGGACTGAAGGCGAACAGAAATAAGCATGGCCCCAGGGTCTGAAGACTTTATCATGTAGGATAAGACACCAAGCTTTCTAGACTTATTTCCCCATTTGTAATCTATAAGGTGTTGGGCACTGTGCCAACAAGCACTCAGTAAAAGAGGTTCACTTCCCATGAAACAACAAGAATTTAGGTAAAGAATAATTTAGTGAACACCCAAAGCCACAAGCTCTCTTTCCTGGGGTTTTCACTTCCTAGAGGTTCAGGACAGGTTTACTTACATGTTAAAGTTATAATGCCCAGGGTAATTGGTATGTAAGACAAACTTCTTCACTTTGTGTGTATTCGCATCAAAGAGGATGTCCTAGGACAGGAAAGAAGGGTGATCAAGTAGGGAACATTACTGAGGCAGGGCAGGGGCCTTTCCAATGTCCAACTCAGGGACTCCCGCTCCACAACTGGTATACCTGGGGACAATCACTTCCTCCCAAAGAACAGTCAAGGGGACAGCTGGGATCAAGCAGCTTTTACTAGGCATCATCAGTGAGGGGACTCAGCCATCTACAGGCACCCCACCCCAAACCTTGAACCACTAGAGCTCGCAGGCACAGGAGGCTACTGCTCCTACTGCCTGGGGACTAAAACACAGTAGCGAGAAATTCCCCACCAAGTTCCTGCTACAATATAGCCAACTGAGCACAGATTGTGGCTTAAAGGCTACCAAGAAGATTCAGGTGTCAGTTGACTCTTCAGGGCCTCAAGGTACCTGGTTATTCTGATGCTATGACCCGCCTGGCTTCCATTATACCCTCTCTGTGGGGTGGGCAACCACTAGAACTAGAGTTCCAGCCTGACCTCTCAACAGGACTCAGACCTAGGCTTGATGCTGCCTACTGAATACTATCTCTTGTCCCCTACAGCCTTCCCAGTTTTACATCCTGCCAGCTGTTCAGGCCTCTGACCCCAAGGCTACCTCTGACTCCAATCATGTTCCAACAACCATACTAAGTCCTATTAAGGTTGGTCCTGTCTATCTTGCATGCCACCTGTTATCACTGGCCCTCAAACACAGAGGTCCACTTTGCACAGCACCAATCCCTCCCACCACCATCCTACACTCGAGAACATTCAAATCCACTATGGTTCCCCCATGACTCCTAGACATGCCATCCATCTGGCTCCTGCTCCATTTTTCCCACGTAGGCAGACCTGGCCTCTCCGTTCTGCCTCAGAGTACTCTGATGCCCCTTTATATCACCAAATTATTCTTTGTCTCAGGAACCCCACAGACTCAAAGGTTAGAAGACCAATGGTCCAGGCCAGCTCTGCCCTGAAATGTATCCCTTTGGTGCAATATGTACAAAATTGTTTCTCATACCTGCATCCTATCCACCAGCTGGACTGTCAGTCCTGGTGGGGGCTACCAGCTCCACCCAGCACCCTAAGTCAGAGTACAGAGATGCCTCTGGAGTGACCCCATAAAAAAAGATAAGCACACTGTCATTGTCTCTGGGAATTTCTTTTTACTCTCCCTGTTTTGTGACTCCAGAATAGGGTTCTATGCTCTATAAAAGTGCCGTTCCCAATACATCTTTGCTTTCATGATTTCTATAGCCTTTATCTACAGAGATATTTCCCTAAGAAAAGAAGCTGAGGCACACCAGGGAGCTACCTTTGTGGCAGGAAAGGTCTACCTTTGGGTACCAGTGTCTATGCAAGACAACACTGGGCAAAGCCAGCTGCAGCTGGGCTCCCTGATGCCCTGGGCATGGATGCAGCTGCAGGTGTACACACAGATGTCATAGGAGCACTGCTCACCTAACATATGCCCACATCCACAGAAATGGAAAGCTTCTCTAAGGTATCACAACTTACCACCCCAAGAGTAAAGTAGTTAAAAAAGTAGTCATTGCACTTGGATGGAACTTGCTTATGAGGGGAAGGAGAATGAATTTTCATCTGTTGGGCAAAAATAACAATGAATTAAAATTCAACCCCTTAATACAGTTCTTAGATTAACCAAAAGTTTACAGCTGTGTTCCTTGTATAGCATTAAGCTATTGGGTAAGCAGGAGTGTGGGTAGTCCCAGCTACTGGTGTTGATCAATCTAGGAGGAAGAGGGGACCAGCTGTGGTTGACTATGGACTGGGCCCTATTCTCCAAGAAAAGGCAGGCCGTATGGACAAGGACAAAGGCAGGGCAGTCTGACCCGCCTTCTCCATCAGCTTTAAGTAAAACAGATTCTAAGGGGAAACAGCAAACATAGTTATTCAAAATTAATGCTGATCTAAAAAATAAATAAAAAGAGATTGTCTATTCATTCTATAATCACATTTCCCTACCTTGTCTTCTGACTTATAGAAGACCTTGTGTGGAGAGCCAAGCATGCTAAGAACATCTTGGCAGGAATCACCAAAATACACTGAACGTTCAAATACTCGCATCTTGGCATCTGCCAACAGGCTAGGTCCACAACCTGTAGCAAACAAGGGAGAGGTGGTCAGGTTCCTGAGCAGAGTCTGAGACCCCGCAGCCCAGAGACTTGGCGGCTCTAGAGAGGCCACTGGTTGCTTGCTGCACTACCGGTCTGGCTGAGACTGGTATGCAAGGAGGTACACCCCGTCACCAGGGCTTAAGACTCTGAAGAGCTGGAGTCCCTGCTCACACGGAGAATATGGTCTGATGAAGATCACAATCAAAATGTCATACAACTGTGATAAGATAAGCAACAGCATAAAGTGCTATGAAAGTATATAATGGGGTGCTCTTATCTCTTGCCAGTTTTCAGGTTCTGATGAGATACAGGGATTTATGTTAAGAGGTACTTTATTATACAACTATTTTCACTTCCTTCTTCCTGAAGTTCACAAGTGTGCTTCTAGTTGTACCTGTCCATCAAGATCATCAATACCTTTTAAAAGAAACCAGGAAATGAACACTTTGCTTTGGAATGGATCTGAGCAGGAAGGATTAGAGGGAAGGTGCTAGAGATATGTTGACTTCTTCAATGGAATTCCCAGCTGCATGGAGATTGAACCTACAGGACCACTCTGTAAAGGGCCAAAAGAATAAAGTCCCCATTAACTCACTTCCCACTTCTACACACACACCTGACAGAGACTTCCAAACCATATAAGACCCATTTAAACTCAAAAGAGACAAACTAGCAAAGTGAAGATATGAAACAAAACAAAACAAAAACCCATCTGATTTGCCAAAAATTTCTTCTTTGGGAAGATTCTTAAAACCCTTTCTCTAACACATTTCAGAAATGTTTCCAATTGATCTTTCTCTCTCTCACACACACAAATGCGGAAGTGGTTATGAAATAGACATAGCAATAGTAAAATATCCCCATTCTGTGGATGAAGAGACAAACTATTTTGCCCAAAATAAAAAGAAGGCAAGAATCAGAGGAGGACTAGAATTCCTGGTACCATAGTAATCAATGAATTCACTTTACTTTGCATAGGGCTTTACTCTTGTCAAAGCTCTTTCATGTACAAGAGTCCATTTGCTATGTACAGAGACTCCAAAACCAGAAAAACCAAACCTACCACTGCCAAGTTGATTCTGACTTATAGTGACCCTCTAGGACAGAGTAGAACTGTCCCATAGGGTTTCCAAGGCTGTATCTTTATGGAGTAGGCTGCCACATCTTTCTCCCATGGAGTGGCTGGTGGGATTGAACCACCAATCTTTTGGTTAGCAGACTAGTGCTCAACCACTGCACTACCAGGGCTTTGCTGAGACTCCAGGGATCCAAAATCTGCAATAACTAGTTACCGAGCTTTCCAACTAACCCAAGAGGGATTTAGTCTTTAGTCTCAGTATGTACACTGAGTGGCAAATAAAGGCTGTGTTTAAATTAACTGGGTCCTGGGAAAAGCATGGTCCACATTTATCTTCTGTCCGTAAGTCTTGCAGCCTAGACAAGGCTGGGTGACCTACAAACCTCACCAAAAGTCTTATGAAGCTCGCCTCTGGGCCCAGAGTCTCCATTGGCCTGTCACATTTCTCTAGGCACGAGATACTTGAGAATGTTCAGATGGGTTGCAGGGAACGGACTCTTCACAGGTGAGTCTCTTATCTGACTCTGCCTGAAGCCCACTCAGGTTAAAATGACCTCAGGTTTAAGAGACTACTTTATAGCTTCTGATACCCTGGAATGGGTCTTGCTATAAATTTTTTCCCATACAAAAATTTATACATACATTGTTATGTGACTCTAACTGCTCTCTCCATACTGTGACATCACACTCCTCCTTTCCACCCGATTCTCCAAGTCCATTCAACCAGCTATTAACCCTCTCTGCCTTCCCATCTCACCTCCGGACAGAAGCTGCCAGTTTAGTCTCTTGTATCTACTGGAGCTAAGAGGCACACTCCTCACGAGTATCACTTTATGTCCCACAGTCCAGTTCAATCCCTGTCTGAAGAGTTGGCCTCAGAAACTGTTTTAGTTCTGGGCTCATAGAGAATCCAGGGGCCATGCTTTCTGGGGTTCCTCCAGTCTCAGTCAGACCATTAAGTCTGGTCTTCTCACTAAAATTTGAGTTCTGCACTCCACCTTTCTCCTGCTCCATCCAGGACTCTCTGTTGTGTTCCCTGTCATGGCGGTAACTGGTGGTAGCCGGGCACCGTCTAGTTCTTCTGGTCTCAGGCTGATGAAGTCTCTGGTTTATGTGGCCCTTTCTGTCTCTTGGGCTAATACTTTCTTTGTGTCTTTGGTGTTCTTCATTCTCCTTTACTCCAGGTGGTTGGGACCAACTGATGCATCTTAGATGGCCGCTTGCTAGCTTTTAAGACCCCAGACAACATTCACCAAAGTAGGATGCAGAACATTTTCTTCATAAGCTTTGTTATGCCAATTGACCTAGATGTCCCCTGAAAGCAAGGTCCCCAGACCCCTACCACTGCTACTCTGTCCCTCAGAGTGTCTGACTGTATTCAGGAAACTTCTTAGCTTTGCTTTAGTCAAGTTGTGCTGACTTCACCATAGTGTGTGCTGTCCTTCTCTTCACCTAATTCTTATCTACTATCTAGTTAGTAAATAACCCTCACCCTCCCTCCCCACCCTCATAACAATAAAAGAATGTTTTCTTCTGTGTGTTTAAACCTTTTCTTGAGTTCTTATAGTACTGGCCTTATACAGTATTTGTCCTGCTGTGACTGACCAAATTCATTCAGCATAATGACCTCCAGGTCCTCCATGTTATGTTTCATGGCTTCAGCGTTGTTCTTTGTTGCTGCGTAGTATTCCATTGTGTGGATGTACCATAATTTGTTAAACCATTAGTCCGTTGATGGGCACCTAGGTTGCTGCCATCTTTTTGCTATCGTAAACAGTGCTGCAATGAACATGGGTGTGCATATATCTATTTGTGTGACGGCTCTTACTTCTCTAGGATATATTTCAAGGAGCGGGATAGCTGGATTCTATGGTACTTCTATTTCTAGCTTTTTAAGGAAGTGCCAAATCGATTTCCGAAGTGGTTATACCATTTTACATTCCCACGAACAGTGTATAAGTGTTCCAGTCTCTCCACAACCTCTCCAGCATTTATTATTTTGTGTTTTTTTTGATTAATGCTAGCCTTGCTGGGGTGAGATGATATCTCATTGTAGTTTTGATCTGCATTTCCCTAATAGTTAATGATCGTGAGCATTTCTTCATGTGTCTGTTAGACACCTGAATATCTTCTTTGGTGGAGTGCCTGTTCATATCATTTGCCCATTTTTTAAATTGGGTTATCTGTCTTTTTGTTGTTGAGGTTTTGCAGTATCTTGTAGATTTTGGAGATTAGACGCTGATGGGATTTGTCGCAGCGAAATTTTTTTCCCCCGGTCTGTAGGTAGTCTTTTGACTCTTTCGGTGAAGACTTTTGATGAGTGTTAAGTGTTTGATTTTTAGGAACTCCCAGTTATCTATCTCTCTTCTGGTTCGTACTGTGTTTATGCCATGTATTAGGGCTCCTAGCGTTGTCCCTATTTTATCTTCCATGATCTTAATCGTTTTCGATTTTGTATTTAAGTCTTTGATCCATTTTGAGTTAGTTTTTGTGCATGGTGTGCAGTATGGGTCTTATTTCAGTTTCTTACAGATGGATATCCAGTTATGCCAGCACCATTTGTTAAAGAGACTGTCCTTTCCCCAATTACAGACTTTGGGCCTTTGTCAAATATCAGCTGCTCATAGGTGGATGAATTTATGTCTGGATTCTCAGTTCTGTTCCATTGGTCTATGTATCTGTTGTTGTACCAGTACCAGGCTGTTTTGACTACCATGGTGCTACAACAGGTTCTAAAATCAGGTAGTGTGAGGCCTCCCACTCTGTTCTTCTTCTTCAGTAATACTTTATTCAGGGCCTCTTCCCTTTCCATATGAAGTTGGTGATTTGTTTTTCCATCTCATTAAAAAATGCCAGTGGAACTTGGATTGGGATCGCATTGTATCTGGAGATCACTTTGGGTAGAATTGACATTTTCACAATGTTGAGTCTACTATTCACGAGCAAGGTATGTTTTTCCACTTATGCAGGTATCTTTTGGTTTCTTGCAGTAGTGTCTTAAAGTTTCCACTGTATAGGTCTTTTACGTCTCTGGTTATATTCCTAAGTATTTTATCTTCTTGGCGGCTACTGTAAATGGTATTGATTTGGTGATTTCCTCTTCGAGGTTCTCTTTGTTGGTGTAAAGGAATCAAACTGATTTTTCTTTGTTTATCTTGTATCAAGCTACTTTGATGAAATCTTCTATTAGTTCCAGCAGTTTTCTTGTGGAATCTTTGGTGTTTTCCATGTATAAGATCATATCATCTGCAAACAGAGATACTCTGACTTCCTCCCTACCAATCTGGATGCCCTTTATTTCTTTTTCTAGCCTAATTGCTCTGGCTAGGACCTCCAGCACAATGTTAAAAAAGAGTGGTGATAAAGAGCATCCTTGTCTGGTACCCGTTCTCAAGGGGAATGCTTTCAAAATCTCTCCATTTAGGATGATGTTGACTGTTGGCTTTGTAGAAATGCCCTTAATTATGTGGAGGAATTTCCCTTCTATTCCTACTTTGTTGAGAGTTTTTATCAGGAGTGGGTGTTGGACTTTGTCAAATGCCTTTTCTGCATCGATTGATAAGATCATTTGGTTCCTGTCTTTTCTTTTATTTATGTGATCATTTACATTGATTGTTTTTCTAATGTTGAACTATCCCGGCATACCTAGTATAAATCCCATTTGATCATGGTGAATTATTTTTTTGGTATGTTGCTCAATTCTACCGGCTAGAATTTTGTTGAGGATTTTTGCATCTATGCTCATGAAGGATATTGGTCTGCAATTTTTTTTGTGGTGCCTTTCCTTGGTTTTGGTATCCAGGTTATGCTGGCTTCATAAAATGAGTCTGGGGGTGTTCCATCCTTTTGTATGCTCTGAAATACCTTTAGTAGTAGTGGTGTTAACTCTTCTCTGAAAGTTTGGTAGAATTCTACAGTGAAGCCATCCAGGCCAGGGCTTTTTTTTTTGTTGGGAGTTTTTAAATTACCTTTTCAATCTCTTCTTTTGTTATATTTTTATTTAGTTGTTCTACCTCTGTTTGTGTTAGTTTAGGTACGTA
>NW_004443950.1:1860075-1909899 GCF_000243295.1 Trichechus manatus latirostris
GTGTTGAAGTCTCCTACTAGTATTGTGGAGCTGTCTCTCTTTTCAGTGCTGTCGGATTTATGTATTTTGGAGCCCTGTCATTGGGTATGTACATATTTACTATAGCTATGTCCTCCTGGTGTATCGACCCTTTAATCATTATATAGTATCCTTCTTTATCCCTTGTGGTGGACTTTAAAGTCTATTTTGTCAGAGATTAATATTGCCACTCCTGCTCCTTTCTGAGTGTTCGTTGCTTGATATATTTCCTTCTATCCTTTGAGTTTTAGTTTGTCTCTTTAAGTCCAAGGTGTATCTCTTGTAGGCAGCATATAGACGGATCGTGTTTTTTAAATCCAATCTGCCACTCTCTGTCTCTTTATTGGTGCATTTAGTCTATTTACATTCAGCATAATTATTGATAGGTATGATTTAGTTATGCCATTTTGATGTCTTTTTTTGAGTGATGTTCACAGTTTCTTCCAATTAATTTTCTGTGCTGAGTCGTTTTTATGTATTTTCATCTTTTTCAATGTTGTTGATTTTCTGTTCGCTGAGTCTTTATATTTTTCTAGTTTTTTATTTTGACTTGTAGGATTGTTAGTTTCCTTTGTGGTTACCTTAATATTTACCCCTATTTTTCTAAGTTTATACCAGTCTTTCATTTCTTTGTATCATCTTGACTTCCTCTCCATATGAAAAATCTATGTCTACATTTTTTAAGTCCCTCTTTTTTGTTTTAATGTTGCCATCTTTTACATATTGACATCTCTTTCCCTATTTTCAGTATTTTAACTTTGATCTACTTTTGAGACTTCCCTATCTGGGTTGATATCTGGTTGCTCTGTCCTGTGTTCTAATCTTGGGTTGTTGTTATCTGATGTTACTGATTTTCTAACTGGAGGACTCCCTTTAGTAAGTCTTATAATTTTGGTTTGGTTTTTGCAAATTCCCTAAACTTCTGTTTATCTGGAAACGCCCTAATTTTACCATCATATCTGAGAGACAGTCTTGCTGGATATATAATTTTTAGCTGGCATTTTTTTTCCTTCAAGGCTTTATATATGTCATCCCGTTGCCTTCTTGCCTGCATAGTTTCTGGTTAGTAGTCCAAGCTTATTATTACCGACTCTCCTTTGTAGATGACTTTTCGTTTATCCCTAGCCACTCTTAAAATTCTCTCTTCATCTTTGGTTTTGGCAAGTTTGATTATGTCTTGGTGACTTTCTTTTGGGATCTACCTTATGTGGGGTTCGATAAGCATCTTGGATAGATACCTTGTGATCTTTCACAGTATCAGGGAAGTTTTCTGCCAACAAATCTTCAACAATTCTCTCTGTATTTTCTGTTATCCCCCCAGTCCTGGTACTCCAATCACTTGCAGGTAATGTCTCTTGATAAAGTGTCCCACATAATTCTTAGGGTTTCATTTTTTCTAATCCTTTTGTCTGATTTTTCCTCAAATAAGTTGGTGTCAAGTGCTTTATCTTCAATCTCACTAATTCTGATTTCCATTTCCTCAATTCTGCTCCTATGACTTTCTATTGAGTTGTCTAATTCTGAAATTTTATTCTCAATCTTCTGGATTTCTGATTGCTATCTCTCTATGGATTCTTGCAGCCTGTTAAATTTGTCATTATGCTCTTCTCTAATCTTTTTAATTTCCTGTATTGCGTGTTCTGCATTTTGCTTAATTTCCTTCCTCATTCCTTGAAGTTCTGTATATTAATCTTTTGCATTCTGCCTCCGGTAATTCCAAGAAATTTTCCTCCTCTGGAAAATTTCTAGATTCTTTATTTTGGGAGCTTGCTGAAGATCATGGATTGCCTCTTTATGTGATTTGATACTGACTGCTGTCTCCAAGCCATCAGTAAGTTATTACATTTATGTTTGCTTACTGTGTCCTAGCTTCTTGTTTTGTTTTGATATGCCCAAAGACGCTGCTTGTATGAGCTAGTTTGTTTATTGGCACCTTTGGAGCTCTAACGTTCTGTCAACAGGTGGTTAGATCTGTTACTAGGTATGTGAGCTCAGGAGTCCGCCCATTCCTCCTACATGGATTCAGTTCAGGTGCCCAGGTAGATAGCCACCAAGTGTGTGGCGTAGGCTCTCACTTATAGTCCTAGACAGGCATGGGTGATTGGTGTAGGCACAGGTATCCGGCTGCAGCAGGGGGACACACTCTGAACAAGGCCGGGGGCTGATTGCCACCCCCCGAGTCTACAGGAAAAGGCGTGTTCTTGTTCCCTCGAGTGCATAGGTGGGTGGGTTTTGCAGCTGGACTATGAGGAACTAATGTTGTTGGCTGTAAGGACTAGGGGGCACCTCTCATTCATGGGTCCCTATCACAGGTGGCGCCACCAATCCTCAGGCCCCTGATGTGGGTAGGTGAAGACCCTGCTTAATGAGCAGAGCAGTGTCAAATATCAAGAACCTGCCACTTCACAGCTGGAACAGCTGAAGTTAGACGTCTGGTATATACTCTTCTGTACTGCAGTAATGAGGGCCTACGCTGTTGAGATGGGCCCACCCAAGTCTATGCAGGGGGAAAGGCACTCAAAGTCCATGGATCCCTTACATGCCTGTGCCTAGGCAAAGGAGCTGTGTCCACCCTGGTTTCCGGGCTTAGGGGAGCCAGCAGTTTATTTTTTCCTCTGTTTGTTAATTTGTTCACTCTCCAAGGTAGGGAGAACAGCTCCAGGCGTGTGATGGATCCTACTTCCGGCCCAGCGGACTTGGCAATTGGTGAAGCCAGTCAATGACCCAGTGCAGAGCAGGGAGCAGGGAGGTAAATGGGAGAGAGGCTTTTCCCTAAGGGGCATGTTTTTGATCCGCAGGTTAGGCCATATGCACTTACTTATCTTTTGCTGATCAAGGGCTGCTTCTCACTGGTTCTGGGTGGCTATGTAGACTCTCTGGCACTGGGTCTCTCCCAGCGTGGAAAATGCCTCCCGAGCACCACGACTTGCTGCCTCACCGCTCACCCCTGAGCTGATCAGGCCTGAAGGGCTCAGGCTCCCGCCAGGTCAGGTCTGGCAACTCCTCGATGCTTCTGAACCATCTCTCCCTCCCCCTGCCACTCAGTCCGGTTCCTCAACTCTGCCTTTGTCTCCCAGACTGCCATATATAATCAATTCACTTGATTTTTGGGTCTTTGTTGTAATAGGGTCCACCGGAAGCGTCTGACTACTTCGCCTTCTTGGCCCCGCCTCCCCCTTATAAAGTATCTGGGAACTGAGACAGCTGAGTTGACTTCCCATATTAAAAATATCACTCTAGCCACACTCCATAAGGAAAGAGATATAAGAAATGGGTTGGTTGAGACAAACTACCCATCTGCTTGCCCAAGGGAAACTCTCAGTGAATAATACAATTATTGTGAGGTCCTGACTTAAGAGAAAAAATATTTCTTCCACTGACTGAGTAGTGAGAGGTGAGACTGCAACAAGTGTGCTGCCCAGAAAGCAGCCAGAGCCTGTTGAGACCCTCACTCTCAATAGGCTCCTCTTGCTGTCCCCTGTGATGACTAACTGCCTTGATCCTTGACTACGCTGGACACAAAGGTGCCTATTTCAAGCAGCAATCCTCCTTTGAGACGACAGCCACTAAATCATTTGACCTCACTGCCACATCTCAATTCTCTCAAAATCATACCTCAAGTGTAACACTCTTTTAACTAGCTGGTACTCTGCCTTGCTTAGAAAACCACATTTTAAACCTGGAGGTCATGAACTGTCTTACTGTTTAGGGCAGTGAGTTACCAGTTTACAGATCAGATTCTTAATAGTTAAGAACTATTGCCCAGAAACTGATGCAAGACCCCAATTTATGAACAAAAGTCAGCTAGACTATGAGCTCCATGAGGGTATGGCACCTGTCTTTATACAGGTGAACTCCCCACTGGAGACACCTGTCCTATCCTATTAAGCACAACCTGAAACCCAAAATAGCTGGGATTTCTCCAGGCAGAAGAAAGCCACAAAATGAGGCGTGGATCTGAGGAGATCAGCTACTGTAGGCAGCAAGTCTTTCTTGTTCATGTCAGCAGAACTCTCAGCGGGGTGAGGCCAAACCACAATTCAACAAGTCCCCCTGCCCGCCTACTCTTGAGAACTCGGCATTAAGGGTGGAAAAGGGGAGAGGAGACAATACTGCAGTCCACATGACAGACACTTAGGAAATAACCTGGGAACCACTGCAAAACTATATAAGCACACAACATACATAACATTTATGTGTATGCTGAGGGAAGTACTGTTAACTGTCATATGTTTACATCTGCTAATGATACCACTATGTCCTGTCCCTTCACAAATTTAAATGAAAGCTTTAATTATAAACATCTGCATCATCTGCCTCCCACCAAATATATCTGTAAATGTGGGATTTTAGAATTTCTCAACATGGGTGTAATGGGGAACCCACTACCCCAAAGTCAGTAACTGACCTGCAGCAAGTAGGCGAAGTCGTAAACCTGAGGGTCCAGTTCCATCTCGAAGAACATCGACACTCTCAGCATACACATTGCCCAGGAAACAGCTCAGGGGCATCACGGGAGCCCTGGGGGCAGGCACAGAATGAGTACAGGCTTTCCCTCCCCTCCCAGGAAACCCATGGCCTCAGTAAGAAGCCCATGAACTCCACCACTTACTTGGTATCCTGCAGGCTGTTTCCGCTATAGATGTACATTCGTTTCACAGTTGCTCCGTGGGGAATCTGGAGAGAAGCTAGGCCATGGGCAAAATTGGGCTGTAAACAGAGGACAAGAGTTTTACTAAGGGCACAATGCAGGTCATGTGACTCAGGCACTGGACCTTCCCTGCACTCATAGTCTTCAAGAACCGGCCAGGTCAAACCTAGCCCCAAGTCAATAAACTCACCCCAACCGTGCCAAGTCACCTTTAATTCTACTTAGCTTTTCTTTCTTTCATCAGGGAAGTTGCAGGAATGCCTGCTTTAATAAGATGTAAGCCTTATGAAAATCTTTCATGATCTGAAGGATGTTGTTGCCTAAGGATGAATGAAACACTGCCAACAGCAACAGATAACTGAAAATCCAGAGGATAAAACCTCTCAAATTCTAGGCCACTGAGAAAACTACACAGTGATCAGGAGCTTTAAAGCAAAGCAGGATTGGACTGATCTCTGAGAAGTGAGCCTGCCCTCACTCACTCTGCAGTGGGAAGTACCCTCGTCTTGGGAATGTGAGCCTGGGCTTTGCTCTTCCTCTGCCACCCTCATCTTGCCCAATGACCCCTGAAAAGATCAAAGACAAGGAAACTAAAGAAAGGGTGCCTATTCAGCCTGCCCCAGGGCACTGTCTGCTGACCCATACCACCTGGGTACTGGGTAAACAAATACCAGGGGGAAGGGAAGGGCTAACCTCGTACTTGGGTGCCTCGGTCCATGAGTCTAACTGAAAAGAGAAAGACAGTCCTCTGAAGTTGAGATGGAAGAGCTGCTCAGCGGAGTTGTACACTGGGGGGGTGAGAAGGGGGGAAAAAAGACACAGTTGCTTGGCATCTGAAGTTGATAACATATACCAGCCTTGCAGGGAGTAATGACTGGCAACATCTTCCTTGACTCTCATTTCTGAACTGATCTATTAGGCTGAAAACAAGGGGGAGGAGCTTTCCTTTACACCAAAGTACCAAGCTCCAAACCCTATGGGAACCTGGCTTCAGGGGTGGGGTTGGGATGGTGCCACTTATCAGGTTTCTCATTGCAGGTTGCCACTGATGACCAGAAGAATCAGATGGACTTGGCTTACCTCCTGGATGGGTTGCGCCGAAAGACTGGTCAATCTGCTCAATGGTGGGCGCTATGGCCTGAGAATTAAAATGCACTCCACTGAAAAACAAAGGATCTTTTTAATACCAGGCTGCACATGATGGGCTTATAGATCATGGGAGATTGTGGCTGGAAAAGTTATTCTTAAAACAATGATTTCAAAATAAAAGTTTAAAGAACTTTTAAGTAAGAGAGCATTAAAGAGGTCAGAACAAGGTCAATTCTCGTGAGGCTGATATACAGAGTGGATCCTCTGGGCCTCCCAAGATATTTGTGGACAGCAGACACAGTCCAGAAAGAAAGAAAATCTGGTCTCAGCCTCGTGGCATTCCAAAGCTCAGCATGGCATTCAGACTTGGACAAAGAATGGCCAAAGGAAGACATGGTTGGTGTGTTCTTCCAGACGCATCTTAGTAGTCTGGCTTGAAAAGGAATTTTCTTAGAAAAGCAATGGACATATCTTAAGAGGAAGGGTGTATCCAAGCAAGGCAACCTGTCTCCTTAACAGGTAGAAGAGCTGGCACCCACAGACTGGGTGGGAGAGAGGGATGGATCCCATGCAAAGGACAAAAAAACTGGCGTGGGCTTGACAGTAAAGAGGAGTTTATTTTCTCACGTGATTTCAGATGATATACATGACGACAAGGAACTTATGATTTTAAGGAGGAAGCTTAAAAATATATATTTTTTAAATTAGTATTATAGTTTATGGAATGCCTCTTTTTATCAGGCACTGTGCTATGTGCTTTATCAGCATTATCTCATGTAATCCTAACAACCTAGCAGCCACACTACTGGCCTCATTTCTCTGATGAGAAAACAAGCTCAAAGAGGTTAAGTGACTTGCCCTAGGTCACAGAGGTTATAAGTGATGGAGCTACAACTCAAACCTAGGGCAATCTGACTCTAGACCACCCATTCTTATGCACCACTGACTCTTAAAAAAAATAAAGTAGAGAAGAGAGGCCACACCCTGAAGTATGGGGCAGACTAAAAGACACTTAAAATCTGCAGGGACCAGTGCTTTCACACATTTTCCCATCCACTCCTCCATTAGCAGATGCTGCTTAGGCCTGTCCTGGGAGCTAGACCCTGTTCACACCTTCAGAAAGGAAAGGAGCAGCCTGTTAAGGAGGCCCACTGAAAGGAGTACTTTAGATGTTCCACAACGCCTTGCCAGAATCAAGGCTCAAATATTCGTGCACCAACATGATGGTCTGTTTAGAAAGGCTTTGGAGTCAGATCCATTTGTTGCTCATGAAGAAAGGTGCCAAGAGAGGCTGTGCAGGAGAGGGCAGGAGATGGCTGCCTCTGAGCACAGCTCCTGCTTTGTTGTGAGGATTAAATAAGATGACACGTGTGAAGTGTTTAACACACAGCACATTATTAATGAGGTTTACTTCTTTTCCCCAGGCTCAGAGGCTGTCTCAAGAAATAATGGCACACTGGTAACTCCTAAAAATCAAACACTTATGCTCATCAAAAGACTTCACCAAAAGAGTAAAAAGACAACCTACAGACTGGGAAAAAATTTTTGGCTACGACAAAGCTGATCAGCATCTAATCTCTAAAATCTACAAGATACTGCAAAACCTCAACAACAAGAAGATAAATAACCCAATTAAAAAATGGGTAAAGGATATGAACAGGCACTTCACCAAAGAACACATTCAGGCAGCAAACAGATATATGAGGAAATGCTCACAATCATTAGCCCTTAGAGAAAAACAAATCAAAACTACAATGAGATACCATCTCACCCCAACAAGGCTAGCATTAATCCCAAAAACACAAAATAATAAATGTTGGAGAGGTTTGGAGAGACTGGAACACTTACACGCTGCTGGTGGGAATGTAAAATGGTACAACCACTATGGAAATAGATTTGATGCTCCTTAAAAAACTAGAAATAGAAGTACCATATGATCCAGCAATCCCACTCCTTGGAATATATCCTAGAGAAATAAGAGCCGTCACACAGATAGATATATGCACACCCATGTTCACTGAGGCACTGTTCACGATAGCAAAGAGATGGAAACAACCTAGGTGCCCATCAACAGACGAATGGATAAACAAATTATGGTATACTCACATAATGGAATACTACAAAATGATAAACAATGATGAATCCGTGAAACATCTCATAACATGGATGAATCTGGAAGGCATTATGCTGAGTGAAATTAGCCAGTCACAAAAGGACAAATATTGTATAAGACCACTATTATAAGAACTCAAGAAAAGGTTTAAACACAGAAGAAAACATTGTTTGATGGTTATGTGGGGAGGGACAGAGAGCACTATTCACTAACCAGATAGTAGACAAGAATTATCTTAGGTGAAGGGAAGGACAACATACAATACAGGGGAAGTCAGCACAACTGGACTAAACCAAAAGCTAAGAAGTTTCCTGAATATAACCAAACACTTCAAGGGATAGAGTAGTAGGGGTGGGGGTCTGGGGACCATGGTTTCAGGGGACATCTAGGTCAACTGGCATAACAAAGTTTACTAAGAAAGTGTTCTGCATCCCACTTTGGTGAGTGGGGTCTGGGGTCTTAAAAGCTAGCGAGTGGCCATCTAAGATGTATCAATTGGTCCCAACCCACCTGGAGCAAAGGAGAATGAAGAACACCAAAGACACAAAGAAATTATTAGCCCAAGAGACAAAAAAGGGCAACATACACCAGACACTAAATCAGCCTGAGACCAGAACTAGATGGTGCCCAGCTACCACCAACGACCACTCTTACAGGGAACACAACAGAGAGTCCCTGATGCAGCAGGAGAAAAGTGGGGTGCAAAACTTAAATTCTAGTAAAAAGACCAGACTTAATAGTCTGACTGAGACTGGAGGGACTCCAGAAGACACGGCCCCTGGACTCTGTTATCCCAAAACTAAAACCATTCCTGAAGCCAACTCTTCAGACAAAGATTAGACTGGACTATAAGACATAAAATGATACTCGTGAAAAGTGTGCTTCTTAGCTCAAGTAGATACATGAGTCTAAATGGGCAGCTCCTGTCCGGAGGCAAGATGAGAAGGCAGGAAGGGACAGGAGCTGGTTGAATGGACATGGAAATCCAGGGTGGAAAGGAGTGTGTTGTCACAGTACAGGGAGAGAAACCAGGGTCACATAACAATGTGTGTATAAATTTTTGTATGAGAAACTAACTTGAACTGTAAACTTTCACTTAAAGTACAATTAAAAAAGAAATCATGGCACCAGGTTGTAATCCTGGGCTGCTGCAGATTGGAATTCAATACTGACTTACTGAGCGTAGAAGATAAAACCCATCTGTACCACGTGTATCATACAGCAGTGGGGAGAAAACTTACCAATATTTTAACTTTACTTTAGTCAAGTCATATACTTCAATCACCTAAAAAAAAAACAAAAACAAAAAACCCAAATGTGTAAGAGTTTTTAATGCTCTGTGAAGTTGGTAAGATGACAGACTGAAAAAGATTAAAAAACAAAAAAAATTTATAAACAGTAAAAAAAAAAAAAAATGAAATAAAATCTATCATTAGCTGAAATTCTCCTGAAGCACTGAACATTATCTTTTGTTCTAATCTGAAAATTAGAGGGAAAAAACACATACCGCACAATTACCATAACCATCACCCCTTCCTCTAGTGGACTGCTCAACAGATGCCTGTGGATGCTCTGGTCATGGGCCTTACATCTGATTCATCTCTGGGCCATACCAAGGAAGACTGCAAACTCCCCCAATAGGACAATGACACACTCCAGAAAAACAAATTCATCCAGCTTGTTAAGGGTATACTTTGGACACTGAGCCTCCCTCCTTCTATCTGATACCTCAGTGCATTATAAAAACCCAAATCAAGCCATTTTAAAATATAGCTTCAAAATACCCTGGTTTACAAAACAAAAAGATGGGGGGTGGGGTGGGGGGTGTATCCTGCTAGAAAACAGGCCATATTACATTACATATTACATTACAGGACAAGTGCAACAGTATTCATTATGTCCCTCATGAAGAACATCTGGTTGAACCTGGAGACCCTCTCAGTCGGTTTTCTCTTTAATGGGTTCAGCCTCAGATGAAATGGCAAGAACTCAGGACAGAGACAAAGGAAAAGGCAGAGAACACTCAGCCATCAGTGATGGCAAATAATGAGCCCTATAAGGTCCTCCATGCTATAGTGAAAGGGGCTTGGTAGCCAGTAGTACGGCTTGCTAGGGCCTGGGGCACCATCTTCCAGCCTCTAGCTGGGAGGTTTGTCCTTCACTGAGGAGGCACAAGTAGAGACAGCTCAGTGTTTGTTTGTCCTGCCTGTCACACCAATCTGGCCTAATCCTGGAAGGGGCTGTGGGGCACTTGAGTGCAGGAGCATTTGGCACTGCCACAGAAACTGGGACATAATAGGTCACTCCTGGCCAGAGACCCGGTCCTTAACTTTTTAGAGACCATACACTGAACCACAAACTGGATACCTCTTAACCATTATATGCAGCTATCCTGATCCTACTTGCTAGAAAGGATCACAGTGCAAGAAAGGGTAGGGGAATAGTGGTGATTCTGAAGACAGCCAGTGCCCGCTTTGGAAAGCCTGAGCATGGCAGGGAGCCCACTAGGCTAGCAGCCCAGGCGTCTATGGCCAATAGTGTTTAAGGCAGAGGCAGGGGCTTCAACCTTCAGCAAGAAGCCCTGCTTATAGCAGGGGCAGGCATTCTGCCTCCTTGACTGCTACCCCTACACTAGCCGATGGTTCCAAGCACTGCCCGCCACCCACCCACCCTGTGAGGGTGGGCCTTCAGGATGTACCTCTTATGTCACTGTCATCTACTTACTGACAGCCCAGCCTAACAGGTGCCTCAACCCTATCTGTTCAGCAGGATAACAGTGGACCAGAGCTAATCACAAGGCCTAGGACAGCAAGGGACCCAGAGGGCTTACCACCTTGGAGTCCTCTGTGTCACCAGGATAATCAACAAGCACATTCTGGCCCATGGAGCTTCCTGAGCCTCAGGGACAAGAGGCTGGGTTGCTTGAGGGCCTTGGGTTTCCCCAGAGGGAAGGAGACATGACAACAGCCAAGATAAGGAAAAGACAGGTGGCTGTAAAGGCTGTGACCTGTAAAACCTCATTCCACAGGGATTTCTCTCAGGCTCTGAAGGCTGGGGGAGGGAACCGTAGGAGACAGCATCAGAAAGAGGTGGATTCTGAAGTCCTTGAATGGAGGGGCAGGTAGGTAGGTCAGGTTGGGCCTGGTGCCAACCAAGGTCACCTGGGGGGATCACTTTCTCAGTCTCCAGAGGTTCAGACAGGCCTCCAGTGCCTCCTTCTTCAGAGGGAGCTCACAAAAGGCAGACAAGAATGGTCAGATTCTAGTTTATCTTCTTTCCCATTCAAATGTACTCCCCATTACTCACATTATTTACACAGTGTGTTCCACTATTTTCTTCAGCGTTTCTCACTTATTTATTTCCTATATCCATCCACACAGCCCAAGCCATTCCCATTTTCAGTGGTCAGTCACCACACAATAGTAATACATGGTTAAGAGCTTATGTTAGGCAGACCACTAATCCTCTCTGTCCTTCAGCTGCCTCACTGGTAAATATGGGTAAGTACTTGCTCACTTAGCTTGACAGGATTAAATTAGGAAATGTAGTATAAAGCATGCAGCCATGGCCTAGCATGTACTAAATGTTCACTAAACATTTGCTACTGTCCTCATCATGTTGTGATTCTATGGGTTGCCTAGCCATCCTCTTTTGTTATCCTTTTGGGTTAGGTTACTTCCAGCTGTTCATTACACAAAGCTCCACTATAAATATTTGTCAACATTACCTTTCTCCCAATCTTTTAAAGTTATGTTTCCTAAAGTGAACTTACCAAGTCAAAGGCAAATTACAATTTGTAACAGCATTTCTATGTTACCAGATTAATTTCCGCCAAATTTGTGATTAAATCACATTGCAGACCATCCTCTACCCTTCCCCAGTATGAAACTTCTGGCCAGTACAGACAGGATCACTGAGTCCACAAGCAGAGGCAAGGGAGTTGTGGGGCTAAGAATGTTTACACTGGACTCCATTTTCTGAAAAACCATCTCTTAAATGAAGAGCTCTCATCCACGTACAGATTCTCTTTCCACGTTCTGTCTTCTCTCCTCAGCAGCTGATTTTTGATGGGATGATAAGTGGGTAGTACCCAAGTCTTTTAGAAAGGCTACACCATAACCTAACTAGATGACAGCTCTGACACGCCACTGCCCAGGACCTGGACATGCCACTGCCCAGAGTCCACAGTCAACCTTTGACTCTTAAGACATGAGTCTTGTATCACATGACTAACCTGTGACGCTCAGGCATTTGTAAACAGGTTGTATTAAAAATATCCTGGACTGAAACAGGTGTTAGCAAATTGCACCTAACACCAAGTAAGACAAGCCTACACACCAGCAAGTTGTTTGTTTACATTTTCTCAAAGGGGTTAAAGAATAAACTCACCACTAGGAAGAACAGTTTGCCATTTTCTATCTTCCAGGTCATACTGGCTGACACAAGAATGAAGTAAAGCAAGATACATAAACCCAACTAAAGTCATTTGGTCCCATTCTGCAGTTATACCCTATTTTTAGTATCTGTTTAAACAAAGACTCAGGGGGAACTATACTTAGCCCCTCTCTTGTTTTCCTATTCAACATAAAAGCCCTCACCCCACAGCATGTTCTCAAAATGCTCAATACTGTTTTCCCTCCACCTCTGGAACCTGGACCGAAGTCCTTCTCACCATCTTTTCAACCACCCTATCCCACTCTACTTCCAACTTGATAACCCTCCCTATCTTAGGGGAACAGGCACTGTTTTAGTCCCCTGCATGGTGGTGGTCTCTAAACCAAAGAGGTCCACACTCATGTTAACTGGCTCCAGAAAGACTGGTTCAACTTGACATGAAATGTTAGTTGTCACTTATAGTTACCTTAAGTCTCTGATTCAAAGCATCAAACAGTAGTTTGATCCCGTCCTGAGTCAGGTTAAGGATGAGGTCATGGCTTAGAGGAGACTGCAAAATAAAAACAAAACACATCCTGAACAACTTATTTACTCACTAGCACCTACTGAAAGCTTTACAACATAAATGCAATGCACAGGAAATATCTAAGTGCAAGCAGCCCTTCTCTTCTCCCAACTAACGAGGTTTGGAAGCCAGAAAAAAAACAGGTACACTGAATGCACATTGTCCTCTACTTCTAGCCTGGAGCCTCTCCCTTCCATGTTTTAGTAACAATACTTGGGAGAAATGGCCTAAATTATATGAGTATTTTCTTTTGAGGCTCCAGGATCCACATGTGTAGCACGCGTTTACTGCTGTCAAACCTACAGAGTAGTTGGTGAGGAATACGGGTCATGTGTAAAGGCCTAGCCCAGGATCCAAACCCAGCAGATACTGCTTACCTCATGTCAGCTGAACCTACATCCATTCACACTCAGGCTGTTTGTGCCATACACCAGGAACACATTTTATTCTTGACTGTTTTAGGCCTTTGATTATATATGAGATGCCACTCTCCTTTCCACCTCCACATCCCATATCACATGTGCTTCTTTCTGAAAGCCTAAGTCTAAAGTCTAAGGAGTCACATTTCCATATTTGCCCCTTCTAGGTCCTAGAGGGAGAGGGATCCTGCCCAGAGCAGTGGACAGACCTGGCCTTTAGCCCCAGAGAACTGGTGACCTTAAGTGACTCTCAAAACTTCTCCAAGCTTTGGTTTCTTCAAGAGAATACCATCATCCCTTCCCCCCAGGGTTGTTGTGAGGTCAGACAGTAGGTCAGAAAGCATCAAGCACAGGACCCAGCACAAAGCACTCTTTCCTCTTGTCTCTGCCTAACCTGCCTGCTTCTGGTCCAATGTAATCAATTCAAGGACTCAATGGCTAAAGACTCTCCATAGCCCCAAACGAGGCTCCCCAGCAGAAGAAAGAAAACATAACCACCTAAAACCCCATTCCTTCTTGAAACTGGCACACAGGTGCTCAAGGTAGACAGAGTGAATGATACAGACAGAGACATGTGCTGGAAGGCCAAGAAGCCAACTCAGGTGCCACTGCTGGTGTGGGCCTCATGTGGAAATTCTCTTCAAAGCTTTCCGGGAATAGCTGAGACCATCTGCTCCCCTCTACTCCTTTGATCTTCACAAGGCAGCAGGCCCAGGTGGCACCATCATGCCTGGCAAAAACTAGAAGCATGTTGTAATTCTCCAGTAGGTGTGCATGAATGTCTAAAACCATTAGGTCTCAAGCAAGATAATGGACTAATGAACCCTGACCTTAGGTCAACTATTCTCAACTCAGAATACAAAGTTCCATTTCTGAGAGGGCCATTCCATGAAGGTAAGTAGGATGAAGCAACATTTTAGTTTCTTTCAGGATCCTTGCTTGGACAGGAGGAATGCTGGGAGGATCTGGATTTTCCTCCACTCCTAAGATTTGATCATTTTTGCCCTGGCATTGTTGCAATTTAGGACACAGCCAAGAATTTTCAAAAGCAAGCAAATCACCCTTATAAACAAAGGTTTATTAGTACTTTATATCTCTAGAGCCAAAATACACATGTTCTATGTGGTGTTTAAGCAGCCCTTCCAGTACCCAAGCACTATGCTGTCTTCCAAATTAAACAGTTCAATCAAGAAAGCTGTTTGCTGCTAATTGTTAACAACTTTTCCCTCTAAGAAAGATGGAACTTATTTGATAGGTGCATTTAATTTACAAGGTGTGATTTGCCTAGAGACAAGAAGATATTTCTGAAACTTTTAATGGGGACAAACTGTTCTTGGCACTTGATGGGAAGCCAAGAGGCAAATGGGAAAGGAAATGAAAGAGGGCAGGAGAAAAGGACAAGGCTCACATATAAGAAGCATCACATCAGAGCTCTAAGATCATCCCCTCTTGATCCTCATTAAAAGATTATTCTAAGGAATCTATACCCCATGAGTTGAAAATAACTCGGTGGCAATTTGTTTGGTTTTATACTCATTTAACAGAAGGAGACCTCCATTGGTTATTAATTTGCCACAAGTCAAAAGACTAAGAAAGGAAAAGCAATAATTTGAACCAAGGTCTGGACTCAAAAACTCATGTTTCCCACTGGTTCTAGTTGCTTAGAAGACATTAGGGAAAATCAGCTTAATGCTAACACTATTGTTTGTACTTAAATGTTGGAATGACAGGCAACAAAGACAATCTCTAGGTACAGGTAACAGGCCTAACTCTGGCCCTGTTTCTAAGCAAAACTGGGAAGCACCACTGAAATCTCACCCACCTGCAATTCACAATATTCTTCGCGTCACAAATAAGCTGTCATTTGCTTTAGGATTTGAAACTAATTGAAACAAATGAAACAAATCATCAAACCCATAGTCAAAAGGTCTCAGAAAAGCCACTGAGGACATCCTGTAGCCTGTGTAGGCTCAAAACCATTCCAAGAACCATGATACACAGGACACCACAGGCTTCTCCACATGGTAGCATGTGATCTGTGTCGCAGAACTGCAGATTTTAGAGTTCAGTGGTGGAGAGACTGCTCCTTCACAGAGATAATAAGAAACTGATTCTGAAAGTCAATAAAACAGTCTATAACTTTACTTATAAAATCACAATTAAAAAAAAATTCTGACATTCAAAAAGTCCTTCTCTGCTGCTAATCTACAGAAAATGTCCCCTCTGTAAGTACATGCAACATTACAACATGGGGTCAGTTCCTGGCACAAATGAGCAACATTTAATAGAAACCACCATCAATCAGAGAAAAAAAGAATAAAATAACATGTCAATTAACTGGGAAGAAACAGCTTGCTATTTTCAAGTACTATATCATTCTCACTAAAGGAGTGGGCATATTATACCTCCTTCCTTTCAAGTCTGGGATGCTCTACTAGCTAGAAATATGCATTGCAACAATCCTGAACATAAACCGATGCAATCAACAAAGCAGAAATTACAATTTTAAACACAAAAGTAAAAGACAAGCACCCTAGAAGGTCAGAGAAAGCCCCGAGCAGCCCCGAGGTGACCTCTCAATAAAAAGTCCCTAAGAAAAAGCCACCACATAAACCAGAAACTTCATCAGCCTGAGACCAGAACTAGATGGTGCCCAGCTACCACCAATGACCACCCAGACAGGGAACACAACAGAGGGTCCCTGATGGAGCAGGAGAAAACTGGGGCACAGAACTCAAATTCTAGTAAAAAGGCTAGACTTAATGGTTTGATTGAGACTGGAGGGACTCCAGAATATATGGCCCCTGGATTCTGTTAGTCCAAAACTAAAACCATTCCCGAAGCCAACTCTTCAAAGATTAGACTGGACTATGGGACAGAAAATGATTCTTGTGAAGACTATGCTTCTTAGCTCAGGTAGATACATGAGGTTAAATGGGCAGCTCCTGTCCAGAGGTGAGATGAGAAGGCAGAGAGGGTCAGGAGCTGGCTGAATGGACACGGTAAATCTGGGGTGGAAAGGAGGAGTGTGCTGTCACAGTATAGGCAGAGCAACTAGGGTCCCATAACAATGTATGTATAAATTTTTGTATGAGACTAACTTGAATTGTAAATTATCACTTAAAGCACAACAATAAAAAAAAAAAAAAAAAAGAAAGAAAAGTCCTTGTCTAAGGGCTAGCAACTATGTCAAGCACAGATAAAACCCAGGCTCAGTTACTACTGCTCTTCCAAACCTGACAGCACTAGATTATTAAGACCAAAAGTCTCAGAATCAAAAAAACGTGCTTGGTGTCTGAGTAGTGCTGGAGATTCTCCCATTCGATCACATTGACCCAGCAATCCCTGCCAGTTAGCCTCTCCCAGAGTGTCACCTCTGGAGGTGATTCACTGATTAGAGATGCTATTTCAGTAAACAAATCAGCTGCCACTCACCTGCTCACTGTAGAGAACCTGAACATTTTTGATGATGCGACAGTGCTTCTGAAGAATGGCTACTGCCTGAGCCAGAGGCATTCCTGAAATAAAGCAAGGATATCTGTGTGGTTACTTGGGCCATTCATTTACTGACATCTACCACTGTGCTAGGCAATGCTTTCTGCAATAAAGCCTGGGGTGGGGGCCACTAAGGTCTACAGATATATAAGTAAATAAAATTTCAATAAGCAGTAAGAGCTAGAATAGTTAAGGAGAAGGCAGACTAAGGGAACAGCTGGACTGTCTAAGCGAATGGAGTAAATATACAGATGAATATGCAAAGCTGTCCAAACAGCGTTAACCTATCCCAAAAAAAGTGTGTGGAGTGTATGGTCAGTCTTCTAAACCGTACAAGTCTTCTCTCTTACAAATCAGATCTCATCACTTGGCCTGTTTATAACCCTCAAATGGTGTCCCAGTTCAGGGGGATGAAACCCAAACACTGTGCCATCAACTAAAGGTGCTGCATATTCTGGACCTTGTCCATCTCCACCTACCTTCTCACCTTGCCTTCTCCTTTGCTTCTAGCACACGTCAATCTCTTTCCCACCTCAGGCCTTTGCATTAGCTCTGGCCTCTGCTGGAATGTTCTTCCCACTGCTGGCTCCTTGTCATCCTTCAGGCCTTGGCTCACACTTCACTTCTGACTGCCCTATCTAATAAAGTCTCCCACCCCATTTATTTATCTGTTAAGAGTCTCCCCATAAACTCATTGAGGGTAGGGACCTTGTCTGTCTTGTTCACTGCTGTACCTCCAGCACCCCATCACTGTGCCTGGCACAACAGTAGATCATACACGTCTACTGAACACTGAATGAGTGAAACAAAGCAATAAGCAGAGCATGTAGATCCTGTACTGTGGACCACAGTGATCAACCTACCCCTCTGAGAACTCCCATTCTGTCTCTATCTACACCACCCTCTCTTGTTTTATCTCTAACTTTCCCATGTCTCCATGATGGGCCATTTCTTCTGCCCATACCTCATTCACTCATACAAACAATCACCTAGTTTCCAACTCACATCTCAATCTGTTTTTCTGTATGTATCTACAGGCAAATAAAAGTTGACAGATCACCTCTAACATCCACCCAGTCACTCAAGCCAGAAACCTCAAGGTTCCTTCCCCATCTCTCCAAACCCAGTCTCCAAATTTTTCTTCCTAAACTCATGCCTACAACAGACTTTACTAAGAGATACTCTCTTTTCCACTGAACCCAGAGACTCCATGACAGTGTACTAAACCGCTACCACCAAGCAGAACTGGGACTCTGGGAAACCTATTTTCTTCTGCCAGTACATCATGTTCTAGTTATAATACCAAATTGCTTAGAGTCCCCTGTACACACCATCTAGCTTTCCCACTGTTTTCTTTTACTTGTCTGAAAGACTTATGTCTATGGAGACAGTGCAGATAAGAAATCCTGGTGTAGACTTCTGGTAGGGCCCTGCTGGTGCTCAATGGCCCCAGAAATAGGACTACTGGCTCCCGTGAGTTGACGGGAAGCCTACCCTAAACCCCCAGGTCAGGTCAAGTACTCTCTCTCCTTCCACAGCACCCTACAGCCTCTACCTGATTATGACAAAATGAACTACTTCTGTAATAACTCCCTCCCATTAGACTAAGTTCTTCAGGGCAAAGGACCATTTCTCATTCAAATTTTAATATTTATAAACAGAATCGAAAGAGGCACACACTGTGAACAAGGTAATCTCAGAGAAGAAGGTTATTCTCCAATGCCTACCTTCTTCGGGTATTTTTAAGACTAATTTCAAAAACAGAAACTTAGAGACATGCTTCCATAGGCTGTTATACACCAAAACATTCTGTAAGTGTCAGTGAAAACATTATTTCAAATTTGCGCTGCTTTTACCCCATCTCTGGTCAAACCATCAGTGACATTCTCAGAGATTCTACTTGACCTAGGCTTTCCTGTCCCTGTGTTGCTGGCATCCCTTCATCTCCCAACATTACACAAAGGCTAGGAAGGCAGCCAAGAAGCTAGATGTAGCTCCCCACTGTGATGCCAGGCAGTCAACGGCAAGGGCCAAATACAACTGCATTTGCACAGATTATGAAAAGAAATGTGGAGAAGCTGAGTCCACCTTCAGAAGTGGAGAGCAACAGGAAGCAGGAAATCTCTGCTCATCTATTTGTATGTCATCTCTACCTCTCTGAGTCTGTTCCTCACCTGGCAAATAGAGATAACAGCAACCACCTTATAGTGCTGTGGTGACTCGAGGTGAGCACTGCCTGGTTCTCTAGCTGAAGAACATAATTCTGAAGCACAGATCCACTTCCCAGACCTATACCTACTTGACAGCAACTTGGATGTGTTGGCCAGTGGGAAGAGATTGAGAGGAAAAATGACAGTTAAATGACCACCAGCTCTCAGGGAGACACTCTTTAAAAATGCAAATTTTAAGACTCACAAGGGAATCATCAAGATTCAGGTCCCTCTGTGAACTTTCCCTCAAAGTTCAATTCTGGATCCAATTTATAGAAATGCTCCTCTCACTGTTTTTTGGTTGCTAGAACTCCCCAAACCCTTGATTCCTGGAAACTGACAGAGTTAGGAGTGCGAGTTAAGGCCTCAAAACAACAGTTGACAGAGAAACTGAACTCTCTCATCTAGTTTTCTGGAAATTCTGGTCTGGACTGTATCCTACTCACTATTTTTGGCCAAGAGACTCTGAATATTTGTACCACAATGGGATCTACAATCTAGTCACTCCACCAAGCAAAGTCTGAAGCTATAGTTGCGGTTCTCACCATGCCCTGTGAGGTCCAGGCATGGGCAGAAGCTGTCAAGGGTAGGGGAGGAAAGAAGTTAACTAGAAGCCAAACAGCATCAGTGTGACTAATGGGCCTGGAGGCAAAGATATCACCAGCCTCCCACTCAAGCTCTAGGTGCTTCACAAGAGGCTGGAACATCTCATGCTAGCTGAAATTTTGGGAAAAAATCTGTAGCCGTGGTTTAAATTATGAGAGAAGTTGGCTGCTAAGATCCCCTGAATAAAATCACCACCTACAACGCAGAGGAGGCGTGTAGTTTGATTTATGGAGTCACTGAGCACTGGCAAGGCCCTACTAGCAATCTGCACTGTCTCCTTAAACATGACAATCTAGATTCAAATATAAGCTATACAGCCTTATAGTACAGCTGACTGTCCAGGAGCCCACAGTGGAGTGACAGAAGTTCAGGCCTGAAAAAACAAGTAGCACGAACACTGCTCCCACCCCCTTTTCCTAGTGCTAGAACATCAAAGTAAATACACACTGGGCTTACAGAATGCTAACATCCTTGTACACACAGGTAGTGACGTTGGGGATGGGGAGGCGTGAAGGAAGAAAGCTGGGTCAACAAACCAAAAAAAAAAGAAAAAAGACCAAACTGCATTTTGCACAAACTAAATATGTTTCTTCCCTAGAATTCTTATTTCATCCAACCTTTAACTCTCACAGCTAACGTCTGGGTTAAGGATCACACCATATCACACACTGACCATACTTCAAAAGAGGAGGAAAGAAGTCAAAAGTTCCTTTAACACAAACTCCTCCACTCCCTTGACAGATCCCCACTGGCTGATTACAGGCTCGGAGCCTAGGTTTCCCCTTTCGAAAAGAGATAACTTAAACCCAGAAAAGCAAGAGATAGCCCACTGTGGTGTCGGCCAGTTCTTAGTTTTATTTAATCTGTAGATAAGAATAAAAATAACAATAGTACCGACCCTCGAGGGTTACTTGAGATAATTAGGCTCTAGGGAACATGGCCTAGCAGCGAGTGTTTGGGGCGTGTCAACACTATTATCATTCTTACTACTGCCCCATCGCCCCGGGAGAAACTCTGCTGAGGCCGGAGGCGAAGGCGTCAGGGCCCGGGCTGGGGCGACTGACTGGCAGGTCGGGCCGGTCGGAACCGGCACCTGGCGCCTAGAGTCCAAAGAGCCGAGCAGACGGAAGCTGCAGGGCGCAGGGTCGTACCAGGCAGAAACCAGGGGCAGGAAAGGTTGGCCCAGGCGAGGTCCCGGAGAGAAGTAAGGCCCAGGGAATGTGATCCTATGGGAAGACCCCATACTCACCCAGCGTGAATTCCCATTGCTCGTTCCCCAAAGAGCGCTCGGGCACCACCTCCAGATCCAGCATTGATTCGGCTCGCCGGGCCGCGGCGGCCTCCCTGCGGCAACGCAGACGGAACCGGACCTAAGAAGAAAAAGCAACGGCTAACCCGCCGCCCCTCCCGGCCCGAGGCGGCCCTGTTCGCCTTCTCTCTGGGCGGCGGCGGCGACACCAGCCCAACAACACACCTCACCTCACCGGCAGCAGCCGCGGCAACAAGTGAAGAAGCGGCGGCTGAAGCGACTGCAGCAAAAGTGGCGTACCGCGCCGTAAAGCGTGACGGGGGCGGGGCGAAGGCGTGATTTCTATCGTTGCGGGGAGGAGCCCTAAGGCGGAGTCTCGCACGCGCAAACTCCGGATCAGGCGGCAGGGGTCGTCGCGGCAATAGGCTGAGAGAGGCAGAGTTGCAATATCCGGAGCGGCGGGCCCTGCAGGAGCAAAGAGCGCTTACGCTCCATGTGTCCGACATCTGTACACCACACCGCACACGTTCCACACGTCTACACAAGGATGTGTAGACCACGCAATACACATATATCATTCGGCTACGTAACACCCATTTGCCGTCTACACAAGCGTCCCACCGCACTCACTGGGCCCAAAAGATGAGTCCCGAGGGCGCACCGTTTGAGGCCCAGCCGTGGGGTCGGGACTGACGCCGGCTGCCGCTGTTTCTGGTTGTTGAGGAATGACTCTCTCCCCACCCAGACGCCCGTAGAACGCGGATTGAGCTGAACGCTAGTGATGAATGTGCTCGAGCGCACGAGTGAGTGGAGTGAGTGTGTGTGTGAATAGAGGAATTGGCTCTGGCCAGTCCTCCCGTCTGACACCATCCAAATGCGCGCATACCCCTCGGGCGAGGATCCGAAGGTCTCCCGCAGCAGCCAGAACAGCTTTGCCGCCCAGCGTTGTGTGGTCTTGGCCAAACTCCTGGCGCTCTTTGCTCCCACTACTCTATAAGTGGGAGGAGGGCTCCTCTAGCCCGTTCAGCCTGAGCTTTTGGCCCAAGCCTTGGGACGCCCTAAAAATAAAAGGCAGCCGAAGTTTTCTCTGGTGCCAAGCCTTCATGGAAATAGTTTCTCTGGATTCTCATAACAATCCTGAGAAGTGAGATTATAACCCACTTTACAGGCTCAGAGAGGTTAAAAATCTTACCCAAGGTTCCTTGCTCCTAGGCATAGAACCCAAGTTCTTTCCGTTACATTGCCCTCTAGAGGAAGCTTTTTATCAGGGGAGGGAGTGACATGCTTAATTCTCAAATTGCCTTGGTAGGAATCTATCAAACTTTAATCACTGCTACTGGTATTACAACAAATATGGAGAAAGATGTCCATGGTAGCATCATATGCCAAAACAACAGGACTGAGTCACTGAGATGTCCATCTGTAGGGAAGTAGCTAACTAAACTCTGGTATGCATAATAGGATATATTTTTAAAATGAAATATGTCCTATATATTGGTGTGGAAGGAGCTCCAAGGTACATTAAGAGAAAAATGCCAGGTGCAGACTGTGTATAGTAGGACCCCTTTTCAGTAAAAACACACCCAACAGAAAACATTTCTGGAAAGATACACAAAATATGTCAAAAGACAAAGGATTATCTTTGCTAATTTGTGCTATCCCCAAACCTTTGGTTTAAATATGATCCACACAGGTTTTTGTCAGAGGCAGGAGTGACAGCTTTGAGATAGTGGTACTGAGAAGAGTAAGGAGAAGGGGGCTGCCCAACATGGGAGAAGGCCAGAGCCTAGTAGGAGGTTCCTCAGGGGAGTAGATCAACTCAGGAAAATGTCAGCAACCTGCCATTCCCCCAAACTGAGGGTGGAAATGTCCAGAAATAATTCAGTGGCTGCTGATGGACTACTAAGAGTGTATGCAGGGGGACAGGTAGTTATCAAAGCAGTCCAAGGGAGAGATCCAGGGACAGCCTCAGGTCAGAGCATTGTGCTTAACAACATGGACTGGGAATGAATTTCAGTTTTACCACTTACTAGCTTTGTGCCTTGAGCAAGTTGCTTAACTTCTCCATGCCTTAATTTCATCTGTAATGGGAATGATCATCATACTTACTTCACAGGCTTGTTAGGACTTCACTGAGTGTCTGGCTTACAGTTAAATGCTTTGTGTTACTATAATTTTTTAAAATCTAATAGTGACAGAGACTTGATAGATCCTATTGGCAGGATATACAGATTGGATGTAGGAGATGAGAGAGTATGGGAGTTGAGAATAAAGACACTTAGGTTTCCAGCTTGGGTAGCTGGATGGATGATGGTGTCACTGACAGGGGAACTGACATTGGAGGCTAGAAGGATGCCTATCCTTCAGGTAAAACTGTCACATGTAATAACTTGGAAGGCAGGTAATGTACCAAGTTACTATTGGCTGTGTTTGTCAAGGTACTTTTAAAAAACAAAAGCAAAAAAAACAAAAGAAAGCAAGCAAGCTAGTTTGAAAGCAGGAATGAAAGGTAGTTGTGTCCAGCAAATCAGTGATAGCACCAAGGGTCATGGAAGACAGTAGACTGGTAAGGCCTTAAAGAACACTCCCATCTCAGGGTGGACGGCCCCCAGATCGTCTCCCCAACGACACTGCATAATCGTTAGACCAGTGATTGCATTCTTCCCCTTTCCGAATGGTAGTTTCCCTGTCCCTGGTCCACCACTGTATGTATACTGGCTGTATAGGGGGCAGATAGCCACAGATCCTAGAATGTCAGCTCAAGTGCCTGACTGGCTGGCGTTTTTAGGTTGTCTCCCCTAAGTATGTTTTTGTTTTTACTTTTTTTTTTTATTGTTGTAATTAAATGAGGTTTACATTTCAAGAGTCTCCCACATAGAATTTTTTTTTTTTAACATACATTGTTATGACACCCCAACCGCTCACCCCATTCTGCGACAGCACACTCCTCCCCTCCGCCCCAATTCTCCATGAACATTCAACCAGCTCCTAACTCTCTCTGCCTTCTCCTCTCACCTCTGGACAGAAGCCGCCCCTTTGGTCTCTTATATCTACTTGTCTAAGAGGCACATTCTTCACAAGTATCACTATGTCCCACAGTCCAGTACAATCCCTGTTTGAAGAGTTGGCCTCGGAAATTGTTTTCTTTCTGGGGTGATGGAGAGACCAGGGGCCATGCTTTCTGGGGTGCCTGCAGTCTTAGACCATTAAGTCTGGTCTTCTTACTAGTTTGAGTTCTGCATCCCATTGTTCTACTGCTCCATCAGGGACCCTCTGTTGTGTTCCCTGTCAGGACGTTCATTGGTGGTAGCCGGGCACGGTCTAGTTCTTCTGGTCTCAGGCTTATGAAGTCTCTGGTTTATGTGGCCCATTCTGTCTCTTGGGCCAATACTTTCCTTGTGCCTCTGTTCTTTGTTCTCCTTTACTCCAAGTGGTTGGGACCAATTGATGCATCTTAGATGGCCGCTTGCAAGCTTTTAAGACCCCAGATGCCGCTCACCAAAGGAGGATGCAGAACATTTTCTTAATAAGGTTATGCCAATTGACGTAGATGTCCCCTGAAAGCATGGTCCCCAGACCCCGCATCCCTGCTACTCTGTCTCTCGAAGTATTCGTTTGTATTGAGGAAACTTCTTAGCTTTGGTTTAGTCCAGTTGTGCTGGCTTCCCCTGTAGAGTGTGCTGTCCTTCCCTTCACCTCAGATCATTCTTATCTACTATCTAGTTAGTGAATAACCCTCACCCTCCCTCCCCACCCCCGTAACCATCAAAGAATGTTTTCTGTGTTTAAACCTTTTCTTGAGTTCTTATAATAGTGGTCTTATACAGTATTTGTCCTTCTGTGCCTGACTAAATTCACTCAGCATAATAAGTTCTAGCTTCCAGCAAGTATACGATGTTTCACAGCTTCATCATTGTTCTTTATCGTTGCATAATATTCCATTGTGTGGATATACCAGTTTCCCCTAAGTATATGTTCTTGAAGGAAGGAGAGTGAATCAAATATTTAATGGAAAGGGTAGACTGCGGTAGTCATTAAGAGTTATTCACAAATACTGACTCTCAACTGGGCAAAAGGTAGGCCTGCAGTTCCCTGACCAGGTGAAGTCTGATGTGGGCCGATGACTTGCTTGGTCCAATGAAATGTGAACAGAAGTCACGTGTGACAATTTTAGGTGAGTTTTAAAACTCAGTGCCCCTTTTGCTGTACTATCTTCTTGGCTTTGTCACAATGGTAGACAACATTCCAGGAACTGTTGTCAGCCTAGGTGAACCACTCATGGGTATGTAGCACATGAAAGATACATCTTTAAGTCATTGAAATTTTGGTGTTTTAAGGCAATACAACTAGTCTATCCTGACTGATAAGAGAAATTGGGAAAATTGTTCATTGTGTCTTCTTTATCTCCAGTCTGAAATTCTTCCATGCCCACTGTTAATGTTTGCTGTTGAGTCAATTCCAACTCATAGTGACCCTACAGGACAGGGTAGAATGGCCCCATGGTGTTTCCTAGGGTGTAATCTTTATGGGAGCAAATTGCCAGGTCTTTTCTCCTACTGAGCAGCTGGTGGGTGCTTAACCATTGCACCACCAGGGCTCCTTCCATGCTGTTATGAATTGTGTTCCCCAAAAATGTGTCAGCTTGGCTAGGCCATGATTCCCAGTATTGTGTGTTGTCCACCATTTTGTGATCTGATGTGATAATCCTATGTGTTGTAAATCCTAACCTCTATGATGTTAATGAGGCAGGATTAAGAAGCAGTTATGGTAGTGAGGCAGGACTCAATCTACAAGATTAGTTTGTATTTTGAGTAATCTCTTTTAAGAGATGTAAAAGAAAAGCTAGCAGAGAGGAGAGGGACCTCATTACCACCAAACAAGAAGAGCCAGGAGTGAAGCACATCCTTTGGACCTGGGGTCCCTGCACTGAAAAGCTCCTAGACCCAGGGGAAGTTTGATGCCAAGACACATGGAGATTTCCAAGGAATGCCAGGCCCAGAGATGTTGAAAGCAGGCAAGGATCTTCCTCCAGAGCAGACAAAGAGAGGAAGCCTTCCCTTAGAGTTGGCACCCTGAATTCGAACTTCTAGTCTCCTACATTGTGAAAGAATAAATTTCTGTTTGTTAAAGCCACCCACTTGTGGTATTTCTGTTACAGCAGCACTAAATAACTGAAACACATGCCCACTAGGCTACCCTTAATCTCCCTCCTGGATTACAATATGATCAGTGGGACCAACTCTCTGCTTCCAGTCTTGTTCCCTCCAATTCACTCACTACATTATAACCAAAACGAGCTTTCCCATGTTTTTGAAACATGATTAAGGCCAATAATGACCTTTAAGCAACTTAAATTGTTCTAACCAAAAGCTGAGAGTTGACTAATACAGTGATTTAACTGTTTTAGAATATCTTATATTTAAGCCGACATTTTTGATATGCTGTATATATACACGGTGGTCTTTCAAGAAAGGGAATGGATGCTATCTAGAGGGAATCATGTCTTGAAAGCTGCCTGCAAATGATTTAGTTTTACCTGTAAAAAATGAGATCAAAACAGCACTAAGTTGCCTTGTAAATACTCAGTAATATATATAGGCTTGGTAATATGGCTGTGGTGGTTTAAAATATATGTCCATAAATTCTGACACCCCTCCCTTTAAGAGATGAACCTTAATACTCCTCCTTCTGAATGTGGGTGAAGTGCAGAGGATTACTTAATATGGCCCTTTTAGGCATGCACGGTTTTTTAACTCCCACGCAATGACTGGGTGGAACTATACAAATAAGGTGCTTGTGGCCCACCAAGGGGATTGGACAGCTTGCTAACAATGCAAATAAGGTGCATGAAACACCTTATTAAAAAAAAAAAAACAACACTGCCGTCAAGTCAATTCCAACTCATAGCGACCCTATAGGACAGAGAGCTGCTCCATAGGGTTTCCAAGCTGTAAATCTTCATGGAAGCAGACTGCTACATCTTTCTCCTGTGGAGCAGCCGGTGGGTTTGAATTGCTGACCTTCTGGTTGGCAGCTGAGTACTTCAACCAATGCACCACCAGGGCTCCTCTGACCATGCAGATAAGGTATATAGAACCCTAATGAGGGGATTGGTCAGTTTTGCCATCCCACTAGGCTTGAAAAGACAGCCAATCCCAGAGCAGAGGAGGGACCTCACTACCACCAATAAAGAAGCCAGGAGCAGAGCACGTCCTTTGGACCTGGGGTCCCTGCGCTGAGAACCTCCTAGACCCAGGGGACAGAGAAAACTGTAACACAGGAGACAGCGCAAGACAGTGAGAAGCAGTAGCAGAGAAACTGTGGCAGCAGAACCAGAAGACTGGCTTGAGACAGCACGGTGGGCTTTCTGGCCCATGGAGCAAAGTGGCTACAGTGGGTGTGCCCATCCATGAAGTTACACAGCTAAGAGTCTTCGGGCAGGAGGCTTCCTGGTGGAGTGGGGTGCCAACCCACGAAGCAAGAGAGCTGAGCACCTTTGGGCAGGAGGCTTCCTAATGGAGTGGAGTACCTCCGGGCACTTGTCAGCAGAGCTAGGCTTGCTGACCCAAGGAGCAAGAGAGATGAGTGCCTTCAGGCAGTGGGGTGCCTCTTGGCACTTACCCGCAGAGCTAAAGAGTTTTGTTAACACTTGCCCAAGCCATGTGGGGGCCAGGCCCGAGTGGGGCCAAGGGCTGAGGGCAGGCCTGTCCTGAGGAGGCTGAGAGGAGTCCTGCATGGCTAAAAGGAGCTGAGAGAGCTGTCCTGCACTGAAGGGATACTTTGCCTACATGCTTCCTGATCCTGATCTCAAGTTGTAACCTGTTACTTTCCTAATAAACTCCGTAACTGTGAGTATAGTCTGCCACAAATTATTGAACCCAGCAGAGAGTGCCTTGGGAGGGATGGCTGGTGTTAGAATTGGTAAAAAGGTTGGAGGGTGGAGATATATTTGACCTCCACCTCAGAGGAGTCAGCCTTGGGCTGCTGATGGTTTAATTCTCTCTCCCACCCGAGTCAGAGGTCCGACACTGCCACCATGCCCTTTTTGCAGTGGGCCAGATCCAGTGACTTGCTTCTAAGATGTGACAGAAGTCATGTTACACCACTTCTAAGATTAGGTTATTAAAGACTTTGGTGTTCATATTGGGCATGCACTCTTTGTCTTGGGTCACTTATTCTGGGGGAAGCCATCTACCACCACTGTGAGCTGCCCTTCAGAGACCCACATGACAAGGAACTGAAGGACATTTCCGGTCAATAGCCAGCAAGGGGACCAAGGCCTTTAGTCCAACAGCCTGTGAGAAACCGAAGCCAACCAACGACCACATGAGTGAGTTTGGAAGGGGATCCTTTAGACCCAGTCAAGCCTTGACATTACCTATCCGTGGGTGAAAACTCGACTCTAACTTCATAAGAGACCCTGAACCAGAACCACTGAGCTTAGCTACTTATGGATTCTTGACCGACAGAAATTGTGAGAGAATAAATTGTTGTATTAAACTGCTAAGTTTTGGGGTAAGTTGTTATTCAACAATAGGATATTAATACATTGGCTTATAACTTGAAAAGCTCCCATGTGGCACTGCCAAAGGAGGCGCCTCATTCTTTATTTTCCATAATGATGCCAATTCAGCTTTTAAAGCTATTTGTTACTTATAGTAAGTTTGGTGGTGAATAACAAGTAAATTTGTTCAGTTATGGATCAAGCTTAAGGCATGCTTCTAAGTAAAAAGCTAATTTTTCTAGTATAGGAAAATGTCAATAAAAGTCCTAAGAATGTTTGAAATAACACCAGCACAATCAAAATAAGTGTATATTCCTATAATAAATAATTGAAAGACAGTACTAATTTGGATATGTAATTTTTTAAATTCTTCCTCCCTGACAAGGTCACTACTTTCTAGTCGTACCACATAGGATGGATATATCAAGCCAGATTTTTGAAAATCATAATGTACTTTGTGAAATTAGTATTGTGATATTTACATTAAAGTAAAGGTCTTCTTTGGAATTAGCAGAAATGACCACTAGATGCCACTGTCATTACTTTTTTTTTTAAGAAAAAAAGGATCACAGAACCATTTAGAAACAACAAAACCAATTTTTATGTCATAACTAACACTAGAACAGAAATTGTTGAATTGTGTCAATAAAGAGCAAGACCTTTGTTTTCACTACACAGAAGTTTATTGTGAAAGTAAATTAAACATACAACACACAGTATGGCTAATGGTGGCAAAAGCAATCTGGTAGCTTAAGGCAAATTTTAGTGGAAATGATTTTAGAAAAGATGATGCAATGATGTAATTTCATTTAAATAGAGATTATGAAAAATATCAAATTGCATCAATAACTTAATAAAAGTAGTTCTTAAAGCCTGCACTATTGGAGGAAAAGGGCTCATGATCTTAATGCCAGCATTAAGACAGACAGAAGCAGCAGTGCTAAATGGTAAGAAAAATTCAGTATTTACAGAAGGATGGCAATATAAACATTTAATAACATTTGATCTTATTTACTGATGAACAGCCCTTAGCTAGAAGCAATAGAGAACAATGTACCATCAGCATGTTATTTAAAAAAAAAAAAATTAAGTGCAGAAGTCAGAAACCAAGGAGCTCTGTGATAAAGTAACCTTAAAACACCACTGTAAGGGCCACTTAAAAGGCAATTTCCTCAGGGGAAATTAGGGCACTGAGTGTGTAAACATGTGAGCTGCACACCACCAAATACCAACCAAACTCACTCATAGAACTTAGATATAGAAGATCAGCAAGACCTTTATGGTGTATTATTGTTTGTAACAATTTAAACACACTCCTTACCATGCATGACTTCAAATATATAACAACTATTTTTATTCTGAGATAGAGGATATCTGTTTATGAATTATAAGATCTATATACAATGAAAGTCATGCCTCCTTAATCAATCACGTAATTTAATACACTTTTTAAATGTAATGACCTCATTCAGACTTCAGTTTTTTTTACTGAACTGACCATGTCAGTTTTTCAAACTCTTTTAAAATAATGCCATTCTATTATGCTAAAATACATTTTTGCAAAAATTCAGAAATGTAGCAACATTTAATGAATGACCATGAAAAGTATTTCTAAGAAGGTGCCAAATGACTTAGCACTTTTTTCCAGTCTTATATTAAAAAAAAAAGCTGCACTCAATTTGATACTGAATCTATTTAAAAAATATTCTTACACTAATTCATCTCAAAAGGTTCTATTAACAGTCCTTTTGGAAAATACCATATATATAGTGGTGAATGTTTTTTCCCAGAATAATTAATGGAAGAAAATGTATCCTCTGCACAGATGAACATTTTCTAACACTACTAATCTTCCATCAGCTAGCATTGTTTTTACAAAAGCATGCAATATAAAATACACATAAAAGCAGCTATCTTAAACATGATTTTAATACAATATTACCTTTGTAGCTGATTTATCACTGTCTCCAGTTTAACATGCTGTTACATACATGAAGAAGCTCCAGTATCCCTTTTCTGACTGTTTAAAAAAATCCCTGAATAGAACAGAAGCCAGCCTGTGACTTCTTTAGGCATTTCAGTAGAATATTATCTATGGAGGACATCTCCACCCAAACTCATGATTACAGAACAATCTAAAACAGATCTGGTACAGATTACAGAGTTAATATCAATTTAAAAATTTTGTTTAGAAAGGAAACAAAGGGTGCTGATTACTAGTATTTAAAAGGATACTGCAACTTTAACAACTGTAAACTTTGTGTTAGAAGGCTGTGGCAGACAGCTCTGTGCTACTAGGTTTTTAGCTTGTAAATAATGCAAACACATCAGCAGTTTTAAAATGCCATAGACTATAAAAACACAAAAGGAAATGAGGGAAACAAAACAAAAAATTCAAAAATGCTTATCTAAAATAAAGCTGTATAACCAGCACATCTAAAAGTACAAAAAAATTAGAGCAACTGATTAGGGGAGGAAAAAACCCTCTGATACAAACTTTAACTTCTTGACCTGTTTTTAAATGACATGAACTTTTAAATTACAATGAAGAAAAAAGGGCTTTACAAATGGATAGTTTTAACTCAGTAAAATAATGCCAATAAGATAAGCTTGCATAGAAAAAAATTTCAAATTATTACTGGCTACATGCTTAACAAATTAGAAATGTAGGTATTATAATCATAGTGCAAAACCATGGCAGTTTGTGATGTCTGTTACCGCCTAAGGTTGAGAAATAGACCGTAGTACCTCCAGTTATCACAGTTTCTGGTCTTGTAATCAATTATTTCTACCAACTAGAAGCAATGTGTATGTAAAGATGAGTGGCACATCTGCTGTGCTACTAATTAACCAAGTTTGAGGTCATCACCACCACCTAAATTAGAACCAGGACTAGGGTCTTGTTGTCTTCTTGCCTGCAATGACAAAATAATAATTTAGGATCAAAATGTATCTTGAAAATCAAAACATTATACATATAAAATATACTAAGACACAGCAGTACATAAGAAAAGCTCACAAATAAAAAAAAACTTTAACCAGAATCTCCACATGTAAGAGGCAAAGGAACAATTAAAATCACATGTGAAATATTCTGCCAAAGTTTCCTTAAAAACCAAAAATAAAACTCATTTTATATTCAAAGACCATTATCATAGATTTGTACTACATATAAAAAGAACAACAAATCTAAGTTTACAGTAATGGAACTAGAGGGGTTAACTTTAACATACCAGTCTTAGAAGCATTATCAGCCTAGAAGCAAACTTTCCCTTTTAGTAATAGCTGACATTTATTAAGTACCTACTATGTGCTGGGCACTATTCTAAGCACTTTGTATGGATGGACTAATTTAATTCCTCCCAACATTCTATAACATAGGTACTATTATTTATCCCCATTTTATAAGAAAATTGAATCACAGAGAAGTATACGGTCTACTAATTATGTAACTGAAAAATGCGGTAGTGAATTCCATCTCTTCCTAAATACCATCTCTGCCAACTGAGTTTTAACCAGAAATCTCTACCTCAAGAAATAAAGTCCAGAATTGCTATGAAAAAAATATTCTCTCAAAAGACAGAAACACAAAATGAGAGTCCTTGGTGCATACAGACGATACCCAAAAGTATCTTTATAACAATACTTAACAACCAAGAGCCTTGACAATTATAAACGCTGAGGATTTCAAGATTCACTTTAGAATGAACACACTTATTTAAAATATTTCTGGCAAATTAGTTAACAGAGAGCACCTACCAACTAACATATTGTGTATGATAAAAAAAAACCCACTGCCGTCAAGTCTAATTCTGACTCATAGTGACCCTACAGGACAGAGTAGAACTGCCCAATAGGATTTTCCAAGGCTGTAATCTTTATGGAAGTAGACTGGCACATCTTTCTCCCATGGAGCGGCTGGTGGGTTCAAAATGCCAACCTTTTGGTTATGAGCTGAGCACTTAACCACTGTGCCACCAGGGCTCCTACTGGTGCTGTAAGATCAGATCAAGTTTAGTTAGAAGCTCCGGCTAGGTCATCATTTGTTATGTTATTTAAATAAAAATGACAGTTATCTTATTCACTTTCAAACAAATCAAAATCCAACACAGCTTTAGTCTTTCTTATAAATTTTGATACGCTCCTCTAGTGGATTTTAACTATTTTATATTATCAAACTGTACCTTGACTAAATTTCAGCACATTCCTTTCAATTAACTACCCAGGTTAAACTTAAACTGCATGATCAGAGACTGAAAAAGCAATGGAATTCATCTGCATTAGAAAAACAATTTATGTTTCATACAGAATCAGTGCTAAGTATACGACAGATCAATTCTATAATATCAGCGATGGTGATATAAGCATCTGGTTTCAGTCAATGAAGGTTAGAAAGGGGCTGAGCAATGAAGAAACACTGAGAAAAATCAATCTTAATTATATATTTATAAATCACTACGAACCTAACACTAACACTTTGTGAAAAGAATGTTTTAGCTTTTGTCTTTTATTTTAATAATAATGGGATGACTCCAAACGAGTGACAAAAAAATAGTCACCAGTAGCTGGAATTTTCTTTACTGGTCATGGCTGTGCACAAGTAGTCATTGGTTTATTTAAAATATTGTATTTGGCAAAAGCATGGAAGACCAGGAGTAAAGAAAAGCTGTCTTGCTATTTGTGTTTTAAGTTTCTGTTTACATTGTAAAGAAGGAATGGAGGAAGATGTAAGGGAAGAAAGACTTCGTGAAGGGGGGTGTAAATAGGAGGAAAAACAGAAGAGGGAAGTCTGCTAGAGGATGAATGAGAGCAGAAGAGGGAAGAATGAGAGAGCTTGGAGACTGGGAGGAAACCGAATGCTACAAGATGTATGGGCTGTCATATGAAGGAGACAAATACAAAATCAGATTAAAGTTCAGTGAAATAGCTTCCACAGGACTAGAATTCAACAACTGGATGAGCCGCCTTGAGAAGGAGTACTTCCTGACTACTGTAGCAGTTTTCTAACAGAGGCTGGACATTTTAGAAGGAATTCCTCTGGATAATAAGCTGAGCTAGGTGGTGGCAAAGAAACTTCCTGGACTTGATGATTGTAAATGAATATAGTCTATAATTTCTAGTTCTTTTCTCCCCAGTCAACCCAAGTGCGCCCTGGAATCTAACCTTTTACTAACAGTTATTTCAGGACAGGGTTTTAATATAAAGCAGATGTTCAGGAGTCTGACTTCAGAACACAAATCTGTTTTTAATATTTATAAAGATTAATCTAGACCTTTTACTACAGTTTGTTTGTTTTCTTTCTGTCAGTATACCATCACCCAGACATGGCAAATCTGGTTGTAGGAGGCAGTCATGACTCCAAAATGAGAGCAAAAGAACAGCCCTCAGCAGCTACAGTTTTCCCTACTGGTCAGGGCTATGCAGAAACCAAAAACAGGGGTGTCCAAATGAATAAAAATTCTTGGTTGATTTCCATCCTATTATTATCAAGATCAACAAAGTTAAAAACTTCTGATGGAAAAATGCCCTAAAAATTAAAAAATGTCTACAATTTATTTGGAGTGTACTATGTCAATATATTATGCAAATCACTCTGCTACTTGGCTAACAGTCACAACACAGAATTAGATAATTTTAGAGCGGCAAAGTACTTCAGAGATCTGGTTCAACAATCAGTTTACAGATGATAATAAGCCTGAGGTTAAGTGATTTCCCTAAGGTCCTCACATAGTTGGTAGAGTCAGGACATCAACTTAGATCTCTGGAAAAGATGAACCTTTAACTCACAATTCGCACTAATGTCCGCTTCCTAACTCATTGCTGTATCTCCCAGTTACCAAGGCTGGAGGAGACATGGCAGAAATCTTAAGTCCTAATATTAGAGAAAGGGATGCTAATCAAAAATCACTTTTCCAAAACTCATTAAAAAGATGAAAACAAAGTCAGTAGACAATTACAAACATCTGCCAGATAAGTACACTGCAAGAGCTGGTCCAACAGGCATATCAAAAATATATAGTTCTTATAAAATATGCAACCTCAAGAAAACTTTAAATATAAGGTGTGATGGTTAATTTTATGTCAACTTGGCTAGGCCAGGGTGCCCAGTTCTCTAGTCAAACACAGGTCTAGATGTTGCTATGAAGGTATTTACATGTGATTAACATTTACAATTAGTTGATTTTAAGTAAAGCGGACTACCCTCCATAATGTGGGTAGGCCTCATCTACTCAGTTGAAGGCCTTAAGAGTAAAGCTGAGGTTTCTTGAGGGAAAATGAATTCTGCCTCAGCACTGTAACAGATATCCTGCTGGTGTTTCCAACCTGTTGCCTGGCCTATAGATTTTTTTTTTTTTTTTTTTTTTTTTGACCTTGTATCAGTTAATCTTTTTTTTTTTTTAATTGTACTTCAGGTGAAGGCTTACAGAACAAATAGTTTCTGGCCTATAGATTTTGCATTTCCCAGTCTCCACAATCTCATGAGCCAATTCCTTAAAATCAATGTCTCTCTCTCTCTACACACACACACACACACACACACTCCCTCTCTACACACACACACACACACACACACACACACACACTCCCTCTCTCTCACTACTAATTTTGTTTCTCTGGAGAACATTAATACATAAGGTAATAAAATAAAAAGACAGTGGGAATAATTTATATTTCTGGGCTTGAAACCAGGATGGCTCTACCATTTTAGCTACATGATCTTAAGCAAGATTCTTACTCTCTCTCAGCCTTAGTTCCTCAAAATGGAGATACTCCTTTATAAAAGCATTTAAGACAGAATAAAACAAATACTTTTAGCGTATATGATCTGGCACATAGTAAGCCCTTATGCTGCCGTTGTTATAACAAAGATGCTCATCACTTCCCAATTTATCTATATGCACTTCTCAAATATTAAAAATATCCGTATCCTGCAGATAGTGATTTTTACAAACTAAAGATTAAAACAAAATAAATTTTAATGAAATCTACATCTTCTATGATGGAGAACAAACCAAGACTCTATCTCTCTTACTATGAGAGAAGACAGATCTGGTATCCTCTTCCTCTCTCAGGAATCCTCTACACAGCAAATGGAGTACACATTCCCAGTTCACTCTTATCTACTGCCCTTACACAAAACACACTTCAGAAAGGCCCAGTACAGAGATATTCTTTTGCTGATTTGTCCTTATAAAAAAATAAGTGTTAGAATAGCTAAATGATTTGAAAACTAAAGTCTGTGGGAATTTAAAATAAATAGAAGCTGTAATTTTTTCTTGGACCACATAGAACTGAATTTTCAAAAACATACAAAACACAAATGCAAAAACCACATAAAGCCTTTTGCTTATTTTTATTTCCAAACAGTTTTCACATAAAATGCTCCTATGATTTGCTGAATTGTATTAAAACTGCCTGTAATAGAAAAAGCAATAATTATTTACGCATTCTCTGACATTAAAGACGACCATTTATCTGCTAACACTTTATAACCTAACCAAATGAAAGCATTTTCTAGATAATGATAGAGAAAATCTCTTTCATATCCTGTCACCTTGCAGCTGAATTAAAAGACAACAGTGCTATATTACAGTTTTGGATCAAAAGGCCAATCAAGTTGAAGGCAATCTCTAGACACTGAGATGGTGTACAGGCAGGTATCAAATAGACGACAGAGCTATCTTTCCAACTTATCTATGATTAGAGCACTAACTCCCTTATTATCCTCAATCTTCTTCAGAACAGCCAAAATCTGAATTAGTTATAGGGATGCATAACTGAAGAGAACTGCCATGAAAAACATGTTTTCCAATAGCAGAAGGACTGTCAGGTAGCAAAGGTACTGGGCTAGTTCCATGTGGCAACAGATACCAATGGGTAGTTACTTCATAGAAGTAATGCCTATGTTTTTTTTTTTTTTTAAAGTCTACTTTTTTATTAAAGTACAGAAGAGTACACAAATCCTAAGTGTATAATGATGATGAATTTTCATAAAGTGAACACACCTATGTAACTAGCACCAGATCAAGAACGGTAACACTACCAGAACCTGGGAAGCTTCCCTTTGTCCCCCTCCCAGTCACTACTCAACCCCCCTAGGGTAACTGCTATCTTAATCTCCAATAAAGCCAAGAAAATTTCAAAATTATTTACTGATTGTTAAAAAATAAAAAACACACTAGAATCCAAAATAGCTTGGTAAAATAATATCCCTTACTTTTAAAGTTTAAAGTTAAAATATGCCTGCCTTTACTGCTTTACCACCACTCCAGATACACTGTAAGCCAAGGTACTTAGAAAGAGGGAATAAGGAAACTAGCTGCCACTGAGCCCCATTTCTAAATGTCACACACCAAGCTAGGCAGCAACCTGCAATGTAGGATAGGGTGTTAACCCTGCTTTGAAGATAAGGCTCCAAGAAGATAAACAACTTCCTCAATGTCACATGACAAGTAGTGGAGCTGGGATTCAAAGCCACAGCAATCTGATTACAAACCTCGTGCTGATTCCACTGTATCAAAGGTTCCCAAGTTAAGTTCTAGCTACAGGGTTCCTTGAAAATACTCCAGGGACCCCAGAGGGAGACCAGAATAGGTAGGACACTGATCCTCTACTTCTGCTTCACCTAGAATGCCACTCCTTTTATCTGCTTATACATTAGGATTCTGTGTAAGATTTCAAATGAAGAAAGGGTTTCACATTTTAAAAAAACAGCCCACAATCTTCTGTTTTATTCACTCTGTGTTAACACTAAATGCATATAACCGCATATCCATCTGCAGAAAAATGAAAAGGACCCATACCTCACACCATATACAAAAACTAACTCAAGATGGATCAAAGACCTAAATGTAAAACCTGTAACTATAAAGATCACAGAAGAAAAAACAGGGGCAAACTTAGGCTATCAAACATAACTAAAAATGCACAAACAGCAGAAGATAAACTAGATGACTGGGACCTCCTAAAAACTAAACACTTACGTGCATCTAAAGACTTCTCGAAAAGAGTAAAAAAGAGAGCCTACAGACTGGGGAAAAAAATGTTGACAACACCATCTGACAAGGGACTAATCTCTAAAATTTATAGAAAACAACACTTAACAACAAAACAATCCAATTAAAAAGTGGGCAAAGGACATGAACAGACACTTAAACAAAGAAGACATTCATGCGGTCAACAAATACATGAAGAGATGCTTGCGATCATTAGCCATGAGAGAGATGCACATCAAAACGAGGGATCATCGCACCCTGGCAAAAATGGTAATGACCAAAACCACAGAAAACAACAAATGCTGGTGAGGGGGTGGGGAGACTGGAATTCTCATACACTGCTGGTGGGACTGCAAAATGATACAACCACTGTGGAAAACAGTATGGCACGTCCTTAAAAAGTTACAAACAGAGATACGTTATGATCCAGCAATCCCTAGGTATATATCCTAGAGAAATAAGAGCTGTGACACAAATAGATATATGCACACCCATGTTTATTGCAGCATTATTTACAACAGAAAAAAGATGGAAACAACCTTAGTGGCCATCAACAGATGAACGGATAAACAAACTATGGTATATATACACAATGTAATACCACGCAACATTAAAGAAAACGATGAATCCATGAAATATCTCACAACATGGATGAACCTGGAGGACATTATGCTGAGTGAAATAAGTCAATCACAAAAGGACAAGTATTATATGAGACAACTATTATAAAAAGTCAAGAAAAGGTTTACACACAAAAAGAAACATTCTTTGACGGTTACCAAGGATGGGAAGGGGAAGGAGGGAAAATCACTAACTAGACAGTAGACATGTATTAACTTGGGTGAAGAGAAAGACAATACACAATAAGGGGGATGTCAGCGCAACATGACCAAGGCAAAGGAAGACACTGGGAGGAACATTTAAGAGTAAAAGGAAACAATGGTAAATACTATTATATACACAATCATAACAGTAGTAACAATAATTTATGAGGGATACATAGGTAGATAAGTAAGTTGAACAGGTGTGGGATGGCATATGTGAGTACATTCATGAGCATATATAGGTCTGGCAGAGGATACCTCTACATACGCATTTGTATGTGCTGCAAATATATCCATGTATATAGCAGAGCACACAAAGGGCAAAGTTATGAAAATTTCTTAGCCATAACCAAACACCTTGAGGGATTAGGTCACTGGGCTTGAGGGCTTAGGACCACAGTCTTGGGGGACATCTAGGTCAACTAGCATAACACAGTCCATAAAGAAAATATTCTACATCCTACTTTAGTGAGTAACATCTGGTGTCTTCAAAGCTTGCAAGTGGCCATCTAAGATACAACTATTGGTCTCTTCCCATCTGGAGCAAAGAAGAGTGAAGAAAATCAGACTCAAGATAACAATTAGTACAAAGGACTAACGGACCACATGAACCACAGCCTCTACTAACCTGAGACCAGAAGAACTAGATGGTCCCTAGCTACTACTAGTGACCACTCTGATCAGGATCACAATAGAAGGTCCTGGAAAGAATGGGAGAAAAAAGTAGAACAAAATTCAAATTCATAAAAAAGACCAGATTTACTGGTCTGATAGAGACCAGTGGAAACCCTGAGACTATGGCCCTTAGACACTCTTCAAACCTGGAACAGAACCCATTCCCGGAGATCACCTTTCAGCCAAACAAACAAGCCTATAACATGAACAATAACAATCATGAGGAATGTACTCCTCAGAACAATGAACCATACAAGACCAAAAGGGCAGCATTTGTCCAAACACAAAGTTCAGAAGGCAGAAGAGGCAGGAAAAACGGGTGAATTGAAATGGGGAACCCAGAAAGGAAAGGGGGGTAGAGTGCTGTCACATTGAGGGAACTGCAACTAATGTCATGAAATAAAATGTACATAAATTGTTAAATGGAAAACTAATTTCCTATTAACTTTCACCCAAACCACAATAAATTGTTCAAAAAGCAAAACAAAAAACTCAGTACAAATTTTATTTATTTTCTAAATAGGTGATGCATGTGATACAAATGTACCAAAGTGAAGAGTAAGTCACCCTCCCATTGTGACCCCAGCTACCTGGCTCCCTTCCGCAGTTCCCAGTTCCAGTTTCTTATGTATCCTATTGGAGACAGACTATGCACATTCAAGCAAATATTTCTATTTTAAAAATACCCACAGGGTAAGATATTATATATACTGTTCTGTACTTCTACACATTATTTTACTGTATACCAATGCTTTAAAATTATTTGGTCAAGATTGCTAAAATAAACAACGTTCCCTCATTTCATTGAAGAAATTTCACTTGCTAAGTTAGTGATAATCTGCCATTATGTCTGAAATGTAAAGAAAGTATCATACTAGTGAAACTTCCATAAACTTAGCAAAAGAAAATGCTAAATCCTACAGTGAATAATGGATTGGGCACTATCTAAATTATACAGATAGTGAAATGGAAATATGCCCAAGTAGTTTTATAACTGATTTCAGGTTAAAGACACTGGTGAAAATAAAAACCCTTAGAGCCACCAACCACTTGGTGTTCTGCGTCCCACTATCAGTAGCTTTATATATACATTAAATGCTCATGAGTACCACTATTACTAGTTCTGCATGGCAAGGCTAGAGGCCTAAGAGGTTATCTAGACAGGAGTGAGACATCCCTATGCCTTTGTACTGCCAGGACCTCAATCTTCCAACTGGATTTCTGCCACTCACAGTTACCACTGCTCCTTGGCCCTCAACTTCAGTCAGGCATCAGGACCACCCACTGGAAACATTATTCTTCTTTTCTGCCTCAGCCTTTTCCAGGCGAGATGGTTTCTAATCTCTTTTGTGGCAGATTTTATTTTTCAACTTAAGAATCTTTATGGGTGGTGTGGAAACTTCCCAGTGCTAGACATAGGAAACTATGTTTTAAGTTTTTACTCTTCCTTCCCTTAACCAACTATTTGAAAGAGAACAACTATTTGAAAGAGAGCAAGTCAATTAATTTTTCTGAGAGTCCCAGTTTCCTCAACTGTAAAATTAAGAATGTTAGATTAGCTGGTGTCAGGCCTCCTAAAGATGTTACAGAGGAAAAGTAATATTTTTCTTCTAGAGTCTCCTTTTAGGAAAAAGGAGGTAAAGTGCAAGAAAATAAGCTGACATTAGAACTCCTTTATGCGACTGCCAGATTGCTCAAGGGTCAGAGTCCAGCCCAATCCTCTAAATGACAGCTCTCTGCAAGAACTGAGGTTTTAAATTATTACCTTAAGAGACTACAGGATCTTAAATTATTGATGAAAATTTAATCATTTTCTCTATGCTCTAAGTCATAATGCAGAGAAAGTGTCCTGATACATTTTACAGAACTAAAAGGATACTCTTGTTAGCAGACAATTCAATTAGCTGGAACCAGCACTGTGGTAGAGCTTTTAGTGCTAAAGAAGCACTTGAGAGCTATCATTAATGCAGGCATACACATACCAAACACTAATACTAACTGCTTTACAAGCATTTTCCTATTTAATTCTCACAACAATTTCTACGAGGAAACTGAGGCTTAAGAAAGACTGGCAAGTGATGGAGCAGGAATCTCGACCATAAAACCGACTAGAAACAGTCAATCTGAGCAACAAATCCTTGATACCTCTATCAACAACTATACCTGTTTATACACACATACAAACTCACACCAAAATGTTTTTCTTCAAGTAACATTTTTTGTAAGTTAAAAGAATCAAGCTAACAATTTAGAAAAGACAATTCTTAGCCTCAGTTAATCTAAAATTTCATTAAAAGCAAAAACATACAAAAACTTCCTAAACAATTGTTCCATTAATTGTCAAATACTTATTCTTCAAATATAATGTAGCTGAAGAGCACTTTTTAAAAACTATTCTTACATTCATTTAAAAACATGTTAACCTACTCCAGAAAGACTGGCCAACCTGCATGCAGTTCTCTAACACGGCAAGCTCTCTGACTCCTTCATGGCCCTGCACACACTGTTCCTTCTAACTGGAATGCTTTCCCCAACTTGTTCAGCTGGCAAGCTCACAGACCTTCTTCACATCCCTGCAAGTGTATTTTCCGTTAACCCCCCAAGCAGAGGCAGACTTAAGTGCTCCTTCACCTACACTGCCACTGTCCTCCTTTTAAGCCTCCATTATGTACAGTTTCTGCTGAAGTAGACTGCAATCATTTGTTTATACATCCACCTTCTGTTAAGACTGAAAGCTGCTGAAAGACAGAAACCATACATTTTCATCTATATGTTTCCCAACCCTTAATACAGAATCTAGCACAACACGGTTGGGGTTCATTATTTACTTACTTAACACAAACCAATGAATTATAAACACTTAAAATATGTTCAGAGACCATTAACATATATTATCTACTTTAACTAACCTATAGGTTATCCTCTAACTTGTTTTCAGAAAGGAAGGATAGAAGCAGCTTTTTGAAGATCACCATTTGACCACTTAACATAATGCGTAAAACACTATGGTGTGTAATGTAGGGGACACAAAAATCAGAGGCCCCATCTCACTGGGGTTTTCAAAAAGGAGGACAGACATGTTCATATTGTTTCAATATACTCTTCAATAAGAACAATAACAGAAAAAATAAGAAGTGCTCTAGAGACTACAAAGTAGAAGGGTTAATTATGATTAAGGAGACTAGAGAAGGGCTTGACAGATTAACACCGAAGCCAGGCTTTGATGAATGAGTAGAAAAATGCATTCTAGGTCAGGGCACAAACACAACGAGCAAAAAGGCTCAGAAGTGTTAAGATACCAAATGAACGTTTATCATACATTTAAAAACTCCCCACTATTGTAGATACAGGCATTCTGAAAGAAAATGGGATGGGAAATCTGATCACAAGAATTGTAATAGCTTCAAAGAAAATAAATATATGGCATATATCCCTCCTGTCTTCTTCTCCTAGCTAAAAGTATTCTTGCGGACATCCTCAGCTACCTCAGCTACTATGCTACATGTCAGCCTACAGATAAATTAACTTACTGACAAAGGGATCTAACAGTCATTAAAAGATACTCAATTTTCTTTCATGCACTAACCATTAAATAGGTTTAATTTTTTCATTTATTAAAAAAAAGTATCATAACAAAAGAAAAACCCCATCAATAACAATACCTGACAGCTACTCAGTGCTTACTCCTGTGCACATACTCTAGTACTTGCATATGCATTTACTCATTTAATCCTCAGAGTAACCCAATGAGGTAACATTATTATTATCCCTCGTTTATAGACGAAGAAACTCAGGCAAATGAAATAAGCTGCCTAAGGTGACAAAGTGACACAGCCAGAGTCAGACCCAGCAGTCTGACTCCAGAGTCTGGGCTCTTAACTGCTGTCTTTGTCCACACACACATAGATTTTTATATTAATTTAAATGAGAATATACATATGAATTTGTGCTTAAAACTTTTATGTTCTATATAACATTGATTTTTAATTACTGAAAATTATTCTATTTAGTTGATATACTATAAATATATTTTGATTCCATGTCTTTTGATTGTTAAAAACAAATTATGTGCTAACTTTTTTCTATATCCTCCTGTGTGAAATATTCATGTTGATATTAAGTTTATAAACTTGAAGCACATGATAGATATTAACATTTGACAATATTCTTTTTTTAATACATTAGTTGTTACCTTGATCATTTTTGTTTTATTTGCATATCTTTTTACAGAATTTGCATTTCTAAACAGGTATAGATATACTTTAAATATTAATTTTTATAATAAGCAGGTACACTTGTATGTAGAAAAAAGTAAACATCCATGTCAATTAAAAGATATCAAATTTAAAAACTGGGCAAGACTAAACTTCAGTGTCTAAGACTGAACTCGTGGGTAATTACAAAAAACACAAGGAAGTGATTACGATAAGAACAGGAATAATGATTAGTTTTGAAGGGAGGGAGAGGACTGTGATTAGACATACACATGGAGGGGCTTCTGAGATGACTGTCAAAGTTTTATTTTTTGATCTGGATGGTATTTATAAGTGTTAGCCTTATAATAGTTCATTAAGCTATGTATTTCTATTACATACAAGATTTCTGCATCTGTATTTACTTACAATAAACAGGTTAAAAAAAGAAAAAGTCTACGTTAATTCCATTCTTTGAGTAGTTCAAAAAATACTAAATTTTCTTCTAGTCAACAGAATACACAAATGACCGAAAATTATACTTTTACAAAATCAAGACAAATATTCACAGGAAAAAATGGAAAGTAATATTACTCCCAAAGAGTTTGAATAATGTTCAGAAAATACGTATTCCATGTTAACAAAAGGTAATTTTTACAAACATGAAACAAAGAGGTAAAATACCAGATCAATGAGTTTAGAGGAAAATATAACTTGTTATACAGTAAATTATTTTTACAAGGACAAATAAATGAAGACTTCTTGTACAATTTTAAAATTAGAGTAAATTTCTTTATAACAAGTACATTTAATTAAACACAAAATCAGAGAACATGGCTTTTTAAAAATAAAGACAAAATTACAGTAAATTATTTTAAAACGTTATGCACAAACATCACAAACATAGCCTGAGAGTTTGGGGGAAAGTACTAACCAGTTACTGCCAGCAGCTGTGAAACTCTCACCTCCATTTCCTCCCGATGAGACCTGTCTCTATCTTCAAATTCACGTGTCCTTCTCCGAGCCTCTTCAAAGGCCTGTTGTGCTAATGCATCCTCCTGCTGTCAGAAGAATACATGAAACACAGATCTTAATTTTGATTTACAGTAAGTATTTCAGATTTGGGAATGTTTCATTTTTTGAAGGAAACAAGCAGCTGAGTATTTCCCAAAATATCAACACCATAAAAAGATTATCATCAGAGCTACTTTTAAAAGAAAAATCCAATGTTTTCGTATCTTGTATTACACCTTGGAAATAGTAATTGTGCCCGATTATATTCTAACATTTAAAATGCTCTCTCCTTTTCTTTCCTAAATGTTGTTGTGTGCCATCCAGTTGATTCCAACTCATAGTGACCCTATAAGACAGAGTAGAACTGCGCCATATGGTTTCCTAGACTGAAATCTTCACAGGAGCAGATCGCCAGGTCTTTTCTCTCACAGAGCAACTGGTGAATCTGCACCACCAACTTTTGATTAGCAGCCGATCCGAGTCGAGTACTTAATCACTGCGCCACCAGGACTCCTTTCCTAAACATTACATGGATAAAATACAATTATTCTATTGACTTGTAGTTCTTTCTTTATTTGATGTTTTAAAAACTATGCTTGTTTAACGTAGGTAACAGTACTGACGCACAACGGGGCAATTACTTAAAAAAAAAAAAAAAAAAACAGTTAGAACCTTACCTCTCATCCCTTTCGCCAAAATAAAATCCTCATCAAGTCAATATTTAAACCACAAAAGCACAAGAAAAAAAAATTAGTAAGTACTTCTATAATTTGGGATAAGAACTAAACCAAAAAACAAAACCCACTGCTGTCAGGATTAAGAAAGGCCCTCCCTAATCATGACACTAAAGCCAGAAACATAAAAAAGAAGATGAACAGCAATTGACTAAACAAATGCTAAAAACTTCTAAACAAACAGAAAAACCCCAAGGAAAATTATCAAGAAAAAAACATTTGTAACATATAACAGATCTATCCTAGTCCTTTCCCAGCTAATGGATAACTATCTAATATGAAGAAAACTAGATACCTTGAACTTAATGCGTCTAAAAAAAAAACCCCGCAACTTGCCAATTTATTCTTAAATTTTCTCCTCTACTCTTCTTTAGTCTCAGTTGGTGGCACCACTGGTTGCTATCTGGGCCATTTTGACTCTTCATTCTTCTGCTGTCTCCACAAAGCCAACAAACCACCAAGTCCTACCCATCTGACCTCCTAAATATTTTTGGAATCTTCAGTCTCCTTCATTCCTACATGCATTTTTCCTAGTTCAGACCCCTAACATCTCTTCTTACCTTGATTACTGCAAAGGTCTTCCATTCTGTCACCCTTCAATCAACCACACAAGCATTAGAGCACTCTTTCTAAAGCACAGTTGACCACCCTGCCCCCAACTAAAAACAGCTCCCTCACTGCCTACAGCACAGGATCCTCAATCTTTGTAGTCACACACTTCTGAATACTGGGATTTTTGATGATACACTTGAAGAAACTATAAGATCCAAAACAATATTAAAAAAACTCATCAAAACTCATGTTCCATAATAACAACCAAAAAATATGTATATGGTTACGTAAGTAGATATGTATGCTTATATATGTATAGATAAACACATATGAATATACAGGTACACATGTATAGGTGTTTCTGTAGGCAAACATATATGTGTTTGTATGTGCCGCATATATATTCATATATAAAATAAAGCACATAGGGAGCACAGTTATGGATACTTCTTGACATAACCAAACACCTCACAGGATTGGGTTACTGGGTTTGAGAGCATAGGACCATAGTCTCAGGGGGCAACTTGGTCAATTGGCATAACATAGCTCATAAAGATAATGTTCTACATCTTAATGAGTAATGTCTGGGGTCTTAAAAGCTTGCGAGTGGCCATCTAAGATACAACTATTGGTCTCTATGTGTCTGGAGCAAAAGTGAAAGAAGGAAATCAAAGACTCAAAGAAGAAACTAGTCTACAGGACTAACGGTCTGCACAAACCATAGCCTCACCTACTTTGAGACCAGAAGAACTAGATGATGCCCATCTACCACTACTGACCATTCTGACCAGAGACACAATAGACAGTCCTGGATAGAATGCGTAAAAAATGTAGAACAAAACTCAAACTCCTAAAAAAGGTCAGACTTACTGGACCAGTAGAGACTAGAGGAACCCCCGAGACTATTGCCCTGGGATACCCTTTAAACGTGAAACTCAAACCATTCCCAGAGGTCACCTATCAGCCAAAACACAGAGTGGCTAATAAAATAAATAATACCACCCATGAGTACTGTGCTCCTCTAAACACTCATAGATGACACCTAACGGTCAACATCTACCCTGAACCAAAGATGACAAGGTAAGGGGGGAGGGTCAAGGAAGCTAGATTAATGGAAACAGAAAAACCAGTATGGAAATATGAGAATGCTGACACATTGTGAAAAGTGTAACCAATGTCACTGAATAATACATATAGTGATTATTAAACAAGAACCTACCTTGCTATGTAAATTTTCTCCAAAATCACAATAAAATATTAAACAAAAACAAAACTCACCTTCCTAGATTCTCTGCAGCAAGAGACGGCTGTGTAACTGAGTTTTAGCCAGTGAGACAGAAGCATAAGTCACCTAGCAGAGTTTCCAAGAAAGTCGTTAAGGAGACCTTTAACCCTTCTCCTCCTTCCTGGCACTCTGATACAACGCGTGGAGATGCAATGATTCCTGATAATATAATTGAGCTACTATAACAGGCCTGGATTGTATACTGCTGGCTAGTTTGTTCTGTCTGATAAATCCTTATTTGTCACTGTTAGTAGGGTTTTTTAAATATTTCTAATTTTCACTGATAAAATGTCCATAACTTAAACAGAACTGAAAGACGTAATCAAATTCCCATTCTTATGACGCACTTACTAGTTTTATGACATAGTGCAAGTATTTCATTTCTCTAAGCCTCAGTGAATTCACATATAAAATGGGCATGGTACTAATACCTCACAAGACTGCTGTAAAGATTAAATGAGATAACATATAAAAAGTGCTTAAGCACACTACCTGACAGCACTGAATAAGTGCTACCTATTATTTTACAAGTATTTATGGATATATAAACTTTATACATTTGACTAAATATCATTACATATACCTACTCCATTCTCAGAATGCACTATATAAGCCAGAGCAAGTGGATGCTGTTCCCAAATCACAAGGGCTTTCTATTATTTAGTTAGGTATCAACTAGGGCACATTTGCTGACGACAGGATACTACTTCTATCCTGTACATTCATTTATTTTTTCATTTATTCCACAAATATTTACTGAGTCTTAATTATGGAGGACATCATGCATGGTAAAGCAGAAGGTCAATGAAAAAGAGCCAGACCCTCTATGAGATGCACTGACCCAGTGACTGCAACAATGGGCTCAAACATAGCCAACGATTGTGAGGATGGCACAGGACCGGGCAAGCGTTTCGTTCTGTTGTACATGGGGTTACTTTGAGTTGGAACTGACTTAATGGCACCTAACAACAATAATTATGTCTAAGAGTCTGTGCTAGGTGCCATGCTTTTCTTCACTGAGCTTCCAGTCCAGGGGGGCAGGTGAACAATGAAGAAATAATTACACAAATCAATATATAATCATAATCAATATATAATCATCAACTGTGATTAAGTGCAGTAGAAGAAAATTACAGGATGAAAAGAGAGCATATAAGAGATGTGACCTAACTCCCTAAGGAAGTTATTACCCATTAATATATACTCTAGTAATGGTCATGGATTTTTTCTTTTCCATTAAAAAAAGTAATATTATTAACAGTTGCAGTAAAGTAAGGCAGGAGAGATTTGGTAGCTCTCTACCTGTATTTTGTATTTCCAGCTTCTGTCTTGGTTTTTTCTAGTGGCAAGTGAGATGTATGTGCAGTGAACAGAGTTCTCACTTTAACACATGGTTAAATTTGAAAGACGATCGGTGAATACTAGGTGTTATCCTGATCGTTTCCTGTTGCAATGTGAGTAACACTTCCCTTTTCAAGGACAGTATAAAGGACACTTGCTGGTTAAACTAAATGCTCGCCCTTAAAGTATGCTCAAAAGGCTAGGGACAATGAACTCCTTCCAGTCTCAGGTGGAGGTCAGAGAAGTTTTCAACACTCTGATCCACACCAACCACCTGTTCCACTTGTCTTTTACTCCATGCTCCATATCACAGCCTGCACAAAGTAGCCAGGTGGGGTCATCACAAAACGTGGTCGTGTATATATGAAACCCACGTGGGAAACACTTAACAGTCCCATCATAGAGCAGACAGAGAACATTCTTAAAAATCTTGTAGTGATTTTTTTTTGTCTATTATACTGTCTAAATCTACAACTGTATATATTTTATGGTTTGATAATATTTATTTCACAACAAACCCTTTTTAAAGCAACAAATTTAAAAAATGGAAGTCCATGTATAATGAAAAATTAAGAATCGAATTTCTTTTCCAAGAAAGTTGATGATGACTGTATAATCTGCACAAAATATAGACATTTACCATTCTCTGTGGGGACCAGAATGGTATCACTTCACTGATCACATAAAAACCAAAAGAAAAAAATCTGCTAAAGCAGCATCAGCATCTACTTCAAAGACAATTTAACATGTGCAGCTGCAAACAGTATATTTAAGACATCACTCTGTAGAATATAACTTTTCATTTAAATCAAATGATTCTTCTAAATTAATTTCACTCACATTCTTGTGCACGTACAAAAAGTAAAGCTGTTTATATGCTGCCTTCAATAACACAAAAACCGTGTAACAGCTAAATGATGCCAGTTTTACATCAGTGTCATCAAGTACTTCAAACAAAAAATCTGTTAATTCCAATAACAGCCTGCAGAAATACAACAGATTTTTGGGTACTGGCACTGTATTATATTCAAAGACCTTGTTAAATTCATGTGTTAATTTTTCTAATACTTTGTAGATTCTTTTAGCCTTTCTAAGTACACATGTCTTCTGCAAATAAAGGCAGTTTTATGTCTTCCTCTTCAGTCCTCCTGTCTTTGGTTTCTTTTTGGGAGCTGTAACTCTGGCAAAGTTTGGCAAAATGTTCACAAGAATTATAGAGAGACACAATTTGTTTGATAGGACCTGTCCTATAAACACATCTGTCAAAGAAAATTACTCTGAACAAAGGCAAAAAAAAGACAATACCTGTTTTCCTGTGAAAATATTTCACCAAAATATTTACACAATTTTAAAAAATAGTTATGAATATCCTTCATTTAGCTCTGAGTTAAGCAGGTACCTCAACATCTGTTAGAAAGCATTTTCTTTTCATCTTTTTCACTGTTGTTGATTTTGTGTTTGCTGAGTCTTTGTATTTTTCTAGTTTTTTATTTTGACTTGTAGGATTGTTAGTTTCCTTTGTGGTTACCTAAACATTTACCCCTATTTTCCTAAGTTTATACCAGTCTTTTATTTCTTTATATCACCTTGACTTCCTCTCAATATGAAAAAGCTATATCTACCTTTTTTTTTTTTTTAATTGTACTTCAGGTGAAGGCTTACACTACAAACAGTTTCTCATGAAACAGTAGCACACATATTGTTTTATGACATTGGTTAACAACCCCACAACATGTCAACCCTCTAATTTCTCAACCTTTCTTTTTGGTGAAAATACACATAGCCAAAGATACACCATTTCAAAAATTTCCACATGCACGGTTCAGTGCCATTGACTATGCTCTTCCAATTGTGCTGTTATTCTCACTTAAGATGAAGGCCTACAGAACAAAATAG
>NW_004443950.1:1917990-1976977 GCF_000243295.1 Trichechus manatus latirostris
ATTCCTGGCTGGCAGTTTTCTTCCTTCAAGGCTTTATATATGTCATCCCATTGCCTTCTTGCCTGCATGGTTTCTGCTGAGTAGTCCGAGCTTAGTCTTATTGACTCTCCTTTGTAGATGACTTTTCATTTATCCCTAGCTGCTCTTAAAATTCTCTATCTTTGGTTTGGGCAAGTTTGATTATAATATGTCATGGTGACTTTCTTTTGGTATCTACCTTATGTGGGGTTCGATGAGCATCTTGGATAGATAACTTGTCATGTTTCACGATATCGAGGAAGGTTTCTGCCAACAAATCTTCAACAATTCTCTCTGTATTTTCTGTTATCCCCCCAGTCCTGGTACTCCAAGCACTTGCAGGTAATGTCTCTTGACAGAGTCCCACATAATTCTTAGGGTTTCTTCATTTTTTCTAATCCTTTTTTGTGATTTTTCCTCAAATAAGTTGATGTCAAGTGCTTTATCTTCAATCTCACTAATTCTGACTATCCATTGCCTCAATTCTGCTCCTATGACTTTCTATTAAGTTGTCTAATTCTGAAATTTTATTGTTAATCTTCTGGATTTCTGATTGCTGTCTCTCTAGGGATTCTTGCAGCCTGTTAAATTTGCCATTATGCTTTTCTCTAATCTTTTTAATTTCCTGTATTGTGTGTTCTGCATTTTGCTTAATTTCCCTCCTCATTCCTTGAAGAGTTCTGTATATTAATCTTTTGTATTCTGCCTCTGGAAATTTCAAGAAATTTTCCTCCTCTGGAAAATTTCTAGATTCTTTATTTTGGGAGCTTGCTGAAGCCATCGTGGATTGCCTCTTTATGTGATTTGATATTGACTGCTGTCTCCGAGCCATCAATAAGTTATTATATTTATGTTTGCTTATTGTGTCCTAGCTTCTTGTTTTGTTCTGATATGCCCATATAGGCTGCTCGTATAAGCTAGTTTGATTATTGGCACCTTTGAAGCTCTAATGTCCTGTCACCAGGTGGTTAGATCTGTTACTAGGTATGTGAGCTCAGGAGTCCACCCACTCCTCCTGTATGGATTCAGCTCAGGTGCCCAGATAGATAGCCACCAAGTGTGTGGTGTAGGCTCTCACTTACAGTCCTAAACAGGCATGGGTGACTGGTGTAGGCACAGGCATCTGGCTGCAGCAGGGGGACACACTCTGAGCAAGGCTGGGGGCTGACGGCCGCCCCCGAGCATCCAGGAGGAAGGCGTATCCCTGCTTCCTAGAGCATGCAGGTGGGTGGGTTTTGTAGCCGGACTATGAGCAACTACTGCTGTTGGCTGTAAGGATTAGGGGGCACCTCTTATTCATGGACCCCCATCACAGGTGGCTAGCTAGGTGGTGTAGATGGAGCCACCAGTCCTCAGGCCCCTGATGTGGGTAGGTGAAGACCCTGCTTAATGGGCAGAGCAGTGTCAAACTACCTGCCACTTCACAGTTGAAACAGTTGAAGTTACACTTCTGGTATATACGCTGTTGTACTGCAGTAATGAGGGCCTACGCTGTTCAGATGGGCCCACCCAAGTCTATGTAGGGGGAAAGGCACTCAAAGTCCATGGATCCCTTAAGCCTGTGCCTAGGCAAAGGCACTGTGCATACCTTGGGTTCCTGGCTTAGGGGAGCCGGCAGTTTATTTTTTCTCTGTTTGTTAATTTGTTCACTTTCCAAGGCAGGGAAAATGGCTCCCGGCGTGTGACGGATCCTACGTCCGGCCCAGGGGACTCAGCAATTGCTGAAGCCGGTCCGGAACCCAGTGCAGAGCAGGCAACAGGGAGGTAAATGGGAGAGAGGTTTTTCCCTAAGGGGGGTGTTTCTGATCCACATGGTAAGCTGTATGCAAATACTTATCTTTCGTCGACGGCTGCTTCTCACTGGTTCTGATGGCTAAGTAGACTCTCAGCAGCTGGGTCCTGGTGCAGAATACGCCTCCCAAGCACCAATGCTCGCCTGCCTCACCACTCACCCCTGAGCTGATCTGGCCTGAAGGGCTCAGGCTCTCGCTGGGTCAGGTCTGGCAACTCCTTGCTGCTTCCGAACTGTCTCTCCCTCCCCTTGCCACTCAGTCCAGTTCCTCAACTCTCCGTTTGATGTTCAGGGCTCCCAGATAGCCATATATAATCGAATCACTTGTTTTTTTGGGGTCTTTGTTGTAAGAGGGTCCGCTGGAAGCGTCTAACTACTCTGCCATCTTGGCTCCGCCTCTTCTAGAAAGCATTTTCTCAAAATTTTATATAGTCTACAGAAAATAGTCAACTGAAGGTATCAACAGTTTCAAATTTATTAACTACAACATGCAACTCTGAAGAAGACTGCAAGCACTTCTATGAAATTAAAATGAAGACCATATTGGTAAAAATATATATACATCCTTCAGAGAAATAGCAGAAAAATACTAGATACAGATATGCATAAAAAACTAGCAAAGTAAATGAATGGATATTCTGCTTATTATATTTTAATGTTCAGGTGATCAACATAAAGATATATTTTTTATTTTAATTTAATGTACACAGATGTGTTATTTTAACTTTTAAAGAAAACCTATTTTTGAAAATAGTTTTTCAATAAAAATATTTTTCTACATCTAGCTGTATAATAAAACAAATTTGTGGGTCAAATTTTAAAACATTATATAATTTTAATTATCTTAAACACCCTTTTCACTATCAGGAATGTTTCAGTTTGTATAACAAATAATATAATCATTGTAATTATATACTAAATTATATTACATCTTACTGAAGTAACGTTAATCATGATACGTGAATTTGCAGAAAAAAAAACTGTTTTTGGTTCACTTACAGGAGTTACTTCTATCTGTACGTTGATTATCAGAAAGAAACAAAGCTGTGTTGGGACACAAAAGCGGAGCTGCCACCCAGGCTCACTCCCTAAAAAAGGGGCTCATTCCAGTGCAAAAATCTTCATGAGAGAGGGTAAAATTCACGCTTTGCAAAATTATACATAATTCCGTGAGACATACTATAGGATCCCTTGAGAAGAGTGGAAACCGTTAAGTGTTAAATGCTCAAGTGCAAGCAGTAAGAAAACCAAGAGTCTTCATTTAGGAAGTTTCTACATTGCTGGTACAGCCCCTTATATATGTAATCTCATTCAAATGCTCACAATTTTGTAGGGTAGCATTATCCTCACAGCCTTCTGGACGACGAGAGTTAAACGTGATCTTAGCAGGGCCACTTCTGTTCTCCTTCCCTGGATCTCTCCGCTGAATTTCTGGCTGGTGTGCCATTTTGTTGCTTCTTGCAACAGTAGCTTTCCCTGACTGACATCAAAACCTCTACTGTCTGACAATATCCTTTGGTGTATTTTCTAAGCTCTGCTCTAAATAAAGTTAGCCCTCTCTGACAGGGCAGCAGAGCTGCCAATCCTCATGGCTTGCCTTACCTGCTTGCAATAGAACTTGAGGGGCCACAGAGCTGGGGGGAGGGATGTGAGCAGATCTTGGATTAAAATATTCTCTGTTCTGAGACTGAATAGTTTTTCTTGAGTAAATGCTTCAAGGGGTTGAATTTATGCCCTTTGGTTCATTTCCAGAGATCTTAAATTTTTTTTTTTTTTTTTTTTACAATTTTGCCTAGTTTATCATTGCTTTTTTGGGAGAGGATTTGCCAAGCTCTTCACTCAGCCATTCTACAAGTTCTGTTCCTACACTTCATTCTGAATTTTTTTTCCTCCCCTCCCAATGTTCTAAAGATCAAGAACAAATATGAAACTGAATCATTTAGTGAACTCTGAAGTCTCCCACTGAGCAGACAGGGTTAAGCCCATGAAATTTAGAACCACTAAAAGAAAAACTTTACCCAAATCAAGCCCAGAATGTGGGTCCCAACATCTTCAGAATTCCTCAATATTACTTGAACATAATACTTTCTGTATGTACTCTTAAAGACTGGGTAAAATAGGTCTTCAGACAAGAGCAAGATAAGGAGCTAAATAAAGGGGCTGTGCTCAGTGAAGCCTGAAGTTGCCCTACCTGGGCTCTCTCCTCATCAAACTCCAGGCAGCCCATACCATCCAGTCTCTGTAGATCAATCCAGCCTTTCCAGATAACACAGACTCCATTCAGAATCATGGGAGCCTTCAAATACACCTAGGACACAAAAAAGAAGGATGAAAACCAATGAAAAATTAAGAATTATAGAAAAACATATCAACTATAGCCTCTGATTATATTCTATAAATTAATTTGGTCTACCAGTATTTTATTTCTAGTCATAATTATTCCAGATTATTTTTTAAAAGAAGTTTTGTAAAAGTTTACAAGATTTGTTAAAACTGTAGTAAGGTGTTACTTCAAATTGCCATCGCTGTTCTAGTTGAAGCTGGAACAATTACAATTACATACTTTGCTCTGACTTTTCAGTCTTGGCTAGAAGGATATAAAGATAGAAAACAACTGAAATCCACTCGCCTGTGAAGAGAGCACACACTGCTTCCCTCTATTTGAATCCCTGGAGTCACCCAGGGTCAGGCTCTTCATATTGCCCTTCAGTTTTATAAGCTACCTAACAGTAATGCTGCTTTTTATCTTTATCTTTTTACTTAAGTTAGCTAGAGTTGATTTCTATTGCTTTTAACCAAAGAACCTTAACTACTATAACATTTACTGCCATATCACATTAGATGACACGTGGTTTATGCTTAGGTTTCCATAAAGATTTCAGGCAAAAGCACTGCAATCTTTTATATGGATTTTAATTCAAGCTATTTCACCATCTTTAAAATATAGTGGAAAAGCTTTAAAGTCACATATCAAACACTTGTCTAGAAACTGCTAAGTTAACCCAAAATCTAGTTATTTCAACTTACTGTTGAAATTCTTAAATACTTTTTAAAATATAAAATCAATTAAAATTTAATAAAAACTTAAAAAGAAATAAAGTTAGGCATCCTGAGTTCTTAATTATGAGAATGTTTATTCCTTCACATTACATTTGAGTTGAGAAAATCGGCCAGACTTCCCCCATATCACATTCAACAACGGTATCTGCTGTGCATTAAAGAAACATCTCAAATGAGTGTCCTGGGGTACTATAAAGTCTTAAATCACTAACAAACTAAAATATGTTCACTATACTTTATGCACTGAGGTTAAAGAAGGTTTGATAAGTTTTAGAAACATCTTCAAAAAGGGCTGATACAAAAATCATCTCTCATCTTGTAATCCTTCAGTTTTATCAGAAAACTCTGCCATTGTCCATCCAAAGTTTCATTACCTTTTCCTCCTTAAAAAACAGTCAATTTCTTCATCATTCTTTTTTTTATTTATTTTTATTGTACTTTAGATGAAAGTTTAGAGAGTAAATTAGATTCTCACTAAACAATTAATACACACAGTATTTTGTGACACTGGTTGCCAACCCCACAGCACGTCAACACTCTCCCCTTCTCGACCTTGGGTTCCCCATTACCAGCTTTCCGGTCCCCTCCTGCCTTCTTGTCCTTGCTCCTGGGCTGGTGTGCCCATTTAGTCTAGTTTTGTTTTATGGGCCTGTCTAATCTTTGGCTGAAGGGTGAACCACAGGAGTAAATTCAGTACTGAGTTAAAAGGGTGTCCGTGGGCCATACTCTCGGGTTTCTCCAGTCTTCATCAATCCTTTCCGAGTAAATAAATAACCCTAGAGCAAAAGTCACTTTAGCTATGATTTCCAAGATCAGGTTATATTCATTCTGCACCATCAAATTAATTCACATATTGGGTCAAAATAAGTGTTCTCAAGAGCAATTAGGGATAAAGAAAGGCAAGATGCGAATGCTACCATCTTCAGGTAAATATTTTATTGTAATCCAGATAAGAAACATAAGAGAAATTTGTTACAGTTCCTACAATCTTGCCACCCCGCCACACTATCCTAAATTTATCTTTTTTAGTTTTATTTTGTTGTTACTGCTGAGATTATACACAAAATATACAAAACAAACACCAAGTCAACGGTTTCTACATGTACAATGCAGTGACACTGATCTAACAGTTACTTCTTAAAAACATTGTTATTTTAGATTTTTTTCTACATCATTTTGGGCCTCTGAATAAAAATGAGCATAGATTCTTATCATTTACTACCTTGAACAAGGTTTTAAAAATGTACAGGAAGCAGGACTTCAATGAGCTTTCAAAACTCCAGGTTACTAAATATACCTTTACAAATGAAGTTCTTCATTTACCTACACAAAATATATTTTCTTTGGAAAATGCCAGTCCTTTGTGAGCTAAAAATTAGAATGTTATTATTACCTTTCTAATTACACAAAATTGACGAGGCAGATTCTCATTTTGAGGAAAAAGCTGGAAGCATTATTTTTCTCAATTCAGCAGTTTCTTCAACAAAGAATCTTGGGACTTCCTTGTTTTCAAAGATGTTTAATAAGAAAAACTGACTGCCAATAATTATAAACATGCTAGGAAAATTACCACTGGGACAGCTGTAAAATAAAAACCGGTAGGATTTATGCCTTCTTTGTATATACTTACGTCACTCACCTCCATTACTAAACACAACCATTTTTCCTATTAAGAGCTCCAGTAAACCATGTTGAAGCTACTTCTACTTATATCATACTTGTATCAGAGAGAAAAAAGAAAACATAAGGTTCCATTTCTCCTCCCATTTGGACCAATGGAAATAGTTTACAGTTATAGCTGAAACCGTTTAACCACACATTTCCTTCTGTTCTGATAACTGCTCATTCCCTTCCACTCTGTGAATTTAAAATTCCACCGATGTGTCTGTAGAGTGACTGACGACCTCATACTCTACACCTCACAAAACCTAAAAACAATACCTCCCCTATATTTCACACCAATATAATCTGAATTACCACATCTTCTAATCAAGATTTAGAACTCCCCCTTCTAACTAGGGGAGGGGGGAGCACGCAGTGGGGCATAAAACATTTCACGTATGAATCCGTATCATTATTTTAAATTCTCATACTAATCATGAAGAGAACTCTTCTTAGCTAGTAGCAGACAGGTCAATTTCATACCACTTTAATCAGATTTTGTGTTCTTCATCAATGGTTTATACCTTTTAGAACTGAGAATTCCATAATCTCTTAGCTTATTCGTACTTATCAACTTCCACAATCAAAAATATTTTCCTTACTAAATTAAAAAAGCCCATTTATTCCTGCATTACAAATGTGCTCTTATGACAAAGAATACCACTGATCTGTTTTGGGAAATTTCTAAACGGCTTCAGAAAGTGGCTACAGTTCTGAATCAAAGCTAGTGTCTAGAATCATAATTTAAAATAATATTTAGATGATCCTGGTGATTTATTTAGATTTTCACATTCAAATAAACATAACTTTATGTGTAGATCTTCAAAGTAAATGTTTGGTGCTTGTATGCATTTACGAAGATCAAACCTCAAATACAAAGAAAAGAAAATTTGTCATAGTTTGGCATTTTGTAATTCAATAATGTCATTTAAACACAAAGACATTTTTCACAAAAATGATGATGCCATAAACTTTGAGGAAGAAAATTTATTAGACTATGACCCTAGGGATTAAACCCATTGTCATAGAACAATAAAATATTTTACACAAAATTGATTCCATAAAGCTTTTAATTTACAAAATGAGTAAAGAGATTCAGCTAATCACACAAAAACAACAAAATAGCTTATCATTCCAAAAGTCAAATATCAAAGAATGTGTTTGAGAGTTCACAGAAGATTTAAAGTGACTATGGCTTCATTTTGTATTCTTTTGGAAATAAGATAAAAGTTAGTTTAACACAATTTTTATAAACTCAAGCTCTAAATACTAGCGCTTGCAATGCTATATTCAATCTAGATTATACATGAAATAACTTTATTTTATAATTCTGTAGCTTTAAATTCTGTATCAGGTAGGGTGATAACAAAAACATATTTACACCATCAATTGATAAATGAATAAATTAAATGAATTTTTTAAATGTGTTATTATCCATGCAACAGAATACTCCAAAACAAAACAAACCCGTTGCCGTCAAGTAAATGCTGACTCACAGCAACCCTACAGGACAGAACTGCCCCATAGGGTTTCCAAGGAGCGGCTGGTGGATTTGAACTGCTGACCTTTTGATTAGCACCTTAGCTTTTAACCACTGTGCCACCAGGGCTCCAATGGAATATTATTCAGCTATAAAAAGGAATGGAGTACTGATACATGCTGCAACATGAATCAACCTTGAAAACATTATGCTAAGTGAAAGAAGCCAGATAAAGGCCTTATATTGTATGATTCCATTTATATGAAATAACCAAAATAGGCAAATCCATACAGACACAAAGTAAATCAGTGGTTGCCAAAGGCTGCAAGGAGGATGGAATGGTGAGTGATTGCTATCGGTATGGGATGGCTGCTACATAAAAAAAAAGGAAATAACAAGTATTGGCGAGGATGGGCAGAAACTGGAACGCTCATCCACTGTGAGTGGAAATGTAAAAATGGTACAGCCACTGTGGAAAAGTCTGGCAGGTCCTCAAAAAGTTAAACATAGAACTATCATATGATTCAGTCCAAAAGAACTGAAAGCAGGGACACAAACAAATACTTGTACACCAATGTTCACTGCAGCATTATTCACAATACCCAAGTGTCCATCAACAAATGAATTTATAAACAAAATGTAAGTCAATCCATATGATGGAATATTATTCGCCATAAAGAGAAATGAAGTTCTAATATATGCTACAACGTGGAAAACCTTGAAAACACTATGCTGAGTGAAGTCAGTCAGATATAAAAGGACAAATACTGAATATTTCCACTTATATGAAATATCTAGAATAGGCAATGTACAGAGACAAAAGTTATTAGTGGTTACCAGGGACTGGGGGAGGAAGGAATGGGACTTATTGCTTAGTAAGTACTGAGTTTCTGTCTGGAGTGATGAAAGAGTGGAAGCAACTGGAATTCCTCATACACTGCTGATGGGAATGGAAAATGGTAGAACTATTTAGGAAAACAGAGTGGCTGTTTGTTATGAAGTTAAACACCCATCTACCATACTACATAACCAGTCCACTCCTAGTTATTTAGCTTAGGGAAATGAAAGCATATATCCACCGAACAACTTGTACTTGAATGTGCACGGCACCTTTATTTATAATAGGTCCCTGGGTGGCGCAAACATTTTATGCTTAGCTACTAACTAAAAGGTTGGTGGTTTGAATCCACCTAGTGGCACTGCAGAAGAAAGGTTTGGTGATCTACTTCCATAAGATTAGAGCCACTGAAAACCCTAGTTCTATTCTGAGTGACACACATGGGGTTGCCATGAGTCAGAATCAACTCAATGGCAACAGGTTTGGTTTCTGGGTTATATTTATGCATATGTATATACATACACACATACATAACAAAGTGGCTCGAAAGATATTCACAAAGATGTTATAAGCTACTAACTCTGGGTAGTTGTTGTTTGCTGGCCTAGAGTCAGCCTTCGACTCATGGCAATCCCATGCACAACGGGATGAAATACTACCCAATACCGCATCATCTCCATGATCGGTGGCAGATCAGACCACTGTGATCCACGAGGTTTTCACTAGCTGATTTTTGGGAGTAATTGCCAGGTCTTTCTTCCTTGTCTGTCTTAGTCTGGAAGCTCCACTGAAACCTGTTTAGTATTACAGCAACACACAAGCCTCCACTGACAGATGGGTGGTGACTGCACATAAGGTGTACTGGCCAGGAATTGAACCTGGGTCTCCCACATGTAAGGTGAGAATTCTACCACTGAACCACCACTGTCCCCCACTCTCGTGATAAAAATATAAGTTGTCCTATTTTGCATTTTCTAATTTTTCTTCAATAAATACCGTTGTGTAATAAAGAAAACATTTAAATTAACTATAAATAATCATTTTAAAAGGAAAATATAAGAGGGGATATTATCACTATGTTTAACCCCAAGGCCGAATGTGAAGAGTGGAAAGTAAATGTGGAATCAGATAAAACTTGGGTTAAATTCTAACTTTATTAGTGTGTCTGAAACAAATTACTTAAATCTGCTAAACCTCAGTTTCCTTACATATAAAGCCAGGGCTAAATCATACGTCCTTCATAGGTGCTAGCAAAAATTAGACACGTCAATGTAAACAAAACATATGAAACATACAGAACATCTCAGAACTGTTGAATGCTGACACACACCAATTTCCACCAATGTTTTACATAGTAATTTCCTTCCAAGGGAAAGAAGCCATTTTTTTCCCAGACAATGAACAGCTGTTCCCACTCACAGACCAATGAATCAGCAGACAAGCAATACTGGGACGGTCATACGTATACAGGAAAACAAGATATTCCACTAAAGAAGTATGTACTCTGCCTTTTAGTTATAAACATTTCTGTAGTCTTTTTAACAGATTCTTTCAGAAGACACTTAATTCTGACTCATCCTTCCTTTGGCCACATGCTCCTCCCTGTTTATAAATGCACAGTCAGCCACTTGCCTGCCAGATAATCACTAGACAGTCATTCAATCTCATTTGCCTCTGAATCATAATTGGGCTGCATGTAAGTATAAAAATAGCTTCTTCTTAGTGATTTAATGTAATTTATCAATCTACTTCTTACAGTTCAATACAGAAATCATAACATGGATAACTACAGAATGTGCTTGGTGCTTACAGACCGTGTGTGTGTGCACACACGTGTGCACATATATACACACATTCAATAAATTGATGCATTAACTAAACTTAGACCTTCGTCAGGAATAAATGAGACTTTTCAGCAAATTCATGAAAATCTATTAACAGGTCACTAATGTGCTCTCTACATAAGTATTTTAATTTGTTTTTATTGTACTTTTCTTTTCCTACATGAATAGCCAAGCCAAAATACTGACTTTTATGCTTCAGTTGCTGCCTCTTGTTTCCTCTGAGGCTATGCAACATGGGGGAGAAATTTATCAGTTACATCCTTAGATAAGAATATTGCATCCAGGAAACAACAACAGGGTGCTAACAAAAATGAACATTTGTAGAACAAAAAAAGAGCTAGGAAATTAAATATATCATAGTAGAAATTAAGACTCAATAAGAAACTTTGAAGACAAAGCAGAGAAAATCTTTAAGAAGGTAGACCAAGAAGACAAAGAGACAGTAAAAAAGAAAATGAAAAGGACTGGTCCTGACAGTCCAACATCCAAATAATAGAGGAGTTTCAGAAAAAGAACACAGAAAAAGACAGGAAGTCATCAACAAAATATTTCAAGAAAATTTCCCAGATTGAATGATATAAGGTACCATACTGAAAAGGTCCACCAAGTACCCTGGCACAATGAATATGGATCTAGAGTTGTTGTTAGGTGTCAAGTCGATTTCAACTCAAAACAATCCCATGTGACCAAGCAGAACTACCCCACAGGATTTCTCTAGGCTGTAATCTTTACCAGAGCAGATCCTCAGGTCCTTCTCTTGCAGAGTCACTGGGTGGGTCTGAACCATCAACACTTTGGTTAACAACTGATTATATTGTATTGTAGTGTCACCAGCTACAATACCAAAATATGGAGACAAAGAAGATTTTACAAACTTCCAGAAGTGGGCAAGTTAGTCACAAACAATGAATGGATCAAAAATCAGAATGGCTTGAGATTCTAAACAGCAACACTGAAGGCAATTAGACAATGAAACAAGGTCTTCTTAAGGAAAATAATCTCCAACCTCAAACTCTAGAACCAGCCATGATGCAGGCAGAATAAAGATATTTTCAAACATGCACATACTGAAAAATTTAGCTCTCATGTACTCTTTTCCAAAAAGCAACTGTTCACCAAAACCAGGCCATAAATCAAGAGAAAGATACGGGATCCAAAAAAAACAGGAGAGGCCTACTATAGGAGAGGGTAAAGAGAGAACCCAGTATGACAACAGTCCATCAGATGTAAAGGCAACCAGCCTAGATTTAAGACATAGACATTTTGAAGGCGGTCATCACCAAGACCCTACTTTTTAACCTAAGGTCAGAATGTCCACATAGGCCTGCCCGGATTATTTGTAGTCTGTTTATCTTTACCATCTGCCAATGAAGCTCCTGCTTTTCCCTTCCTGCTGCTCTTGGGACCAGCTAAGGACACTTATTTCACCTCATAAAGATGGTATGCGTTGACTTACTCCTGTGACAAGGACGTAGGCCACGGTGAGCTTGAATACAAAGCTTGGTGAAACAGAGAATACAAAGCAGCCCACTCCCTCTGACCATATTTCCACCAGGACTCCAGCACCTGGTTCATACTCTGCCACGTCCCAACTCCACTGTGAGCCCTAGGTTTCCCACGACTCACTCATGACACTCTGCTCATAGACTTCCCCAGAGGGGGCTCTTAAAAATTCTCAGGGAAGCTAAAGCCAGATTTGACTCTGAGATTCTGTTCAGTTTATCTTCTCCTAAGAGCTTTCATTTTACAGTGACATTATAGCTTTTTATTTACACAATCATAAAGTTTGTGGTCGCTATATTGTTTTTCAAAACTAAACAATACATTGTTTACAGAGATATATATACAGGAAATAAAACAACAAAGGGGAAAAGTTATCAATTGGAATAGTGGTTGTATTAAAAAATTCTTATGTACTCATGAAGTCAGTCAACTCCCTCCCCTTAAAATAATTAACTGAAATAAAACCTTTTCTTTAAAAATACCATAAGCCTATCTCTGAACTAAATGATTCTAAGGCTTCCAGCTCTAAACTGTATGATCCAATTATTATATTACAGAATACTTAAAACATGTAAGTAAACCAGATTATGTATTTTAATATACTAAGCTGTCACCAAGTGCTAGAAAATATACTTTATATTTTAGTTGAATTGAAATACTTAAAATATAGAGCTAACATAGTTAATTGTAAAGTTGCCTCCATCTCTCTTGGGAAAAATCATATTCCAAAGCGTCACCACAGGTATCTTTTCTTTGGGGTGACTGTGCTGTCTAAAAAGCAGAAGGAACTTCTTGAGCTCGAATAAGATTTCTCAAAGCCAACATCAAGGAGTCCTGTAAACTCTGCCAAACTGTCGATGGTTTATAAACAGATACAATATTTATTTTGGGACAAAGATCCTGTAGCCAAGTAAGCAAAAGGCTCCAGAAGAAGCAGAGTCACAGACCTTTGGAGAAGGCCATTTAAAACAGGACTCTGTCCCCATTCACCCATTCATTAAGTCAAATGCTGTTAAATTTTGCTTTGCTACTTTATTCTCTGAAACTCAATAAATGATAAGATTGGTGTTTTAAGTATGGATGTCCAGAAAGAGGGGAAAAAATGAACACACAACTTAAAATTTTTAAAAAGTACCTACTCTGATGACATACACTTTAGAACTACTTGTTGATATCTGCTGCTAACGTCATTTGACTATCAATTAAAATGATAAAAAAACATAAACAGTTTAACCTCTCTTTTTGGGGCCAATGTATAAAAACTAGATGGGATATTCAATTTCCATAGGAAAATGGTAAGCAAACAGTAGCAATGCAAAGTTCACTTTTCAGTTTATAAAATCATTTTTAACTCACCAATTCAGATCATGTAGTAACCATATACACAATCATTAATTCAAAATCCTACGGATGCTATGAAACACAGAATGCATGCAAAAATTAATCTGACTACTCAAGACTAATAACTTATGGTCAACCATAATCATTTGTATTCAGCTGAAATAAAAAAATAATTGGAAATAGGTCCTCGGAGGAGTGATCAAAGGAAATGGAATTGCTTGGTCTACAAAAATTTAACTTAAGAATGATTTAAATTCTTATCAGCTGCTTTCCTTGTCCTCTATTAGAGGAAATCATTATAAGTAAAGAAAAATTAAGTGCATCTTGGCTGTCAGGGTCTATGGCACACCAGGGCAGACCACTTGGGAAAGATGTGGTGTTCTAACAAGTGCATGGCTACCTGAATTGAAGTTGACCTGAGGCATGCTGTAGCACTAAAACTCCTTGATTATATTATCTATAATCTCATTCTATAAAACCAAATCGCCTAACTTTGGACAGAGTTTTGCAATTTAAAAGGCATTTCCACGTATTCTGGTATCTCATTTAATCCTCACATGGGATGTATGAATTGGGCAGATATTCTGATCCCCATTCACAGGTAAAGAAAACAGTTTAACGACCTTTTGACTCAAATCCAGACATCTTTCCCCCTATACTGTATTATTTTAAACCGCTTCTGAGAAAGATCCTTATTAACAGCCCATGTAGACAGCTCCCTAGACACCTGAATACAAAAGTTGCAAATATATTCAAAAGACTGGTTACAAACTTCTGTGCTCCTACCTGATCTTTCATAAAACACCTATTTATGGTCAATCATCCAATAATAAGGAGCCTGGGGGCACAGTGGTTAATGCACTCAGCTGAAAGGTCAGCAGTTCAAACCCAACAGATGCTCCATGGAAGAAAAATGTGGCAGTCTGCCTCTGTAAAATTTACAGTCTTGGAAACCCTATGGGGCAGTTATACTCTGTCCTATAGGGTCGCTATGAGTTGGAATCAACTCAATGGCAGCAGGTCCAGGTCATCCAATAACAACCAGAGTCACTGGGTGGCACAATTAGTAAAGTGCTTGACAACTAACCAAAAAGTTGACAGTTGAAGCCCACCCAGAGGCATCTCGGAAGAAAGGCCTGGCGATCTGCTTCCCAAAAGTTACAGCCTTGAAAAACCTACGGAGCACAGTTCTACTCTGCAACACATGGGGTCACCATGAGTCAGAATCGACCCAACAGCAACTAGTACTGGTATCCATTAACATACTTTCCTTATTGAAGACCTGTGGTTTAAGAATACTCTATGTCTACAACTATAAGGCAGAAAGACTGAACTAAAGGACTGATTTAGCTGAGTCCATTTCCTTAAATCATAAAACCATATTTAGAATAAATCAGAATATGGAACTTCTTGTTTCCTCTCTATTAGCATTCTAATTTTTTTCTGAGTTCACTAAACTTAAATGGATATTGAGGCAGCTGGGCTCTAAGATGGCCCCCATTGATCCCAGCCTCCTGATATTCATGCCTATGTTAATCCCTTCCCTCTTGTTGAGTGTGGGCTAGATTTAGTGACTCTTTTCTAATGAACAGAATAAGATACAAGTGACTCAAGAAAACAGGTCATAAAAGCAGGTCATACATTCTTTTTCTTTCTTTCCTGAATCACTCATTCTGAGGGAAGCCATGTGGTGAGCAGTCCTACTGACAGGCCCACATGCCAAGCCTCCTGCCAACAGTCATGTGAGTGAAGGTGGAATTGGATCCTTCAGCTCCAGTCAAGTCTTCAGAGACTGCACAGTCCCATCCAACAGCATGACTATAATCTCATGAGAGACCACCTAGCCAAGCCACTCCCAGATTCTTAATTCTCAAAAACTGTGTAAAATAACAAACGGTTATTGTTTTGAAGCTACTAAATTTTAAGGTAATTTGCTACGCAGCAATAGATAACTAAACAGATTTAATCAATAATTCAGAATAACAGAATTTCTGAAAAGAATTAGTTACAATGCTATGCCTCCACTTCAGCTGAAATAAAGTGGATTTTAGTGGTGTTAGAGAACTATTATTTTAATATAAAAAAACTTCACAAACTAATAATTTTTGATCATTCATACAAAAGTATTTCCTGAATGTAAAGAAATGTTTCAAAAATTCATTTTCTAGTTATATAATTTTATTCATAGTAAAAATTCACTCTAAATTCTGTCAAGCACTGCAATCCAGATTTAACCAGATTTTTAATTTCTGATTAGAGAGAAACATATTCTATTAATTGACCCAATTAAATAAATTCTGCTCATCCTAAATAACCTTGATTTTATACAGAAGTGTCTCATGATCTACTTTCTAAAAATCAGCCATTTAAAACCTTATGGAGCACAGTTTTACTCTGACACGAACGGGGTTGCCATGAGCTGGAATCGGCTTGACAACAACTTGTAATGTTGTGCATATAAATACATATTAAAAAATCTTCAAAAGTTAAACCGACTTGACAATCTAACATACACTATTCAAGTTACATAATGAGTCAGATATATAGGTTTAAAAATATTATTTTTTAAAAGTATAGCTATAAATCAATATAACTTACTTCCTAAGGGCTTAAATTTTCTAATAAAATTACAGCTAAAACATTTAATCTCTCCATTGGTGTATTAATTAAGGATTTATTTCTCCTTTTAAAAAAAACATGAATACAATCGAAGATTTTGGCAATATATTAACTAACTTGCTACAACGGAAAATGCCTCACAAACTGGAGTCTGGAAAAAAGACCAAGAAATCCAACATACAGAGGCAATGATTAAGGATATAAAAAGAAATGAGATACTGAAGAGAGACCATCAAAAAAAAAAGAGAAGCAGGCTGAGGTCACAACTCAAAGCAAAGCCTCCCTAAAGAAGATGGGGATACTGTAAAAGAAGACTTAGGGAAGGGATGGTCAGACATGTAGGAAATGAAACACGTAAACCAATAAAGCACCACCAAACACAAGAAAAAACACTCACCATCATTAGCCATCAAAAATCAAACCAAACCCGTTACAGGTGAGTCGATTCCAACTCATACCAACCCTGTAAGACAGAGAAGAACTGTCCCATAGGGTTTCCAAGGAGCGGCTGATGGATTCGAACTGCTAACCTTTTGGTTGGCAGCCAAGCTCTTAACCACTGCGACACCAGGGCTCCAGCTCATTAGCCATTAGAGATGCAAATCAAAACCACAATCAGATATCATTTCACTCCGACTAGGATTAAAAAAAAAAAAATAGAAAACAACACATATTGGCGAGGAGGTAGGGAAATTGGAACCCTTACCCAGGTGCCGGTGGTAATGCAAAATGGTATAGCTATTGTGGAAAACAGCGTAGTGGTACCCTGAAATACTAAAAACAGAACTACCATCCCCATTAACCCATTGCCATCAAGTCGATTCCAACTCACAGCGACCCTATAGGGGTAGTACTGCCCCAAAGAGTTTACAAGGAGTGGCTGTTGGATTCGAACTGCTGACCTTCCGGTTAGCAGCGGAGCTCTTAACCACTACACCACCAAGGCTCCAGAACTACCATATGACCCAGCAATTTCACAACTAGATATATACCTAAAAGACTTGAAAGCAGAGACTTGTACACCAGTGTTCATTGCAGTACTATTCACAACAGCCAAAAGGTGGAAACAACCTAAATGCCCATCAACAGACAAACGGATAAATGAAATGTGGTACATACATATAATGGAATACTACTTAGCCAGTAGGAGAAATGAAGTCTTGATACACGCTACAATATGAATGAAGCTGGAAGACATTATGCTCACTGAAGTGAGTTAATCACAAAAGGACAAATATTGTGTTAACTTGACTTATATAAAAAGACAAGAAAAGGCAAATGTACAGAGAACAAAGTTTATTAGTGGTTACAAGGGGCGGGAGGGAGGAGGAAAGAGGGGTTAACGGTGATGGAAATATCGCATTGACTAAGGGCAGGGATGCACAGCCAATTATGATTACTGTAATTGCTGTCAGTAAGTTGTACACCTATAAAAAACTGCATTGGCAAAAGTTGTGTGATAGATATATTTACAACAATGACAAAAGAAAAAAAAAGGGTAGCCGCTGAGGCTGCTTATGTACAACTAAAAACCTCATGGGATTTGGTTCCTTGGTTTGGAGGTTTAGGGTCCTGGTTTCATGGGACATCCAGTTAGCTGACTAATAACACGTTCAGTGCGTCTGTTCTACCTCCTAGTTTGCCGCATAGTGCCTGGGGTCTGAAAAGCCTGCAAGCAGCCATGCAAGGCACAATAACTGGTCTCTATTTGCCTGGAGCAAAAGAAGGAGAGTCAGGAACAGAAGGACATGGAATGTGTAGCTAATTGCCTCCTCTGCCATGAGACCAGAAGAACTGGATGGTGCGTGGCTATCACTACCGAACATTTTGATCGAAGATTCTATGGAAGAATCCTGATCAAAAGAGGGAAAATGCAGAAGAGAATTCCAAATTCTCATGGACTCCAGACTTCCTGGAGCCATAAAGGTTGGATGAACCTCTGAAACTATTGCCCTGAGATAATCTTTAAAACTTAAACCAAAAATATCCTTTGAAGTCCTCTTAAAACCAAACAATAGTTTAGCTTAACTAGTAAAAAAAGTCTGCCTTGAGCATTATGCCTTTTTAAGATCTACATGGCATCAAGGAGCCCTAGTGGTGCAGTGGTTAAAGCACTTGGCTGCTAACTGAAAGGTTGGCAGTTCAAACCCACCAGCTGCTCCATGGGAGAAACGTGGTGGTCTGCTTCCGTAAAGATTCACAGCCTTGGAAACCCTATAGGGCAGTTCTACTGCCCTAAAGGGTCGCTGAATCGGAATAAACTTGATGACAATGGGTTTGGTTTAGGATATGGGATCAAACTGATAACAGCTACTTGAAAGATTAAACAGGAACCTTAGGGAGCAGTGAATTTATGTTAATGTGGGAGGAACAACTCAGAAAAGGAGGATGAGAATGGTTGTACAACTCGAAAAATGTAATTAATGTCACTAAATGGTACATGTAGAAACTGTTGAAACAGTGTATGTTTTGCTGTGTATATTCTCAGCAACAACGAAATAAACAAATTTTTTAAGCAAAAAAGAGTAAGGCAAAGAATTTTATGAAGGAGATTTTACCAATACCGTCGAACACTGGAAAAAATACTAACAGCCTAATTTATTACATCTATGTACCAGACACAGGAGCCCTGTTGGCACAGTGGTTAGGAGTTAGAGCGAGCTATGGCTGCTAACCAAACGTCAGCAGTTTGAATCCACCAGCCACTCCTCGGAAACCCTATGGCACAGTTCTACTCTATCCTATATGGTCTCTATGAGTCTGAATCAACTCGATGGCAACAGGTTTGGTTTTGGGTTGGATGTGCCAGATACCATTCCAGGTCACTTACATACATACAATCTCTAATTCTCCAACAACTTAATAGATTAAGCTCTTCTATTATCCCATTTTACAATGCAGAAACAGGTTCAGAGAAGTTAAATAATTTGCCACAGCCACAGAGGTACTAAGTGCCAAGGTGGAAAATTAAACCAGGTCACACTCAGTCCAAATATGTATTCCTTTTCTCATGGTGCAAAATAGTCGGTAATAAGAAAACGTCTCGCAAAAGAAGCCACACAAACAGCCAACAAGCACATAAAAAGATGCTCAGCATCTTTACCCATCAGGGACATGCAAATTAAAACCACAATGATATTCCATTAGACACTTACCTTAACGGTCAAAATTAAAAAGACTGACAATACCAAGTGCTGAAGAGAATGTGAAGCAAATGGAACTCTCATTCACTGCAGTTAAAGTATATGGCAGTTTCTTATGAAGTTTAACATACACTTACCATACAGCCTAGCAATTTCACTCCTAGGAATTTACCCAAGAGAAATGAAAAAATATGTGCACACAGACTTTGTACATGAATGTTCACAGCAGCTTAATAAATAGCCTAAAACTAGAAACAATACAAATATCCCAAGGTGAATAAACAGATCGTAGTACATTCAGACATTGGAATACTATTCAGAAATTAAAATAAATGAACACTGATTCTCTCAACATTATACCGAGCAAAAAGAAGGCAGATACAAAAGAGTACATACTAAACAATTTCATTTATATGAAATTCTACAAAAGGCAAAACCATAATGTTAGAAAGGAGATCAGTGGCTGCCTGTAATGCAAGTGGGTGGGTGGAGGTGGGGAAGGACTACGAAGGGGCATGAAGGAACTTTTGGGAGGTGATGGAAACATCTTGATTGTGGTGGTGTTTACACGGATGTGTACATTTGTCAAAACTCAAATTATACGCTTAAAATGGGTGCATTTGATTACAGGTAAAGTATACGTCAATAAGGTTGATTTTTTTAAAAAGGCCACTGAACTCTTGAGATGAGTAAATAAAAGGTCATTTTGAAAAACCAGAGCCATAACTTAACAACTTAAGGGTGGTGATGAGGAAATGCAATAAGCCATCACTGCAAACTCACACGTCCTAAATGAACCTAAACTGCCCCTCAAACTTGTTCTGCCCACAACCTTTCCCATCTCAGATGACAGCAATTTCATACTCCCTGTTGCTCAAGTCAAAAAAGCTAGAGTCATTTTTGACTCTTCTTTCTCACACCCCACATCTAATTCATAAGCAAATCCTGTTGGCTCTACCTTCAAAATACATCCAGATGATGACGACTTCTCACCACTTCCACTGCTACCACCCGTCTCTCACCAAGATTATTGCAATAGACCAACTGGTCTCCCGGCTTCACTCTTGCCCCCTACAGTCTATTACTAACCCAGCAGCCAGAATGATTCTTTCAAAACCCAAGTCAGATCATATCATTCACCTATTCAAAAATCTGCAACTACTCCCCATTTCACTCAGAATAAAAGTCATGTTGTTATAGTGGCCTACCACATGAATTGGCTCCCTGTTACTTCCCTGATCTCATCTACTACTTTCCTCCTTGTTCAGTCTGCTCCAGCCAGGCCGGCATGCTTGCTATTTATCAAACACACTGCGCTTACTCCCAGCCTTAGGGCCTTTACAATGGCTGTTTCCTCTCTGTCTAGAACACCTTTCTCCCCTGCGTGGCTCACCACTCTCCAAGCTCCTTCAGGTCTCTGCTCAGGTATGTTCTTCTCAGTGAAGTCTACCCAGATCTTCTATTTAAAATTGTAAAACTCCCTATATTTGCACTCATTGATCTCTATCCTACTCAACTTTTCCTTTTCTTCCAAAACACCACTTTGTAACACATTGCATAATTTATTACTACTCCTCCACTCTCTCCATAAAAGGGATCTTCCTTTTGTTCACTGATGTATCTCAAGTTCCCAGGACAGTGCTCAGTTCAATAAATACCTACTGAATAAATTAATCTTTTAAACAACTGTGTCAGGTACTGGTAAGCACTTTACATACACTATTTTATTTAATCCTTAAGGCAACCCTGGAAAGCATGCATTATCCTCAATTTACAATTGAGAACCATAAAGGTTAAGTAACTTGTGCAAAGTTACAGAGTACTAAATGTAGCAGTAAAAATGAAACCAACATTTAACTCAACTATGCTTAACTCCTAAGTATTTAACCACTACAGTTTTCTCAAAGTTTGAGTGCGAATGGGAAGAGAACTAAGATGCTTCAAGTAACTAGGTTGAGAGAATATGAAAGAAGAGACCGATTTGGGATCCACAGGCAAATAATTAATGTTTTGGGGAGGCTCCTTCAATTTCCTTTGCTTCTAGTCCTAGTCCTGTGGGGACAGAAATAAAAGCTAATAGTTATTAGAAAGAGACCACAGAAAGGGAGGAAGAGAAATAAGAGATACCTCCCCCAACCACAGTGAGAAAACACAAGTCAGTGCCTTTTCTCTAAATTCACTGGAGTATTTTATCTCTGTGGTATGGAGCAATATACTAGTGGTGTTTTTTTCCTTAAAATGTTTTTTTCTTCTAGATCCTGTTGGTATAATACAGGTGTTGGCAAAATTATTGTTGAGAATTACATGATCTATACATACATATTCACAGATTTAAATCTGTGAGAAAGATACTGATTTCTGCCAGGGTTACGTTTTTTGGAACACAGCCGCACTCATTTGTTTACATACTGTCTAAGGCTGCTTTCACACAACAAAGGCAGAATTGAGTAGCTGCAACAGAGATCTAAAGCCTGCAAAACTGAGAATATTTACTCTCTGCCCTTTACAGAAAACAACTACTAAAACCAGTACTAATAAAATGCAAATTTCCTGATGGTTCGCCAGACCTTTCTCCTGAGGCACCTCTACGTAGACTTGAACCATCAGTCTTCTGGTTACCAGCCCAGTGCTTAACCATTTGTGCTATCCAGGGACTCCCCCTTATATATAAAATTATCAAATAGCAAAATCTGGAACATTCGCCTTAAATTTTCCAAGCAAACAAACTAATAAACAGGAAAGCAAATTACTTGTGGATTATTACTCATTTTAAAAATCCTATAATCTCCCCCACCTCCAAAGATTAGTTGTTTTGTTTGTCAGCCACAAAAGATAAAACCTAATTTCATAAAATTAAAGAAAACAAAAACTCTTCATTGTATAGACAAGATTAGAAATCTTTTTCCTAATACAGCCTAATTAAGAAATCTTTTAATTTCCTCAAAGGAATATTTAGATGAGTCTTAAGTTTTGCAACTAAAGTGACAGGCTATACTATTCATGACTACACTTAGAAAAGTAATTTAGCAAGTTGATAAAAGACAACTGCATGTATACAAACTACAAAGGAAAACAGGAAAAATACTGAATATAAAATTAGGTCAAAATTTTTTTAAAATGTCAACTTCTACATAAAAGATCAACCAATCTTCTGGAGCCATGCAGGCTGGATGAACTCCTGAAACTACTACCCTGAAATAGGCTTTAAACCTTAAACCAAAAATACCCCCTAAAGTCTTCCTAAAACCAAACAATAGTTTAGCTTAACTAGCAAAGAAATGTCTGCCTTGAGCACTGTGCTCTTTTAAGATCTATCTATCTGGGATAAAACTGACAACAGCAACTCCAACTCAAAAGATTAGATAGAAATCTTAGGGAGCAGTGAATTTATGTTAATGGGGGAGGAACAGCTCCAAAAAGGAGGGTGAGAATGGCTGCACAACTCAGAGAATATAATCAATGTCACTGAATTTACATGCAGAAACTGTTGAGTGGGTGTATGTTCTGCTGTGTATATTCTCAACAACAACAAAATAAAATTATTTAAAATAAAAAAAAAATCAACCAATCCAAGATATTATTCATTAAAACTTCACCAAAATCACATAATACATTTAACTCAGACTTTAATAGAAGTCTCAGCTTAAATATTTCCGCCTACATTTTTCATATCTTCAACCTAAACTTCTAACATAAAATTCTTAAGGCATTTACTGGTTTTCCCAGAAGCTTCTCCTCAAAACAAAACAAAGAAATTATTAAAGTTTTCACACTGTTTTTCTCAAAATTAAATTTGCTATATTAACAGAATGAGAAAGTCACCCATGAACTATTTCTAAATACTAAGTTTTAAGCCTACACAGCCTTTTTCCACTTTTCTCTTAATTTCATCTTTTCACAGCACTGTAGTCACACGCACTTTAGTAAATACAAAAAAATGTGTCAATACTTTTAAAGGAATTAAGTTTTAAATATTACATGTAAGAAAGTACACTATTCTCTTTAAGGACTAGAATATTCCACAGTGAATGTTATATACAGGAAATTAATAACGAGTGACATAACAAATGCTTGACAATGATTTTAAAAAACTGTATTACATCTTTATAATATGGAATGATCATATGCGTGTGTAACAAGACCTGTTTGATTACTTTATTAAAATGTACATCCTGAGGTAATCTCTAATGAAAACAATCCACGGTATTTCAAATTGCAAAGAAATGTTTCCTACCTTGCCTGCTTCTCTTTCTAAGTCGACATACTCCCGGCTAGGTGTTTGTCGTTGTTCTCCCTGCCAGCTGGCCGGAAAAAACTGCAGAGACAGATTGGTTCCTGTGGCCACAAAAGCCTTTTAGAAAAATCAATACAAACAGGATCAGGAGCAGGACATTACATAAATTATGCAGGCAGTCATTTATTTTTACATCAGTTTATGTCTTAAGCCAGGCAGCACAGAGAATACTTAAAAGTAAAAAACATGCACTCATCATTTTTCTTAAGTATTAAGTTACAAACATCTGATTCTATTTTGAAGACAATTGCCATTGGCCGCTTAAATATAAAATCAGACATGGAATCAATACTTTCTCTCAGGACATTTTTTGCTGACGTTAGGATTGCGTGGTGCTAATGTCTCACCAGACGCCACCACCTTGCATTTAAAAACTCACATTTTTAAATATGAAAATCTCTGAAGATCTAGAGACTTTGAATTTTAAAGCACACAACAATTTACAATTGTATAAATGAGACAACTTAATTCTTGATTTCACCAGCTTAAAGAAACACGATGCTCTAAATTCCATGTTGAAAAATGCACTTGGGACTGTTAAACCTGTGATAAACCATACTTAACATATGACAGTACCTGTCATCTAAAATCTTGGATAATTTAAAAATATGCATTTTCTAAAATTTGACTTTAAGAGAACTGGATCCAACTATAACAAAAAAGAAAGGTGTTCATCTAATATTTATAAGATTTGGATGACACAGCTCAACAAACAGAACAATCTAAAACCATTTCAATGAAGTGTCATGCTGTGTAGCCCCTGAGCAATTTAACTCTGTATTTACTTCCCCCATGTAAAAAATAGAAAGAAAACTGTGTCTCTTCCTAAGGGAAATCCAGAAATAGGAAATAAATAAGCAAAAAAAGCATTTTTGGAAATACATTTTTAATCATCTAAATGTAAACTCTTCTTTGTTACAACCAGATAAAGTTTTTATTTTACTAATTAAAGTTCTGACGCATAAATTTATTTCCAAGCAGAGTCTTCATCTGAAAGCAAGGGGTTCACATTTTGGGCAGTCTGTTTAAAGCCATCAGCTGATTCAGCTATCTACTACTTCCCCGATGGTTAACAGCTTAGATTCTTTAGACATAAAAATTATATTTTCTATTTCTACTATTGGTACTATAGGTATATTTGTCAACCTAACTGCTACATCTCTAGACTTGTGTGATGGCATTTCCCTAAAATAACTGGGATACCTTTTGATTGTGGTAAATATCTCATGTGAATAGAGACTGAACTAATGTCAACAGTATAATAATAGACAAAAACAATTTTTTTATTGTACTTTACATGAAGGTTTACAGAACTAGCTGCTCATTAAACAGTTAGTACACATATTATATTATGACACTGGTTAACAACCCCACGAAATGTCAACACTCTCCCTTCTTGACCTTGGGTTCCCTACTACCAGCTTTCCTGTCCCCTCCTGCCTTCTAGTCCTTGCCCCTGGGCTGGTGTGTCCCTTTAGTCTCGTTTTTGTTTTATGGGCCTGTCTAATCCGTGGCTGAAGGGTGAACCTCAGGAGTGACTTCATTACTGAGCTAAAAGGGTGTTCGGGGCCATACTCTCAGGGTTTCTCCAGTCTCTGTCAGGCCAGTGAGTCTGGTCTTTCATTGTGAGTTAGAATTTTGTTCTACATTTTTCTTCAGCTCTGTCCAGGACCCTCTAGTATGATCCCTGTCAAAACAGTCAGTGGTGGTAGCCGGGCACCATCTAGCTGTACTGGACTCAGACTGGTGGAGGCCGTGGTAGTTGTGGTCCATTAGTCCATTGGACTCATCTTTCTCTTGTGTCTTTAGTTTTCTTCATTCTCCCTTGCTCCTGAAGAGGTGAGACCAGTGCAGTATCTTAGATGGTCACTCATATAGCCTTAAAAAAATTTTTTACCTGCACTTTTAGCATAAGTTTAAAAATCAACCAAGTGTAGTGAAATCAAAAGCACATCAACACTAGTTAAAATGAAATACACAGACTCTGGAGGCAACTGTCCAGTCTGCGTGACATGGGGCAAATTACTTAACCTCTCTGTGCCTCAGTTTCCTCACAAACTAATATTTGCAAAATGCTTAGAATAGTACTTACTGAGTAAATGCTGTTTAGGTATTTGCTAAATAAAGTAAGAGAAATAACTTTGAGCTTGATAAAAGAGCCAAGTTTTTCAGCCTCAAATAATTAAATTCTCAGAGCAGAGTAGTGGCAGATAAGCAAGAGATTCAGTCCATGAATGAATGCCCTTTGTCAAGATCCCTCAGCAATGTTTCTTCAGTATTCACCTGCTAACAAATCCTCCCCTACCAATGTACCCCAAAATAGCTCTAAGTAAAGACAGTCTGCAGAATTCATTACCTCACCTCCTGCCTCAATGCCAACCTCAGAAGAGATTTCCTGCTTCATCACTTTATGTCCATTATCTCATCAAGATTTCTCTTTCTGAGACAGGAGAAGTGGTAAAAACAGATCACTCTAGAAGATCAGTTCCCAAACTTATTTGACCACAGAACTCTTTTTTTTAATGGACTATCTACACATACATTAAGAATTGGGAAAAGCTGGTTCAAAAACATAAAAATGGTACACTGATATAATGTCCATATGTACAATTTCCAGACTGCACCAACTATATTTTATAGGCTTCATAAATTATAAAACTGCACACCTTGTGCCAATCCAACATACTTTTTACCATCTAATTTTCAGGACTAAAAAATATACTAGCTTTTACTGCTCTAACACTAGAGACAGCATACTTCTCCTATGTATTTTTTTCTTTCATTAATCATTACTGTTGAAGACATTTCCAACACTCTTGCTATTATAAGAACTTACAAGAAAAATAAATCAGATTCTACCAAATAGATTCTACCTCTTACCTATGATCACTTTTACTGCAGGCTGTGATAAGGAGTTTTTTTATAGTTAAAGAGAGATGAGCATCACGGCCCTTAAATTTTTTCACATCTACGTATAAAGTAAATTCTTCATTAATCTCATTGGTATGTTAAGGAGATATTTAAAATAAGAATTTTTAAACAGGAGGGAAAAAAGGACAATTAGGACTGGAGATGGGTTGGGGATTATTTTGGGAACTATGTACATTCTTATATGTCTGCTGTCAGAGGCAAAATAATATCTTTTCCACAATCATCTTCCACAACCAAATAAGTAGAAGCCACCGTCTGTTCCTGAATCCTAAAATAAATTTCAGGCATTAGATTAAGCAACCAATAAATTCAAACAATCAAGTACCTACCATGCAAAAGGTATTACGCAAAGTACCTACAGAGAAGACATACATATACACAGATGTACATATACATACGTATGTGTGTGTGTATATATATCACAAACACACACATACATACACACACACACACACAGAGTTCTGTGGTCTCCACTCTCTAGGAACTAATAATCCTATAATTTGTGGGTAATACTGAATTAAGAGGGAAACTAGAAAGAGAGGGAAATGTGAAATTCCTCCTCAGATACAAATAATCACATCATTCAACAAAATAAAGTGTGTGCTGTCTTACGTGCAAATCTTACACAGAATTCAATCTACCTTCTTTAACGTTTAATACTTGTGAGAAATAAAGAACTTATTAAAATTTGTAGTATTAGATATTTGGAAGAGGGAGAAGGCACAGAGTATATGACTCATCCCTGGAAAGAAATGCATAACAACCTATAACACTTCTATAATATTATAGTAATATTATAATACAGCAATTCAGATATACTGTGGGTTAAATTATGCCCTCAATTCATAATTACATGCAGAAAATCTGGTATGACAGAGAACACCCCCACAGCTATTCCTTACTAGGTTTCTGACAAAACTCAGTCTTAAAAAATATCTAGAGTACTTTGTATCTCACCTTTTACAATTACATCAATCACCTCCAGGAACTCCACTGGTGAAGTACACCATCCACCTTTTGCAAAAGGAAATCCAGGCAAAGGATGCTATGGTGACTAGACCAGATAGTGAATGATTCTTCTACCACTCGGTGCCACAACCAAAAGTTATGTCTTACACATTTGAATCATATGAATATTATAACTACTTAAGAAACTTCGGAAGTGACTAAGTGCTGGAGATTTCTTTCATAACAGGCTTCAATGACCAAATATTCCAGAAATTCTCAGTATCCATAATACAATTCTAAAAAGGCTTCATTTTAAATACCAAAATATTCTTTAAAAAGAAACTGATTTGAGGGATGAATTCTAGAATTAGAAAGTGGTAGTGGTGATGGTTGCACATCTTCGTGAAAATATTAAGAACCACTGAATCGTACACTTTAAAGGGGTGTATTTTATGGTATGCGAATTATAGCTCAATAAAAAAATGAACTGATTCTCTTAAAGAAGGTGGGAGGAGTCATTTTTCCGAAGTCTTCCTACTGTTAACCCAAACTGCACCGCAGCTTCAAGTCTTTGCAAATGCCATGGGCTCAAGTCACAAAGATTATTATAGGATTCCATTAGACAGTGCAACCTGTTCTCTTTAGTTTCTTCCTACCCACTCCTTGGCCTCATCATCCCTTCCTCATCAGCACCTCCAATAGGACAAACCAAATGAAGATGAGGAGAACTTTTTCAACACAACGTTTGGTGGAAGCAAGGCATCAAATCTATCACAAAATACGAGATCAGCTGTGGGTTTTGCATATCCACGCAATTCTTCAGAACTGCAGCACTAAGGTTTCTTAGGTTTGAAAAGAGACGATAATCGTTTCTAATCCTTCCAGAGGCTTAATATACTAAGAAGTTACCACTTCGGTGGTTTTTTTTCTCTTCTATTAGCACAATAGATAACTGATGGAAAGATTTGTTCTCACAATACTGGGTGAAAAAATGGATTCACATATAGATTTACCAACAAATCTAACTTCTAAGAAACAAACTACCTCCTAACAGCCAGAACCCTGAATGAAGCCCAATCCTTTTTCCTAATGGGTGTTTTCTTCGTACAAATACCCTGAACCCTTCATCCACGCCACAGCCTACACAACGACCTTTCCTTGTTTAGTTTGGCTCCGATTTGAGCTCCCCTCGTGGTAAACTGCTTGCGGAGCGCTGTCTGGGAAACGTAACCCACCCGGAGAGGCCACAGGGAAAGCGTCTCCCCGCGAGGACGCGGCCCGCCAAGGTTTGGTTTCGCATTTTGAATCCCGAATAGGAAGTGAGACGGCACCCGCTCAGTTCCGGGAGCCGCGGCGTCCGCTGCGCCGTCCGAAACCGGCCTGGGCCGCGACAGCCCCCGCGCAACAAGTGACCCGCGCGCGCTCCAGTCTCCCGCGCGCCCCGGGCCCAGCCGACTTACGATTTCCGAGCGGCCGTCGCGGCAAGCATTCTGGAAGCGCGCCTGGCGCTCCTCGTGGGGCCGGTCCCTGAAGCCCGTGTACTTAATCTGCAAGGCAGAGACGGCCCGAAATCAGTAGCCAAATCCGCGGCGCCGCCCGCGCTCCCGCCCGCCCCGCGCGGCGCCGATAAGAGCAAGCAGAGTCTGCGAGCAGACGGCCGCCCAGGCGAGATTGCCCCTCTGCGGACGCGCCGGCCTTGGACACACGGGGGCCGCGCCGCTCAAACTTTTCTCCGCCCAGGCCCACTCAAGGCGCGCTGCGGCCTCCGCGCCGCCCGCCCGCCTCACCTCACACTCGCGGCTCAGCTTCCTGAAGAACTCCTCGTTCTCGAACTTGCTTCTCTGGTCGGGCACGACGCGCGGCATCTTCCCGCCCTGAAGCCGCGCCGGCCGGCCGGGCTCAAGACTTGCGCGGACACCAGCTGGCCGGCTGGGCGCTGACCGACTGACCGCCCACCAGCGGCGCCTTGACTCCCGTTTCCCTTTGTTTCAGGCGCCCGCCCGCTCGCCCGCGTGGGCTCCCGCTCCAGGGAGTCTGAGGCGCCGCAGCCCGCTCGAGCCCAACCCACGTCGCCGCTGCTGCCTCAGCCGTTGCCTACCGCCCGCGCAGACCCAGCTCTCGCCGCCCCCGGCCGCCGCCGCCACTTCCTCTCACCGCCCACCTCGCTAGCCTGCCAGCCCCGCCCCCGCTGGCCCCACCCCGCCTCCTCGCGCGCCCGCCCGCTCCAAACTCTGGCAAACAAGACGCACCATTCACAACTCTGCGGCCTGCAACGCGCATGCGCTCCCTGCCAGCCAGTTTACCCAGCCGAGGGGCTGCGGCCGACAGCAGCTCCAAAGGCTGCGCGGCCCTTTCCCCTTGGCCAGCCCGCGGGCCACTCCATGTGGAAACGCCCTGTAGGGATCTGTCGGCCCTTGGCGGCTAAGAGCGGCCCGTGCGGGCCCTTTTTCCGCCCTTCCTCGGTGGTCTGGAACTTCTGGAATCCCCGGCCGCGGAGAGTAACTCCAGATTGCCACCTGAACCCGAAGGAGCCTGAGTGCTTGAGGGCTTTGCGCCCCAAAACCCCCCGGGAAGAGTATAGGCTGTGCTCATCGAAGACATGCTGGAAGCAGACCAAAGAATCCAATTGAATCGGCATCATGGTGGAGAGGTCGCTGCTAGTGGGGTCAGATGGGCCTGAGATAGGATCTCACTCAGCTACCCTGCCTGCCTGCTAGGGGCCTTAAGCAAATATTGGAACTTTAATGTTTCCAAAATGCAGACACTCAGCCTGGCTGTGTTGGTGTGAGAGCCTTTATGTATAGAAGAGTCTTTATGTATATCTAGCACAAAATGCCACCACCCTGCTATCGGTTTGTTGTATTATAGTAGCTTGCAATGCTGGAAGATATGCCACTGGTATTTCGAATACCAGCAGGGTTACCCATGGTGGGCAGGTTTCAGGGGAACTTCCAGACTAAGACTTGGAAGAAAGGCCTGGCAATCAACGTCTGAAAATTAGCCAATGAAAACCCTATGGACCATCCCCTATGTGATTGGCAGCCTCACAGAAAATCTGGTGGTTGAAAGACAGGAAGAGCAGTTTCCCCAAAAGGAGTGACTGGGACACACTGTGGGCCCACTGAACAGTTTGTTTCAACTACATTTAGCAAAGGATGATGTTTTTATTTTGCTGCCCAAAAGTTCTGGTCAAACAGGTAGGGAAACTCCACATCAACACAAGTACAGTGCAAACAAAACTGGCCTAATAATATCTGCAGCTTATGTTGGGAGGTGAGTGAGCCAGCCTCTCCCCAAGACACAAGGAGTGGAAGTCCCTTCATTCATCTGCTGTCTCTCCCACAAGTCTTCTGGGGCCTGCTAAGAAGACCTGCGGGCACTGGGACAACATGGCCAGTTGATGACAGCGACTTTGCTCCCAGTCAACAAGGACTGTCCAAAGGCTTACTGTATAGGAGTTTCTGCTGCTGGTCCCCATGGCAAAAAAAAAAACATCTCAGGTGTATCCCATTCAGCACCACTACCATATTTTGTGTAGGTAGACATTTGTATGAAACTTTCCATTGTTGTCTCTAAAATATGACCCGTAAGTACTCTTACTCCAAATGGATCCAGGTGGAGCTCATAGACCTATAGCTGCTCTTGACTTTTGGACTCCAGCAAAAAATTGTTTCTGCTATGGGAGTATGAAATAAATCAAAGTTGTAAGATGGTCACATAGACACCATGAGCTTTGAGGAGGAAAAGGTCAGGGTGGAGACAAATCCCTTCTAGGTTCTAGGGAGCTGGGCCAGGGGAGTGGGAATGTAGAGAAGGGCAGGGCGCTCTGACCATCAGCTTCACTGGGCCGCAGAGATGGGGAATGATGTCCTAAGGGAAAGGAATGGGTAAGTCTGCCAGGTGGACCCAGAACAATAGCACCACAGACATCCTTTGGCACCTCTAAGCCACAGGGTAACCCACACTTGGCGTTGTCTGGCATCCAACTGGCCAGGCCAACTGGGAAACAAGCTGCAGGCTGAAGGAGGCCATCTCCCTGGCTGACCTCTGTATGCCTTTTTTTTTTTTTTAATTGTTGTAAATTTTTTCGCATATTTTAAAAACTGGATTAAAGGAAATTAATACAGTAAAGGAAATTTTCATCCATGCCAGGTGTCATGGATTTAATTATGTCCCCCAAAAAATGTGTGTATCAATTTGGCTGGGCCATGATTCTCAGTATTGTGTGGTTGTCCTCCATTTTGTGATTGTAATTTTGTTAAAGAGGATTAGGGTGGGATTGTAAGACCACCCTTACCCTGGTCACATCCCTGATCCAATGTAAAGGGAGTTTCCTTGAGGTGTAGGCTGTACCACCTTTTATCTCTCAAGAGTTAAAAAGGAAAGGGAAGTGAGCAGACAGGGGGGACCTCATACCACCAAGAAAGCAGTGCTGGGAGTAGAGCGGTCCTTTGGACCTAAGGTTCCTGCGCAGAGAAGCTCCTAGTCCGGGAGAAGATTGATGACGACAAGGACCTTCCTCCAGAGCCAACAGACAAGAGAAAGCCTTCCCCAGGAGCTGACACCCTGAATTTCGACTTGTAGCCTACTAGACTGTGAGAAAATAAATTTTTCTTTGTTAAAGCCATCCACTTCTGGTATTTCTGTTATAGCAGCACTAGATGTCTAAGACATCAGGTATGTTTAGCTGTGTTCTCTTAATAGCTGTTGGACTAGGTTTGGATTGGTCCAGGTACCAACCTATGGAGGGGTTTTCTAAGAGCTCTTCTAGGGCCCACAGATGGAAGCCCAAGGGGGTTGCCTAGATGCCTAGAAACACCCTTCCCCTAAAAAACCTGACTGAATTCTCTGAAGCCCTACACTTAAAGAATTCTTTCCTAAGGGCTCAGCAGCCTGAAGCCTCTTCTGAGCATCTTCCTACCCTCCTAGGTGGGCAGCTGCTCCTGCAGGACCCCCAGGCTGACCTTAAATGGGTGAGCAGGGAGTGCACAATAGTGCTGACCAAGTGGTAGGGAACCCTCAATTGTCTAGCCCAACTATGAAGCTCTGAGGTGGCTGCTTTTATGCCCCCTAGTCTCAGTTAATTCACCATCTAAAGTCTTCCTTTCCCCAGCTGACAAATAAGGAAGCTGAAAAGTTAAATAAATGACTATAGGGCAGTGTCAAGATCCCAACCTAGTAGAGATAACAAAATGGATAAGCATGGGGCACATGATCTTCATTCACTCCTCACCACAATGCTGCAAGTTTGGTTTATTGACCCTATTCCACAGACGAGGAAACTAAGGCTCAGGGAGGCTGAGTGACTTGTCCAGGGCAGCCCAGCTAGTAAGTGCCTAACACCAGAGTCATGCTCTTAACCATTCCACTGTAAGGCCTTTGCTGGTAGAGATGCCAGAAGTCCTATCTATTTCCCTAACTGAACTGAGAGGTCATGAAGATCTGGGGCCAGAGTCATTCCTCCTGGAAGCACCCCACTATGCTCCTGAAAGTCCCTAAGGCCTTGTGGCTGAATGTGGCTCTTATCCTTAAGGGGCAATAGTTAAGGGCTGTGCTGCCCCTGAGTCCAGCTGTTTGTCCCTTCTTGGCTTTGAAGGTCAAGACCTGGACGTCCTACCTCCCCAGGTCCAGCAGAAATGATGGTTTTATCCAAGCCTGGTACCATCAGCCACCCTCACTTGCCTCTCTTCACAGAGCAGGTGGAGTCTGCCAGGTCTCTGTGGCTCAAATGCATTTTTTTCCTAAGGAAACAGTTTCCCTTCAGTTACTGAAGGAATATTGTACCATTTTGAAGCTGAAATATGATCTGGAGCCACAAACGAGATTTGAGAGGGGTGGGAGAGAGGGCAAATGAGTGGTTGGCACAGAGCCAGTGGCTGGCTCCATCTAGCTTCTAGTTTTTAGAAGGAGAGGGGCCTAAGTCCAGGATGAGGGTGTCATCTGCCTGTGTGAGGCAGTTCCCTGAACCCTAAAGGATTTTGTTTTAAGTGACATACCATAAAATTCACCCTTAAGCTCTAAAGAATTTCCCCTCAGATGGGTTCTCCCCCTCCTTAGCTCCCCTGCAACCCTCCCCCACCAGCTCAGTCATCCCAGAGGAAGAGGAAAGTAGAGAGGAGCAAGTTTCCCCAGAATAGTATTTCTTCAGTGTTGGGATCAATAAACCCGTTTGCTTAAAAGGAACCAGATGATTTCATCCTTGTAATTACAAGTTTGACGTTTTCAAATCTTGCCCAGCCTCCAAATGAGCCTCTTTGTCATGAGGGGCAGGGGAAGAGGGTTGTCTGGGTGTCTAGAGATGGGGACTGAGCGTGGTGTGGTGGGAGGAGGGCCAGGCTGGGGTCAGGAGGCCTGGTGGGCTGTCTTACAGGGCTGCTTTGGACTGCCCCTCTTCCCTCCCCACCTCCTTGTGTTTATGGCCGGAATAGGAAGCAGGCCAGGGGCTAACGAATGGCAGCTGGTGACCTCTAACCATACCACCCTCCTCCTTAAGAGTCCCCCCTCTCCCACAAGTCTCCCCTTGGCCCATGGCAGAAAGACAAAAGTCCTCAACCTAGCATTCCAGAAGCCCTGACAATCCTTCCTTTCCTTTCCCATCCCACTTCCCATCATTTCTCCCTCTGAACCCTGCGTTCCAGCCACACTGGCTTGCTTGCATTTTCCACATGCCTCTGTGCCTTTGAGCTTGCAGTTCCCTCTATTAGCATGTCTTCCTCCTCTTATTCTGCTGGGAAAACTCACTCCTTTTTTAAAAATATGAGTTCTGGGGCCTCTGATTGTCCTCAGCAGAGTGACTGTCCCACAGCATCCCCTCATTCGATCACATTCAACTCCATGCGATGTGCCAGGGTCAGCACACCTCAGATCCAGCAGCAACCCGGGCTCTGGGAGGATCTGGCTACTCAGCAAACTACTATGTTGTTGTTGTGTGTAATCCAGTCAATTCTGACTCACAATGACCCCATAGGACAGAGTAGAAATGCCCCCATAGGGTTTCCTAGGCTGTAATCTTTATGGAGAGAGCCCTGGTGGCACAATGGTTAAGCACTGGGCTGCTAACAAAGAGGTCAGTGGTTTGAACCCACCAGCTGCTCTGTGGAAGAAAAGATCTGGTTATTTGCTCCTGTAAAGATTTCAGCATAGGAAACCCTATGTTGACTCTATGGCACACAACACCATCACCAATCTTCACAGGAGCAGATCGCCACCAGGGCACCTATAAACTACTATAATCAGTTGCCATCCAGTCAATTCTGATTCATGGCAACCCCATCAGTGTCAGAGTAGAACTGTGCACCATAGGGTTTTCAATGGCTGATTTTTCAAAAGTAGATTGCTACTTTCTGAAGTAGGTTGGACTAGAACTTCCAACTTTTCAGTTAGCAGCTGTCATGGATTGAATTGTGTCCCCCAAAAAATGTGTGTAGCAACTTGGCCAGGTCATGTTGCCCAGTATTGTATGATTGTGTAATCTGATGTGATTTCCTGATGTATTGTAAACTCTATCACTATGATGAGGTTATATGTGATCTCCTTATGTGTTGTAAATTCTATCACTGTGATGAGGTTATGCTGATGAGGTTTACAAGATCTGATAGTGTCTTAATCCAATCTCTTCTGAGATATAAAAGAGAGAAGCGAGCAGAGAAACATGGAAACCTCATACCACCAAGAAAGCAGTGCCAGGAACACAGCGTGTCCTTTGGACCTGAGGTTCCAGGGCAGAGAAGCTCCCAGACCAAAGAAAAGACTGATACATCACAAGGACCTTTCTCCAGACCTGACAGAGAGAGAAAGCCTTCTCCTGGAGCTGATGCCCTGAATTTGGACTTGTAGCCTACTGGACTGTGAGAGAATAAACTTCTCTTTATTAAAGCCATCCACTTGTGGTATTTCTGTTAGAGCAGCACTAGATGACTAAGACAGCAGCCCAGCCCATTAACTTTTTCACTGTGCAGGGACTCCAGGCTCCCCACTAGTCTGTGTTTATTTACTACAGTATAGCCTTCATATGAAGATCTCTTGTTGACCCTTAAAGAAATTTTTTAAAATTATTATAAAATTTGTACATATTTTGTTTTGGAGAAAATTTAGAAAATACAGGAAAGAAGAAAGGAGTCCCACCACCTCAAAACAATCATTGCTAACATTTTAGTATATTTGCTTTAGCCTCTTTCCTCCACAGTTTTTCACGTGCTTATGACATTGTACAGGGGCAGTGGTGATCCAGTGGTAGCATTCTCACGTTTCGTGCAGGAAGCCCAGGCTCAATTTCCAGTCAATGCACCTCATGCACAGCTACCACCTATCTGTCAGTGGAGGTTTGCATGTTGCTGTAAACAGGTTTCACCAGAGCTTCCAGACTAAGATGGGCTAGGAAGAAAAACCTGGTGATCTCCTTCCAAATATCAGCCAGTGGAAACCCTCTGGATCACAGAGGTCCAATCCACAACTGATCATGGGGATGGTGCAGGACTGGGCAATGTTTTTTTCCATTGTGTATGGGGTTGCCATGAGTCAGGGGCAGACTCAACAGCAGCTAGCAACGACAACATGACATTCTATACATGCAGTTTTGGATACTCTGTTATCACCTAACCTGTGGCATAAGTATTTTCCTTTATTATCATTTAAAACTCCTAATGCATCTTCTAGCAGCACCACTACTTGGTTGATCACCTATTGCTGGGCATTTAGGTTGTTTCCTATTATTCATTGTTACAAAAAAAGCTGCTGTGAAAATTGTCGTGTTTAAGGCTTTTACTTAAAAGTCTTGATAGTGATTTTAGGATCATTTTCCAGAAATAGAATCACTAGGCCAAAAGTTATGGGTATTTTAAGGTTCCTGATACATGTTGCCAAGTTTCTCTTTGGCACTGCCTTTCCTCTTTTCCTAAGTCTTAAAAGTCTGTACCCTCCTTTCTTTCGTTTCTTTTCTCAGTGTCTCAGACACAGGAAATGCCAACCAAGAATAAACCAAGACCTGCAGATAGAAATCTATGGATCGATAAAGGAGGTTGAATAATTTAACACTTACTTCTGGCTTATTATTGACTTCTGAATCCAAATGCATTTTCTTTTACCTTTTCTCCTTTGGTCTCCCTGCTGATGACACCTTGATACACTGGCTACCTCACCAGCCTACCTCTCCTTTAGGAACACAAGAGGGACAGTTACTAAAGTAGATAATAGTCTGTTCCTCTTGATGACACTTCTGAGTAAATGGGCAAAGAGTTCAACTCTGGTCTGTTCTAGCCCTGGCAAGCTTACTCTGTCAAGCTTGCCTCCCTCTCATTTCTCTGCCAGGCAAATTCATAGTTTTTCATTAAATGTGGGTTCAGAAGACTCTGAGAAGACTTTCTCAGCTGTGCTGGGCAGAGTGGCAGCCCCACAGTGTCCCCTCCCCAATGCCTGCCCTGGAGAGTGGACCCAGCATCCTCAAAGAAAGATACCCAGTCTTATAACTTCTCCAACCCCACCCTACGCTAACTTCATCTTGCTCTCTCCAGCCAAGGGGTGCCCCAAGCATGCTTTGCAGCTTAGGTAGTGTTGGTGACTGAGACGGACATAGAGATGTGCCGTCCAGTTCTCCCTTCAGTGAAGAACTTGTTACCCCAGCAGCTGGGAGTGTTCACAGCCCTTTCAGGGATTCCTTCAGCTGCAGTGAGCCATCTGAAGGTCTTTCCCTTCCTAGGACAGCTCACATACAAAGATTGATCAAGGCGGGGGTATAAAGGCTGGCAGGGCAGCAGTAATGGGCCACATTAGCTCCAGAGCAACCTGTCTGGTCAGCTGAGGCTGTTGTTGGGCCTGAGGTGTAGCTTGACTTCTCTCCCTACCCAGTTCTGATTCGTTCCTCTCCCATCAGCAGGTTTGGATCCCAAGGACGCTCCTTGATAAACACCCTGCAAGCAAAACTTCTTAGAGAACTCAGCCTGTGACAGTGACAAAATCATTCCCCCGAGAACTTCAGCCAGCACAATTTCCCTTATTCTACCTCGGTCTGGCCTGAGTGCTACATCCTGTCCAATGAGATGCTGTGGGGAAGCTACTTTGTAAATGCATTTTAAGAACTTAAGTTTTTTTTTTTTTTAAAAAAAAAAAGCCGTTTAAAAATTGTTTTGGAAGAGGTATGAGCCATTTTGGGACATATCTCTGAGATTCTCATTTGCAAAATATGAACACTGTATAAAATTTGTTCAGTACATTCCAGCTTACAAAGCAATTTCCCAAATGCTCTCACTAGATCCTCCCAAACTCCTTCAAGGTAAAGAGGGAAGGAATTACTGTGCTGTTTTGTTGCTGAGGAAAATGAGACTCAGAATACATGACTGATTCATTCAGGGCATATGACCAGGTAGACACAGAGAGAGAGAGATCCCTAAAGAGCAAAGGAGCCCTAAAGTTGAAGAAATGCAGTCGCTTCACTTTCTGTTAGAGGAAACTGATGTCAGAGAGCTTTATTGACTTGCCTAAGATCACAGAGTTGGTTGGTTGCTCAATTTTCTCATGCATAATTGAGAGCATAGACATTTACTTGTATCTGTCAGGACTGTTTAGGTTGCAAGTGATAGAACCCCAACTCAAAATTACTTATACAAAAAAAGGATATGTGTTAGCTTGTTTAAATGAAAAGTCCAGGTGTTTAACTGACTTCTGTTGCTGTTGAGTGCCATTGAGTTGACTTTTGACTCATAGTGACCCCATGTGACAGAGTAGAACTGCCCCATGGGGTTTTCTACGCTGTAATCTTTATGGGAGCAGTTTGCAAGATCTTTCTCCTGTGGAGCCCCTGGGTGGGTTTGAACCACCAATCTTTTGGTTAGCAGCTGAGCACTTAACTCTTGTTCAGACACGGCTAGATTAAGGTGTTTAACCATGGACACCAGGAATCTTTGTCTCTCTGTCTCTTGGTTCCGTTCCCCCCCGCCCCCCCCCGTCTTAGCCTCAGGTGCCTATCTACAGAAATTAGTGCCTATGGCAATTAGTTTTAAATTGCTTGATGATTTCTCACAGCTGGTGATGGAAACCTGGGATGGCCAATAGAAACTGCTTCTTAGTGCCCCTCCTCAAGCGGCTCCCAGGGCACATGCCCTACCTGCCATACCTTAGCTATGCCTCTGCTTAGCATCATTCACATACTGACTCACCCTCAAGTGGTGGCCATTCTACCAGTGAGTTGAGAACTACTCTTTCCTGATATTCCCACAAAGATCTTGAGATTGTCTTTAATAGGCCAAGTTTGGGTCACCTGTTTATCTTTGAACTGTGATACTGTGAATCACTGTGGACAGTGTGATGTCACAGGAAAAGGAATGAATGTACTGCACTGGCAAAAATATCAGAAAGTGCCTAGGTTAGAGTCTGGCACAAAGTGACAAGCTTTCAAAGGACAGTAGCTGTGACAACCTTTAAGATTCCTTCCAACTCTGGAATTCCAGGATTTGCACAACCCCGTACTTTGTATCAGAAGCCAGCTGTAGGTGTTGATAGCCAAGAAGCTCTGGATAACAATTTGAGTTCACATAAGGTCTGGCTAAATACCACAAAATGAGCTGAGAGGGGGCATGAAAGAGGAACCTGGCAGAACAAACCTGGGAGCTCATGTCTTCCCACGGCACAAGGTAACTAACTGCCTATGGCCTGCCTCTCTTTATAAGGTGAGCCAGCCAGTGAACTGCCAGAAGTTCAAGCCAGATTCAGAAGAGGATGTGGAACAAGGGATATAATTGCTGATGTCAGATGGATGTTGGCTGAAAGCAGAGAATTGCCAGAAAGATGTTTACCCATGTTTTATTGACTATGCAAAGGCGTTCGACTGTGTGAATCATAATGAATTATGGATAACATTACAAAGAATGGGAATTCCAGAACACTTAATTGTGCTCACGAGGAACCTGTACATAGACCAGGAGGCAGTCGTTCAAACAGAACAAGGGGATACCGCATGGTTTAAAGTCAGGAGAGGTGTGCGTCAGGGTTGTATCTTTCACCATACTTATTCAATCTGTGTGTTGAGCAAATAATCAGGGAAGGTGGAGAAGAGGAACAGGGCATCAGGATTGGAGGAAGACTCATTAACAACCTGCCATATGCAGATGACACAACCTTGCTTGCTGAAAGTGAAGAGGACTTGAAGCACTTATTGATGAAGATCAAAGACTACAACCTTCAGTATGGATTACACCTCAACTTAGAGAAAACAAAAATCCTCACAACTGGACCAATAAGCAACATCATGATAAACGGAGGAAAGATTGAAATTGTAAAGGATTTCATTTTACTTGGATCTACAATCAACACCCATGGAAGCAGCAGTTCAAGACATCAAAGGACGCATTGTATTGGGCAAGTCTGCTGCGAAAGACTTCTTTCAAGTGTTAAAAAGAAAAGATGTCACCTTAAGGACTAACCCAAGCCATGGTATTTTCAATCGCCTCATATGCATGTGACAGCTGGACAATGAATAAGGAAGACCGAAGAAGAATTGATGTCTTTGAACTGTGGTGCTGGCGAAGAATACTGAATATACCACGGACTGCCAAAAAGACAAACAAATCTGTCTTGGAAGTACAGCCAGAATGCACCTTAGAAGCAAAGATGGCAAGACTTCGTCTCACATACTTTGGACATGTTATCCGGAGGGTCCAATTCCTGGAGAAGGACGTCATACTTGGTAAAGTGGAGGGTCAGTGAAAAAGAGGGAGACTTTCAATGAGATGGATTGACACAGTGGCTGCAACAATGAGCTCAAGCATAACAATGATTGTGAGGATGGTGCAGGACTGGGCAGTGTTTCATTCTGCTGTACATAGGGTCGCTATGAGTCAGAACCAACTTGATGGCACCTAACAGCAAAAACAACAGGCAGTGCCAGAATGCCCCTCCAGAGGGTCCTGCTTCTTTCAGCATCAAATGACCATGGCTCACCTGGCTGGACCAAGGATTATGCCAGAGCTGAAGGCAGCCACGGGTAAACTGGAGGGAGGGAGGTGGCTGCAAAGACTGTCCAATGTGGGTGCTTTGTGTTAGATGGTGACCAAACAGTCACCAGCCAGAGCCCTCTCTGAGGCATGTGTGTCATGTGAGTGTGTGAGTGAGTGGCATGCCCAGAGGACGTAGGTGATGGAGCTCAGATTACACCCAAGGGCTCATTCCCATTAAAAACCCTGCAAGTGGAGCCCTTTGGAGTTGTGCGCTGCAGCAACTCTTCTGCCTACGATACTTGGGCACTGTGGGAGGGTGGTGCTGGCCAGAGTACTGGGTTCCACATCTAGGCTGCCTTCCTGCTTCTCACATTAGACCCCCACTAACAAGGGCTCTTTGGGTGTAGTTACATACTCACTTTTCAGAAAAGTATTCTTTCCCCAGATATGCTACCTGAGTGATGTGGATGTATTGATCATCTAGAAGCCGGGAAAGGGTCAAGATTTCTCCCAGTAGAGAGTATCAGAAAGGCTGAGTGTCCAAGATAATACGGCAGAGGGAACAGCTGTATCAAAACCCAAGACCCCTGCCTGGCCTTGCACTGGAGAGTCCTGTGATCCAGAAGCAGCACATCGATGGTGATGCCCTGCCAAGTGCTCGGGCCCAGCAACAGGGCCAGAGTCTTGGAGTCTTGTGTCTGTGGTGTCTGGAAGGCCCTGAAAGCCACCTGCCCTTCCCCAGGCCAGGAGAGCTGCTGCTTAGACAAGAGACAAGAACTAGCCAAGGCGCCGCCTCTGTCGGCTTTTGATGAATTTTCCTGCTACCGCAGCTAATTTACTGAAAGGCTCTTCTTTCACCTTCAGGCTTCTCTATAAAAGTGTTCTTGCTCTTTACTGTCCAAACATCTGACACCCATCGTTTAGATAATTTTACCATAATATCAGCTCAAAAATGCAAGTCAGGCCTGTTAATCTTAACACATTATGGCACTACATGACAATTACAACTGCACCTTCCTTGCTTTCACTGATGAAAATTGGTCTATGATGTGCGCAACGTCATTTTTTTGTTTCTTCTCTTTCTGCAGTCAGCAGAGCAAGATCACACAGTCTGCCTTGACCCATTGAGGCTCTCAAATACAAAAGTATTAGTTTTAACTTGCTGAATGATCTTTCACAGCTGGCGATGGAAACTGTAATGGTTAATAGAAACTGCTCAGTAGTGCCCCCCCCCTTTGAAGTGGCAACCAGGGCACTGCCATACCTGCCATACCTTAAATCTGCCCGTTATTATGCACCCAGGGGCAATCTCAATGTTGTGCCCCTCCCCTCCCATTCGAGCGCCCAGGGGCAATTTCTTAGTTGCCTCCCCCCTCCCCCCTCCAATTTCAAGATGAATAGACGTTGATAGCGGCGACTTTTGTCAGCAGAAACGCCTTCCCGCCCTCTTGTTTGGCTGCCTCTGGCAGGCTCCTTTCATATTTGTGGCGCCTCGAATGTCATTCCGCACCTCGTCTGGCACCCCTCCCCACTTGGGCTTGCGCCGGTGTCAAGTGCACCCCCACCATCACCCCTCCCCCGCCATAGGCGCTATTTTCCGTAGCCACGCCTCTATTAACAGTGGGGGATCCATAATGATCACTCAGTGAGTGACTCTGTTGGTGAGGTGACCGGTGTGGGCTCTGACTCCGTAGAAGGCATGGTTAGCGTAGAACCTCCTCCACTGGCTCCTGGGGCGGGAAGGGCTGGGAGTGGACAGGAGTCCTGGGCCAGGGCTAAAGGGAGCTAGGGTCAGAGTCCTATAGGTAGGCGACTCAAGATTGTGCAGGGTCTTGGAGGTCCCGAAGCAGAAGGGCCATGAGATGACAAAAGGGCTTGGGCAGAGCCCGGAGTTCGGGTCCTCGGCGCCCATCCTGCCTGGAGCGCCTGCCTGAAACCGGGGCCACCCCGCCCCACCTCGGCGGTGCCGCCGAGACGGCGGCTAATGGCGGCGCCGCGGCGCAGGCAGTCTGGGACGTTGGAGTTCTCGCAGGGAGGCCCATCCCGCTCGTCCACCACGAGCTGTGGCTCCTGGCGCCCTCGCGTCCGCCCGGGCCCTGGCCCCGCGCCAGGCGGCTGGATCCATCACTGCAGCTGGCGGGAGGCCGGACGGCGCGTCCCCCGGGGCTCCCAAGCAGCCGGCGCTGTCTGCAGGCAAGGAGGGCTGTGGCGGCGGGCGGCTGCTGCTGAGCAGCGGGGGCCTGGGGTCCGGGGGCAGCGGCGCTTCAGGGGCTGCGGGCAGCCTGGGCTTGGCAGAGCAGCCGCACCTCCCGCACTAATTGGCCCTTCCCCAGCCGCCTAGGCCGGTAATTGCTGCACCGGGGGCGGGGGAATGTTGGGGGAGGAGGGGACGCTGCTTCTGCAGCAGAGCCGCCTGTGCCAGCAGCAGACCGCGGGCATAGGTGTACATGTGTCCTCGCGGCACCCTGGGAGAGTCAACCCCGGGCAAAAGCCACAGAAGTGTTCTGGGGCCTTTACCAAGATTCAGTCAGTTCTGAGAGCCGTTCCCTGCTGGCGGGTTTAGGAAAAGACTGGGAAGCTATTGGGGGACCAGGAAGGCAGGGTGAGACAGGCATAATAGGCCCTGATCCTGTTGGGCACCCCGGGAGGAGCTGACAGGAAAAGGGACATCTTCCTAGGCAGATGGGGCAGGTCCTGGGGCTGTGGGAGGCAGGGGGCCAGCCCCCACCATCCACGGCATTCACTGTCAACCTTCCATATACAGGTTCTTAGAGAAGGTTCTAGGGTTTCCTATGATCCTCACATTGGCCTCAGCCTGGCTGAGCCCTGGATCTTGCTCAGCTGTACTCCTGTTCTGAGGGAGGAGGGCCTCTGGGCAGGCTGCTGTTGGAGAAGCTCCCTCCCCCCAGACTTTTTGGGGAGAGCCTGAGGAGGCGGGGAACTGAGCAACCCTCAAACGCAGGCTGGGACCAACCTGGGACCAGACCTTTGTGGACTGTGCTAGCAGGCCACAGGATGAGTACCCGAGGACCCCAGGGCAGGAGGTCTCATGTGAGCACTGGGGTGAACTAGGCCCAGACAAACTTCAGCTCCTGCTGCATTCTGCACAGGCTGTCCCAGGACCACACTTAAGGGAGCTGAGCCCTCAGCCCTCACTCAGGCTCCCACTGATGAGTGACTCTTTGGTCTCCTATCCCCTGAGGGAAGCAGGGATGTTCTTCAAGCTGTGCCTCCCCTGAGAACAGGAATACCACACCGCCTCTGGGGGCTACCCACCTTCAGGGATTTCCCTAGGGCTATGAGTTGAAATTGACACTTGACTAGATGGCAATGGGTTTTTGGTTTTTTTGGATGCAGGGAGAGTGAGACAGGCCTAGAACAGGTTCACCATGCCACCACTAGCTCATGACCACTATAGTTTGAGGCATAAAACCCAATTCCAGTTCACTGGTATTAAAAAATATTTCCACTTTATACTCTCACAGGTAGAATGAATTGTGTACTGGCCACATATAGAGGCATTGCTTTTCTTGTCCTATACTTCAAGTTAAGGCCTAAAAAAACTCCAGCTGTGAAAGCAACATAAATAGATCCTAAATTGTCTGAATCTCATTTAAGTTCTCATGCCTGGAGAAGCTAATGTCAACTCTTCATGTGATACTCAATTTGTAAAATAAATTATGAACCTGGGGGAAAAAAAAAAAAAAGAATAAAGCCAAGTGTTTGGCAGCCTAGGTAGCTTTGCTGCAGCTCTTCTTGACTTAGCTTAACAGGCTCAGCCCAGAAAGAAGCAGGCAGCACCACTCCCTCCCTCCAAGGGCTTAACTCAAGATACCATCCACTTCTCCTAACCATTTTACAGATGGAGAAAGTCACCACATCTTTACTGAGGACCAGTCTGTGTCTAGGCTTTAAGTCCTGGGGGAGATGATAGGGGAGGAGAAGATGCCAAGCTATCAAAGCTCTACTCCATGTCACAGATAATCTACCCAAGGCCTCAAGGCCAATATCAGCAGGCATGAGACTGAGCAGGATGGATGGTAAATGACAAACTGAGTGCAATAATAGGGGCAGTGGCAGTCTGGGTGGGACTTCCCATATGAAGTGGCAGCAAGGAGACCTTGAAGGACAGGATTTGGAGAAGGGAGGGAAGGGGTTGTCCTGAAGCTGGGGTGCTGGGCACAGTGTGACAGGGAAAGGGCCTGGTCCAACCTGACGGAGACAGTGAGGTAGGTGAGCATCATGGGAGGTCAAGCTGGAAAGGAAGGTGCAGCCAAACAAAAGGCTAAGGCTCTGGCTCTGGCCTGGAGTAGGGCACCCCTGCAGGTTCTAGATCAAGGGTGAGTAGGACCCTTGTCCACAGATGTGTCCATGGCTCCCCAAAGCCTGGGTGGTAGGACAAACCCTTGGGCGTCCTCTTGCATAGCCACCCTCAGAATTGCCTTTGCTCCTTGGCTCCTTAATGCTGGTGCAGCCTCATCCAAAAGTCCATCTTCTCTTTAAGCTTTACACCTACACTCATGGTGACAACCAGCTGCAGGTACTTCTCATCCTTCTCACAGGATGGCCAGTAGGACAGGTTCCCACAATTGGGGTTTCTGCTCAGGAGAAAGGAGAGCAGATTATTCATGCTTCTCTTCACCCTACCTCCTTCCCTCCCTCTTCCCTCATTTACTTTCCCATTGAGAGATGGGGTCCAGGAAGGCTTCACAGAGATGATAGTTAGACAGATCTAAATATTTAGATATTTAGACAGATCTTTAAGAGCTAGAAAGCACACGGTGGGGAGGGCTTCCAGGCAGAAAGAACAGAATGTGCAAAGGCTTGGAAACCAAACCTGAAAGACCTGGGCTTTTGGAGGAAGCACAAAGAGTAGGGTTAAGTAAAATCCTGGGGTGCATGAAGCGGATGGAGAGGAGATGACATTGCAAAGATTCTGATGCCAGGCTGAGGGGCTATGACTTTATCCTGGGGGCAGAGGGGAGCTATGAAGAGTTTTAAGCTGGTGAGTGACTTGGCCAGGTGATATTTCAGAAGACCTCTTGAGTGCCATAGGAGAATGGATAGAAAGGAGAGAATGTGGATATGGAAGTCACAAGGCTAGCCAAAGTTCAGCTCAGATGTCACTTCTGCTAGGAAGCCTCCTCTGCCCATCTAGGCTGGGTTAGACCTCTCCTCTATGCTCTCAAAAGGTCGCTATGAGTTGGAATTGACTTGACGGCAACCGGTTTGGTTTTTTTCTATGCTGTCAAAGTGCCTTGCACTCCCCCATTACAGCTCTCATTATGCTAAATTGTAATTTTATGTTCTCATGTGGTGAGCCTCTGGAGGACCGGCTTCATGTCAGCACCATCCTTGAATCCCAGCTCCAGTACTGGGCTGGGCACAAAGACAGCACTGGTGAATGACTGTTGAATGCCTGAGTGAATGAAGAGTGTGGGTCAGGGGACAGAGAGGGACACATTCAGGATCTGGGGACTGATTGGGGAAAGGTGAGAGAGAGGGGGTATCCTGGTTGGGCTGACAATGCAGTACCTGTGGGACATGTCGGGGCAAATATCTGGGGCAGCTGGCCATTGACGGCGTCTAGCACTCAGCAGGAAGACTGCCCAGATGTGTCGGGCCAGACTCATCCAGTGTAGGCAACATTGGCTCAGTATCTCATCATCTGGAGGCTGCCTGCCATCTCCTCATCTGTGGAACGGCCTGAGGGCAGAATGGGGATGTGGCACTTGGGAAAGAGCAGCAGAGGGGGACATCCCACCCTGTTCCTTCTGCCACTGCCTCCGTGGAGAGAATCCCAGATGGGGTGCTGGCCAGCTCCCTGTGGTGAGCCAATGGAGGGGTGGCTCTGCGTACAAAGGTGGGAGGGAGGGGTTGTCAGGCAGAGTTTTAGCACCTTTGGAGAAGGAGCTCCCAAAGAGGAAGTGGATCTCATCTCCATGGTCTGCCCCATCAGTGTGGGGTTTGATAATTATGCCACCAGCACTGTGGTACTCAAACTCGTACAGGTAGACAGGGAGGCCAGCATCTGTGAGTAGAGAAACTGAGGAAGACTGCAGAACAGCCTCGGCCTGGGTTTCCCATCCATCCCACACACTCCACCCACCTGTATCAAGCAGAGGAAAGACTCTGGGCTTCAGAATCAAGGAAGCAGATTTGAATCCTGTTTGCACCACTCATTAGCTATGTGACCTTGGGCAAGTCACTCAACCTCTCTGAGGTACAATTCCTCATCTGAGGTACAATTAGGATGCTAAAGCCTAATTCACAGGATTGTGACAAAAATCACGGAAGCCTTCCTCTTCCCTCTTCTGAACCTCCCTTCCTTGGCCTTGCATTTAAGGCTCTTCAGCATCTGCCCTCTCCAGCCCCACCTTTGAGCTCTTACCCACATGTTCCCCAAACCCCAGTCCGCCTGGGCAGGGCCTCCAAGAGGCCCCTAAACCTGACGTCTCAGTCAGAAACCCTTCCCTGACCACCCTAGGCTCCCTCCTCTGGGCCAGCTGAGGCCCAGCCCCTTCTCTCTCATAGTTGACAGCATGCTGCCACTTCTGTGACATCTTGGGATCCTACACCAGCTCAAAAGTGCAGACAGGGTGGGTGACTCCTCCAAGGACACCCAGTTAGTAAGCAGCACAGTTGGAGAGTGGATGGGGCCAGTGTGACACTCGTGGGACTCCACATACCACGGTGGTAGTGGGTGGCCAGCAGCGTGGGATACACAAAGGTTGTGTCCCCAGCTACGTTCATTATATGGTTTCAGTGTCTTCCAGTTCCAGTTATCCATACCACTCATGTACTCCTCCACTACCAGTGGTGTCTGCCCCTTGGTAATGTTCTGGGTGGGGAAACCACACCCACCAAAAGGCCTGGGGTGCCAGCTTGGCCAGAGGTGGGCACACCAGTGACTTGGACCCAAGCTCAGCCCCCTAAGAGTTTTTGGCCTGGAGGGGATGAGGGGAGCTTCCTGGGAAGGTCTCTCTCTCTGCTGATTCTTACCCTGTGTCTGCAGTGACCCTGAGGGTACCTGGGGCTTTGCCCACCAGCAGCCATATGATCCCATGCCTACCCCCAGGAGCCCCAAGAGAGACCCTTACCCTGACTGAGAGCCTTTTGTGAAGACAGCAGCTACTAGTTAGAAAAGGAGCAGCCCTGTCCAAACACTGAGCACCCCTGAGAGCTGGGCCCCTCACCAACAGGGTGCTGGTACTCCAGAGCAGTCTGGTGATGGTGTCTTTTCTCCTTACGCACTGGCTTAGTGGGATCTTCATGATCTGCCCACAAGACAAGGACCTGGGTGTGGGCCAGGCCTGAACATCAGGAGGGAGTCTTGACAGCTACACTAGGCCCCAAGACTCTTGCCCATCTAAATGTTGAGCTCTCAGAAAGAGCACACAGTCCAGGAAGGCTCACGACCCCTGCCTGCCCTCCTGCTCCTAACCTGTCCATCACTACCATGTGGGCCACAGTGGAAGTTGGGGCTAGGGGATCCTTCCTGAGCTCCGGCATCTACCCTGACCCAGAAGCAGATCCCTGGAGGATGGGTGGCCCATCTAAACTATGATCTGAAGATCTGGGGCCCCAAACCTCCAAGAGGCCACCCTCTACCCTCTATTCCTGGGCAGCTCCTACCACACAGGGACTGCAGGAGACTCCCAAGGCTCCAGCACTTGGGCATCCTCAGTTGTGTCACTGGGATCTGACTTGGTGCCCAGCATTGCCCAAGAGGTACCCTCTGCTGCCCCCCACTGTGCTGGGTACCCCTATTCACTTACATAGGGCAAGAGTCAATTGAACTCCAGGCTGTTGATACCCAGAAGGTAGGGCACAGGTACAATCTGCCCCCAGGCTAGGAGCACCGCAGGGTTGTTTGGGAATACCATACCATCCACCACTGGGCTCAGGAACCTCACAGCCTACAAGCAAGTGGCATGTATTTTCCCAGGGTCCCTGCAGCTGGGGTGCCCAGCCCAGCAGGTTCCCTTCCAGAGGCTGCTCTAGCCATAGGCCCTCTGACTGGGAAAAAGCTGGGGCTGACCTCAGTGACCCCTAAGAGGGCAGGGATGAGAGGGGACCAGCAATAGGCGCAGCCAGGCTACCTGGACTTGGGATGCTCGTCACAAAGTATCCACATAGCTCACTCCCTTACCTCATGCAAATCTTTGCTAAATGTCACCCTCTCAGTGAGGCCTGCCCTGTTCAATCCATTTAAATTCCACCCCAACATGCCCAACCCCCTTACCCTGCTCCATTTGTTGCCATTCACTTATCTTCCGTTATTGTTGTTATTAGTTGCCATTGAGTTGATTCCAACAGAGGAGAACTGTGCTCCATACGGTTTTCAAGGCTGTGACCTTTCAGAAGCAGATCCCCAGGCCTTATTTCCAAGGTGCTTCTCATGGGGTTTGAACCACCAACCTTTCAGTTAGTAAACCTTTCAGCACTTAAGCATTTGTGTCACCCAGGGACTACTTATCATCTTCTAAGAAGGTAAATATTTTATTTATTTTTAAATTTTTATTTCTTTTTTTTTTTTTTAATAGCGTTTACTGTCTCTCCCCACCAGAACATCAGCTCCACTAGGGAAAGGATGTTGACCTGATCTGTTCATCAAGTATCCTGAGTGCCTGGCACACAACAGGTGTTCAATAAATACTTGAATTACAGAATGGGTCCTGCTCACCTCTCGAGGGTCCTGCTGGAAGTTCAGGTGTAAGAATCCCTGTGGGGAAGGGGAGAAGGCCAGAGTTAAAGGAAGTCCCCCACTGTGCTCCTGGGGAAGCGGTTGGGGCTGGCTGCAAGGAAGTTCTACCTACCATCTTCCTGGACACATGCATCTGCTCTGCCCCTTATTGGGCCCTCAGGCAGTTCACCAGGATCTGTGTGCTGTTGTGGCTGTAGCCTGCCAGGTGGGCAACCTTTTCTGGAGAGAAGAAAAGGTGCTCAGGTCTGCCCTCAGCCTGTCCCTCCTTGCTGAGCCCTCGGCGAGGGGAGGCACCCACCTTGGCCACCCTCAGTGGGCCAGGAGTGATGAAGACTCTAAATACCATGATGTTATTCTGGGAAATGGCCTGATAGAAGAGACCCTGAGCTAGGGGTGATACCATCTGCAAGGGTGGTGCACTGGTGAAATGCACAAGTGGGGGCTACTTGGGCCATTTTGGGTACCTCTCTGGCCATGACTAGAAGGCCTACGGGAGCCCAGAGAGAGCAGGCACCTGGGAGGGAGTCAGGAGTCCTGGATTAGAGTCCTAGACTCTGGGCCTCCATGTTCTGGCCTATGCAGTGGGCTTCAGGGGTCCCAGAGGGGATCTGAGGTTATGAGAGGGGATCTGCTGGTGTAGGGAACAGAGCTCCCTTTGCTGCTGGGCTGGAGTAGAGGGTAGGTGGGAGGCATCCCATGGCTCCCATGGCCCAGTTACCTGTGCTGATGGCTCTTAGCCTCTTTCTGCTACCCAAGCCGGGGGTATCCTTACATACCAGCCCCCCATCCTGTCCCTTGAGCACCCCAGACTTCATGTACCCCAAACTTGCTCCAGCCAGTCCCCATCTAGGTAGTGTGCCTTACCCCACACCATTCACCCAGCCCCAGGGGCCTTTCCTATCTCCTCTGCTCTCTTTCTCTTTCTCATCCCCACATCCCAGCTGCCCCAGTCCATTTGGCCTCCTGCACTACTCTGCAACCATCTTATACTCTCCATTCTTCCTGCCTCTATTTTAGAACGTGCCCTCATCATCCGCTCTAGGATATACCTCACTCTCTTCCTCGTGGTCTCCAAGCCTTTGATCCTGCCTCTTTGAAACGCAGTCATGATCAGCAGTCTGAGCCATCTTTCTAAAATGCACATCTGATCATGTCACTTCCCTGCTTAAAATCCTTCCTTGCTCTTCAGTGCACTTTGGATAAAGCTGCTTAACTTCTCTGGGCCTCAGTTTCTTCATTTGTTGAATGAGGACAATACTTACCTCATTGGATTGTTGAGGGAATTAAGTGAATAAATACCTGTAAAAATAGCTTAGAAGAGTGCCTGGCACACAGAAAGTGCTCAAGTGTTTGAGTATTATTATTACTGTGGCCCACAAGGCCCTGTGTGATGTGGTTCCTGCTCACTTCCTAGCCGTGTGTCCCTGATAGGGCTCCTTACATTTACCCACACTCCAGGCTCATTGAATGGTCAGCCATCTTCCAAGTGTAGGGGCAACCCAGGACCGTGACTTCTCAGGGCTGGACTGTGGCCCCAGCTCCGCTCTGGGAGCAGATGGTAAGCTCTGTTCAAGGGATGGGATTCTCGGAGTGAGGGTGGGGGGCCGGCTGAAGTTCCGGGCAATCTTTCTGGCTCACCACGCATTCGCTGAGTGTCCCCAGGCTCAGCAATGCCTTCCCTAGGGCTCAGGTTTCTTATATGCGCTGCCCATGAATCAAGTGGACACCCTTGGCTGTGAGGGGTAGTACCCTTGGCAGGGATGAGGGCAGGTCTATGAGGGGCACGTTCATGTCCATGCAAGTCTGCATATGCGTGTCTGTGCAGTGGAGGCTGCACGCGTGGAAACAGGCGGGCCTGTGTCTATGGATCCGCCCGGGCATCGCACTCACCAATCCTGAGATGCACATGCTTCCAGCGGACTGGCCGAACAGAGTCATGCAATCCCAGTCTCCGCCAAAGACCTCGATATTCTTCTCCTGCACCCAGAACAGAGCCGCCAGCTGGTCCAGCAGCGCCCAGTTCCCACGGGCCTGATTATCGCCCGTGCTGGGCGCGGTGGCTCAAAGTCAGTGTCCCGGGCCCAGACAGTTGGGATCCGGAGGGTTCCTCCTGGGCCTTGCCTTACCCAGCCTCTCAGAGACACAGTCCGGCAACCGCAGTTCCTTCCTTCAAGTTAGGCCCCGCCCCATTGGGTTCGTCCAGAGCCCGCCTTTTCCACCAGGCGTCAGGCCTCGCCTTCGTCTCACCCCGCACGCAGACACGCCCCAGAGGCCACGCCCCTCTCCACCCTGTCGGGGTCACCTCCCAGAGCCGCGGTCAGGGGAGGCCCCGCCCGGGCCCCCGGTCCTGCGCACCTCAAGAAGCCAAGGACGCCAAGCAGTGTATTGCGGCATCACAAACACCACTTGCTTATGGGCCACCAGCCACGAGCCGTTGTACATGGATGCGGAGCCCACAAAGCAGGCGCCTCCCGGGAACCAGACCAATCATCTGGATTGGGAGGGCCAAGGCCTGAGCAGGATGGCGCAGGATTGAAGAGGAAGTACTCATTGGCAGCGGAGCGTCCCCGCGCGCCCGAAGGGGCGCGTACACGTTCAGGTACAATCTTCACTCAAGCGCAGCCACTTTTATTGTTTCTGCGTGTTGAAGTACACAGAAGTGATCTGCCCCCAGGACTCCTAGAGGTACCTGACGGCACGACGTGAATCTGGGCCCTGCGGCGGCGGTGGGGAGCAGGGTTTCCTCCGTGCGCCGCCCTTTCTCCATCAGTGAGGACGCAGCGCCCCTCTCTGGGGCAACTAAAGTGTCGTACACTATTATGTCACACCGCGCTCTCAAGCGCCCCTCCTAGTCTAGGGCACTCTGTGGCCCAACAACACGACCTAGATCCTGATTCTGGGCCAACTTCCTCCCCATTCTATAGATGAGGAAACCAAGATACAGACTGGGGAATAGACCAATGGGAACAGAACCAAAAGCAGAAACTAGGCAGAATCAAGAACCCTGGTGGCATAGTGGTTAAGAACTCGACGGGTAACCAAAAGCGCACATGTCCGTGTTTGTCCCAGGGACCTTTGCTAGCTTTAGGGTCCAGGGATGGGAGGCAGGTTGGCCTTCTCCGAATTCATCCCTCTACCTTGTGCCTTTCCTCTTGGGTCTGCTTAGGGGGAGGTTCCCAGCCCCTGTTGGAGATCTTGCTGATGGTGCTGTCAAGACAGAAACCTGGTGTCCTGGGCACCTCCCTCTGTTTCATACCCCACCTTCTCCTCAGTCTCCATTCTGCCTCCCAAACAGCTCTTGAATATGCCCCCTCCTTTCCATCCCCAAGGCTGCTGCTCTGGCAAGGCCATCACCATCTCTGGCTGGACACTACCCCAGCCTTTTCACAAACCCTCTTCAACTCATCCTCCACACTCTGGCTAGAGGGATTGATATAAAACACAAATTTGACCATGTCACTCCCTTCTTTAAAATCTTCTCTGGCTCCCCACTGCCCTCCGGATAAAGTCCAGATTCCCTCAAACTAACCCTAACCCTTCCCATCTGGTCACCTCCTTCCCAGCCACCCTTTGCTTCAAATAGACATGTCCTGCCCCTTGCCTCCCATCTCCAAGCCCCTGTGCCTTCTGTCCTCTCTGCCAGATGGTCTCTGCTTTGCCCAGCAAACTTCTGCTCGTGTTTAAGGCCTAGCTCAAACGGTGCCCCCTCTGCTGGGCATTGCTCCCTCTCTGCCCCCCAAAGGTCTGTCCACAGTTGACTATAGTACTGGGTTGGAGTTAGATTGGTTGTTTTTCTCCCCCAAGCAACCAGGCATTCCCGAGGGCAAGGACAGAGATAGGTTCCTTTGAGTCCTGGCACCCATCCCAGTGACTTGCACTGTGTGGACATTTGGAGTATTTATGGAGCATGGGCTGTCTGGCCATCTCTCTTTTTCTCTCTGCTGGCCCAGCCCCTAGGATGGCTATTCTTGTAACAGTTGGGGCTGTGCCCATTTGGCTGGGTGCAGGGCTGTGCCCTGTCTGCTTGCTTCTCTGCTCCCTTCTCCTCTTGCCTCAGGCTGTCTTCAGTGTGTATGGACTCTACTTCTGCCTCCTCAACCCTAGAGCATCAGCTGCTGCCTTTTGCTGGTTCTTCCCAACAGCTCTTCAACAGGTCTTGGTCTAAACCTATCCTCCATATGGTGCAGTGAATTACTTAATATGGCCCTTCTAGCCATGCATGGTCTTGTGACTCCCATAAAATGATTGGGTGTGACTATGCAAATAAGGTGCTTGTGGCCCACCAAGGGGATTAAGCAGCCTGCTAATAATGCAAGTAAGGTACGTGGAAACCTTGTGGGGGTGGACCATGCAAATAAGGTATATGGTACCCTAATGAGGGGATTGGTCAGTTTTGCCATCCCACTAGGCTTAAAGGGAGCCAATCCCAGAAGCAGAGAGGGGACCTCACTACCATCAGAAGAAGAGCCAGGAATGGAGCACTTCCTTTGGACCCAGGGTGTCTTCACTGAGAACCTCCTAGACCCAGGAGACAGAGAGAGCTGTCTAACACAGGAGATAGAAGCAGCAGCAAGCACAACTGAGTACATTGGCAGACAAATGGCAGCAGCAGAACCAGGATACTGGCACAGGATGGCTTGGTGGGCTTCCCGGCCCATGGAGCAAAATGGCTACAGTGGGTATGCTGACCGACAGAGTGAGAGAGCTGAGCACCTTATGGCAAGAGGCTTGCTGGTGGAGTAGGGTGTCTCCAGTCACTTGTTGGTGGAGCTAAAAAGCTGTAACACTGGCCTGAGCAGGGCAGAGGCCAGATCAAGAGCCGAGGGGCCAAGGGGCTGAGAGTCAGGAGAGGCCTGCCTGAGGGCATGGCCAAGAAGAAGCTGTCCTGATCTACATCCTGAGTCATTCCTGGTCCTGAATTGTAACCTGTTAACTTCCCTAATAAAACCCATAACTATGAGTGTAGTCTGTGAGTTCTGTGTGGCCATTGCAATGAATTATTGAACCCAGCAAAAGTAGAGAGTGGGAGGGATGGCTGGTGTCAGAATTGGTAAAAAGATTGGAGGGTGGAGGTATCTTTGACCTTTACCTCACAGGAATCATCAGCTTTTTGCTGATGTTGATCTTGAGTCTCTCTCCTCCCCCTTGTGATGCCATTTTTGCATTCCATCCATCTTCTCCAGAAACTACCCTCTCTCTCCCTCTCCCCCTGTAGGCCAAACTTTTCAACAGGTTGTCTTCCCCCGCAACCCCCACCCACCTTCCTCCAGGACCACCAGCAGGCAACTCATCTCTAACTTTACAGCCTGTCTTTGAACTTCTTGTTCGACTTCTTGGCAGTGGCTAATGTGGCTGTCAAGGTGCTGTCTAATAAACCAAACCCAGCATCCCACCAGGAAGGCCAAGAATTGGGGTTGTGAGCAGACGAAATATGTGTTCCCATCCCAGCACTAAAGCCACTCCCGTCAAGGTCACCAGTGACTTCCATTTTGCCAAATCTCCGTTTTCCTACTTGACTTGGCAGCCATCTATCTAGTGGACCTCTCTCCTCTTCTTGAGCAGATTTCCTTCTCTAGGCTTCTGTAACACTCCACTCTCCTGATTTTCCTGCCTCCTCATTAGGGGCTCCTACTCCATTCCCAGGCCTAAGAGTGAGAGTGCCCAGTCTTCAGCCCTACATTCTGTTTTCATTCTGACTGTTCTCTCTCCCGAGTTGTTCTTCTCATCCAGGCCCAGGCCTTCACATCATTGAGATGCTGATGACCAGCTTGCCTCCAGTTCCCCTTTCCCCTAATGAACCTCAGGCTTGGTTATCCAGCCATCTACCCCACATCTCCACGTGGACGTCTATCAGGCATGTCAAATTTAACTTGCCCCAAAACAAACTCTTGCTTTGCCCAAACCTGCTCTTGCCCCAGTCTTGTAAGTTTTGGTAAATGGTGGCCCTATTCCCCTGGCTACTCTGGCCAAAAACTAGGCATTATCCCCGATTCTTCTTCTTTCCTTGTAGCCCACATCCAATTCTCCAGCAAATTCAGTTAACTCTACCTTCAGAATGAATCTGGAGTCTGACCACTTCCACTATAACCACCTGGTCTAAACCACTATCTCTGCAACAGCCTTCCGTCTTCTTGTTCCCCGTTGACTTCATCCTCATAGTCTGTTCTAAGTAATCCATTAATTTTTATTACCCAATACTCCATGTTCCAAACATCCATTGTCTTGATAGTTCACAGCCAGTGTTCCAACAACTGACATTTAGGCTTCTATGCAATGGGCACACAAACCTCTGATCCTCAGGATTCTAATAATGGTGATCCCATATTCTATCCTCTGAACCATGAGGTTCCAAACAACAGTCCCAGAAAGTTTAGAATGCCTAGGGTTCTCTCAAGGAGACCTGGTGGTGCAATCGTTAAGTGCTTTGCTGCTAAGTGGAAGGTGGGTGGTTTGAACCCACCATCCGCTCCAAGAGAGAAAGATGTGTCTGCTTTCATAAAGATTACAGCTTTGGAAACCCTATGGGGCAGTTCTTCTCTGTCCTGTAGGGTCACTGTGAGTTGGAATTGACTCGATGGCAGTGGGTTTGGTTTTTTGGTTCGCCCTGAATCCATGATTAAATAGCCAACAGCTATGACTTACTGAGCCTTTATTGGAGCCTGGCGCTGTGCCAAATCCTTTATTTTCTCCTTCCTGTTAACAAACTGATAGAGAAAGTGTTGTTATTATTTTGCGCTTTACAGATGTGGAAACTGAAGCTCAAACAGGTTATGTAACTTGCCCAACGCCACACAGAATGTCTCATGTGAGAGCTCTGCTCTAAACCGTGATGTTTTACTGTCCTCACCTCAGCCTCTGAGGGCACCTAAATGGATGGCAGAATGCTCTAGACCCCTGGAAAGAGCTGCAATAGACTTGTCCCAATCCCAGCTCTGCCACCCAGAGGCAACATGTAAGTAAGCAATGGTGAAAACAACATTCCACCCTATTAGTAGTCATAAGGAGCTCTGGTGGCACAACGGTTAAGCTGCTAACTGAAAGGTTGGAAGTTCAAACTCATCCAGTGGCTCCACGGGAGAAAGACATGCGATCTGCTTCCATAAAGATTACAGCCAACAAAACCCTATGGGACAATTCTACTCTGTCACATGGGGGTGCTATGAGTTGGAATAGACTGGACAGTATACAACAACAACAACGTTAGCGGTCATATAACACTAATTACAACCAAGAGTTAACAACTTCAACCTGATAAATTAAAAAAATGATGACACTCAATTCTGCTGAAGACACAGTGAAAGGGACATTTATTTGCCTGGTGGTGCAGTGGTTAAGAGCTTGGCTGCTAACCAAAAGGTCAGCAGTTTGAATCCACCAGCTGCTCCTTGGAAGCCCTTTGGGGCAGTTCTGCTCTGTCCTATAGGGTCACTGAATCGGAGTTACTCAACGGCAATGGGTTTTTTTTTTTTTTTTTGGTTGGTGGGGGATAAACTGGCATAATGCCTTGGGAAAGTAATTTGGCAAAATGTATGAGGAAGTATAAAATGTTCACATGCTTTGACTCAGCAATTCCACTTCTGGGTCTCCCTCCTAAGAAAACAGAAATGGAGTAAAACAAAGACCTTTAAGAACCGCAGCCATATTTGCCATAGTGAATACTGGAAACATCGTTTATATTTGGGGACCAGGCAAAGTAAATATAGCTATAAACTCAAGCTATAAACTGCTTATGATAAGATTTTAAGTGAAAAAATAAGTCTAAAATTGCATGCACACTAAATATCACAGTTGTGTACAATTACATATATACATTAAAAAGACCAAACATACCAAAACGCTAGCAGTTTTTCCTCAAATTAAAAAAAGTATTTATATAGGTAAAACTAGTTTATGGTGATAGAGGTCAGAATAGTGGATACTGTGGGGATGTTGACTGGGAAGGACCATAAGGGAACCTTCTGGGGTGCTGGGAACGTTCCAGGTCTTGATCTGGGTGGTGGTTGCATAGTGTATACATATATAAAAGCATATCAAACTGTACCTTAAGATGTGTGCATCTTGCTGTACATATACCTCAGTAAAAGATTTTGATGTGCTAATATTTTCATAATAAAAAGTATAATGCTAATTTTAAAAAGTCATTGGGGAAAAATTTGCAGGTAAAAAAGAGGCTCATGTAGGGGAGACTCCTGCTTGGGAGGAAGGAAGGAAGAAAAAAAGAAAAAGGGAAAGAGACAGGGACGCGAGGACACATGCTCCCAGGTCCTGTCAGCAGTCCGGGGAGGCAGGTGGCCCACTCCTCACTTTGCAGAGCAGCTCTGAGATTCAAGAGGCCACAGGACTTGTCCAGACTCCCAGCTGGTATGTGGATTAGCACCCTGAAGCCCCTTCTCTATCTGCCCAGCTTGTCCAAGTGCCTCCACTTATTAGTAAGTAAGCTTACTTGTGCTTACTTATTAATCTGTAGTGAACAATTTCACATGGATTTCACTTGATGTGGTGTGGTGAAACCCAAGTGAAATTGTTCACTACAGATTATTAAGTAAGCACAAGTAAGCCCATGCTTATCTTGCTTACTGAGTCATCCGCCCCGTCAGGAATTATAAATGTGAAAAGAGGCTTCGATTCTGCAGGAAGGTGCTATGGGGTTAACAGACAGATGACAGCCATACCTAGAAACAGTCTTTTTTTGTTTATTTTTTGATTGTCCTTTAAGTGAAAGTTTACAGCTCAAGTTAATTTCTCATACAAAAATTTATACTGTTATGTGACACTAGTCGCAATACCTGTAATATGACAGCAAGCACACTCCCCCTTTTGACCCTGGGTTTTCCATGTCCATCCAGCCAGCTCCTGTACCTTTCTGCCTTCTCATCCTAACCCTGGACAGGAGCTGCCCATTTAATCTCACGTATCTACTTTAACTAAGAAGCACGTTCTTCACGAGTGTTATTTTATGTTTTATAGTCCAGTCTAATCTTTGTCTGAAGAGTTGGCTTTGGGAATGGTTTTAGTTCTGGGTTAACAGAACGTGCAGGGGCCATGTCTTCGAGGGTTCCTCCAGTCTCAGTCAGACCACTGAGTCTGGTCTTTTTACTAGAATTTGAGTTCTGTACCACACTTTCCTCCTGCTCCATCAGGGACTCGATGTTGTGTTCCCTGTTAGGGCGGTCATTGGTGGTAGCCAGGCACCATCTAGTTCTGGTCTCAGGCTGGTGGAGTCTCTGATTTGTGTTGCCCTTTTTTGTCTCTTGGGCTAATATTTTCCTTGTGTCTTTGGTGTTCTTCATTCTCCTTTGCTCCAGGTAGGTTGGGACCAGTTGATGCATTTTACATGGCCACTTGCAAGCTTTTAAGACCCCAGACCCCACTCACCAAAGTAGAATGCAGAACATTTTCATAATAAACTTTGTTATGCCAGTTGACCTAGCTGTCCCCCAAAACCATGATCCTCAGGCCCCTGCCCCTGCTACTCTGTCCTTTGAAGTGTTTGGTTGTATTCAGGAAACTTCTTAGCGTTTGATTTGGTTTAGTGATGCTGACTGGCCCTGTATTGTGTGTTGTCCTTCCCTTCACTTAAGATAATTCTTTTTTTTTTTCCCATACAAAAATTTATACATACATTGTTATGTGACCCTAATTGCTCTCCCGTACTGTGACAGCACACTCCTCCTTTCTACCCCTGATTCCCCATGTCCATTCAGCCATCTCCTAACCCTCTCTGCCTTCCCATCTCACCTCCGGACAGAAGCTGTCTCTTTAGTGTTTTGTATCTGCTTGAGCTAAGAGGCACTCTCCTCACGAGTATCACTTTATGACCCACAGTCCAGTCCAATCCCTGTCTGAGGAGTTGGCCTCAGAAATTGTTTTAGTTCTGGGCT